>NW_016107514.1:2534303-2597801 GCF_001604975.1 Cebus imitator | reverse complement strand
ATATACAAATGACCCAAAAACATGAAAAAAATGTTCAACATCACTAATCATCAGAGAAATACAAATTAAAATCACAATGAGATATCACCTTACCCCAGCCAGAGTGGCCATTACTAAAAAGTCAAAAAACAATAGATGTTAGCATGGATGTGGTAAAAAAGCAAACACTTACATACTGCTGGTGGGAATGTATATTAGTACAACCTCTGTGGAAAATAGTATGGAGATTTCTCAAAGAACTGAAAGCAAATCTACAATTCTGTCTACTACTGGAAATCTATCCAAAGGAAAAGAGTCATTATATTAAAAAGACACCTGTATGTGTATGTTTATTGCAGCTCAATTTACAATACCAAAGATGTGGAACCAACCTAAGTGCCCATCAACCAATGAATGAGTAAAGAAAACAGGGACGATATATACCATGGAATACTATTCAGCCCTGAAAAAGAAAGAAGTAATATCTTTTGCAGCAATTTAGATGGTACTGGAAGCCTTTATTCCAAGTGAAGTAACTCGGGAGTGAAAACTCAAATACTGTATGTTCTCACTTGTAAGTGGGAGCTAAGCAATGGGTAAACAAAGGCATACAGAGTGGTATCATGAACACTGGAGACCTGAGAAGGGAGAAGCCTGGAAAGGAGGTGAGGAATAAACAGTATATATTGGTTACAATGTACACTACTCTGGTGACCGGTGCACTAAAATTTCAATCTTCACCACTATACAATTCATCCATGTAACAAAAAATCACTTGTTCCCCTAAACGATTGAAATAATTTTAAGAAAGAAAAAACCCAAATACTGAATGTTCTCACTTATAAGTGACAGCTAAACATTGAGTACACATGGGCACAAAGATGGGAACAATTGACACTGTGGCCTACTTGAGTCGGGAGGGTGGGAGGAGAGGGTTGAGGGTCAGAAAACTACCTATTGGGTACTATGCTCACTACCTAGGTGATGGAATCACCAAACCCTGGTGACACACAATTTAATCGTGTAACAAACCTGCACATGTACCCCCGAACCTAAAGTTTAAAAACTGAGAAGAGAAAAGAAGTTACATGTACAAATTATTGTGTGTAGAGAATTTCATGAAATTATGGGAGAACAGCAGTATAGATAGGGATTGAAGGACAACAATGTGCTTTATCTCAAAATTCAAACTATTTTACACATAATATTCTTGACCTTAAATGTCTTTAAGTATCTGGTATTTGGGATAAAAACTGAGAAAAAATTAATTCTGAAATATTTAAATTATACGGACAAAAATACCTAATAATATAATGAAGACCAATGTACCTGCACTTAATGCTGCAATGAACTCCTTTTTGTTTTTCCTTGACACCTGTGTGATCTTATCCTGAGGGGATATACTGAAAAGCCACCACTTGTTGCTTCATCTCCCCAGAGCCCTGGACTCATGGTACTTGCTGGTTCCAGTATCTCTTCCTTTTTCATTTCTTTTCCTCACTCCTTTCTATGTAAAATATCTCCTGAAACTCAAAATCTTCCCTCTCTCCTTCCTTCCTTCCTTCCTTCCTTCCTTCCTTCCTTCCTTCCTTCCTTCCTTCCTTCTTTCCTTCCTTCCTTCCTTCCTCCCTCCCTCCCTCCCTCCCTACCTCCCTTCTGAGGAATTCAGCTCTTTCTAGCCAGCACCCTAAGCTCAGTTCCTGGTTCATCTTTGCATATGTAATTCCTTTAGGACATTCTGCAGGACAAAACAAAACTAAACAAAACTAAACAAAACAAAACTAAACAAAACTTCCTGTTAATAAGGCCATTCCTTTTAGAAAGCTGTTGTGATCATAAAAGAAACTTGGTATCTTCATTACTTTTGGGAAAGCAATCCATAGGATGATGATTTTCTGTATCTCTTGGTCTAGGGGACAATCTTCTGTTTGTGAGATTTTGTCTGGAGAAATAAAAGGCACTATTTATTTATTCAACAGTTATTTATTACACATGTTTATCTGCCACTGTACTTATAGATGTGGAAGGACCACAAAGTTGAATAGGATCTAAATATCTCTTAATCTAGTCATGGAAATAAACGCATAATGTGTTTCTGCTGTGCAGAATACTTATAACACTTTAAAAAATTTTCCTCCAAGTGTGAAATGGAGTACTGTGGAAATATTGAAAAAGGAATGTTAAATTTAGCGAGAAGATGAGAAGTCTTCAGAAGAAGCAGCGGAAATAATAATCACAAGGTGTGGAGCCTAATAGTCTAATGTGTTTGGAATTGGCAAGGAACTGGGTTGCCAAATTTCAGAATCTTGGAAGGAAAATTGAGAAGCAGTAGCAAGTAATGTAAATTGATGCCAGATTTTGCGTGGTTGTATACACCAGGCTGAGCTGTTTGAACTTTAATCCATAAGCAATGGAGGAGCCACAAAAGTTTTAAAAATGAAACATTATTATATGTAATCTGGGTTATTAAGAAAAGACTAACATCTGTCTGTAAACTCCAACAACTTAGGTCACTGTTGTGATGTTTCAGGGGAGAATGTAGAGAAATGGAACTAATGTTGTTTGGGAGGAATAGATGAAAAGTAATTCAGAAAATTTCATGACTAATGAGGATTTAGCATCATTAAACACAATGGTCCTATCTGTGTGTGGGATGAAAAGAGGGAAGAGTGGAGGATGTGAAGGATCCTAACTTGGAAGGCTAAGTAGGTCAGCATGCCATTCTCCAAGAAAGGGAGTTTGGGCAGAGAAACAAGTCTTTACTGGAAGGTTATAAATTTGGTTTAGGCAACTCTTTTAATGTCAATTGCTTATGAGGCACAGAATAAAAGTTGCCTGTCTGTGGTCAGTGGAACTATGGTTTAACATTTAGAAGAGGTGAGACTTCAGAGAGAGATTTTGGGGAGGGTTTCAGTGTAGTCAAAAGCAGCAGAGAAATCCAGGAAGATGATACAGAATACAACTCATATGAAATTGGCAATTAGTGATGATTGCAGATAATTTTCAAGAGCAAAGTCAGTGGTGGTATGGTAGAAAAGACCTTAGTTGAATGACTGGAATTTGGTGTGGTAAACACTGCTAATATTATTGCAAATATCTATGTTCCCAGTCTTTGTCAGTAGATCATTGGTTTTAGTCAAAGGGCTATGTGCAGCTAAAGATGACCATGTGAGACATTTGTGGTCAATGAGACATATGTAGAAGTCTGTTGGGGATATCTGGGAAAGTTCGTGGATCTTGACAGGTATTGCTTCTTTTCATTTTTCCTCTTTGCTCTTCCTCCTTCTTCTGTCCTAGAATACTATATGAAGCAACAGTGATGACAATGAGTGTCCACACATTTAGGGTGATGAAAAAGATAGCAATGTGGAACCCTGAAATGATTCTGACCCATCCGCCTCTAGAGACCTTGTTTTGTAGGTCAAACAAACTGTTGAACAGCTTTAGTCAGATAACCTAGAGCTTTTTTAGCTGGATATGTTTTCATGATCAGAAGCTAAACCTTCAAGTTGGTATTAAACCTGGGCATTGGCAACAAAGAATCTCTGAGACTTAAAGTTGATGGCAAGATCCACGTGGCATCCATTTATTAATTATTCTATGGACACCTACATCAAAATCTTTTGGCGTAGCTTTAAAAATGCAGATGCTAGGTCATACCTATAGACTATATCAGACCATCTGGGAATGGAGCCTGGAAATCTACTTTTAATGCACTAAAGTTTGAGAAATACAGCATGGTTAATGGCTCTTCTATTCCTCTTTCAGATTTATGCATGTTGGGTACACTATAGGCAGCCTGTGAAAGTGAGTCTGTGTCCATTCCATTGGGGATAAATGGTTATATCTATATCTGGGTAAGTTAAAGAAACAATTGAAGAGCCAATTGGAAATTTAGTCGTTAGAAAAGTCAGGCTTGGATGCTGACATGCTCTAGGTTGATTCTACAATATATAACATCAATATCCAGTGCCTTAAAATCTGTAAAGGAATGGGAGATCTTGAGGGCTACTGAATAACTGAAGAGAAAATAATTAGGGTGTGAATCTTTTCCTTTCTCTCATCATTGAGGTCACAGGCACAGGCACATGTGATATCTCTGGGGAAAGCAGTAAGAAATATTCTCATAGAGATAAGAAAGAGAGAGGGAAGATTGTAATTCAAAGCAAAGTTGGATAGTTTTATCTTCTATGCTTACAGAAATCAGTCAAGTTTTCATGCCACTATATAGTTCTTGTTGTGGGTCACTAGAATATTATATTTCTACCTGTCATTTTAATTTTAAAAACTTAGTAGATTTTTTTCTTCTAATGTTAACACAGGCAACATCTAGTTAGCAGTTTACATTGACTCTGTACAACATCCAAAAATGCGTAAAGTTTTGACTTGTTTATTTGTAGTTTCTTTCTTTAAACATGGAGTCTGTGAAGAGATTTTTTTTCAGTATGATATGTTGCCCAAATGGAAATATTCTGCAAAGTAATGACATAAGGATAAAACCAAGATAAAGAGCTGAGATATCATTATGTTTGACAGAGCATATACAGGACTTATGCTGAAACTGAAGTGATCAAAACTAACCTCATGAAAAAATAGAAACACTCGAAGGTTGTATGAAAATATACATAAATCAAATTTGTAAAGCAATTCTAATGCCATTTTTTAAAAAAGTAAATTCCCTCTAAAAAGACCCATCTTTGGGTGGCAGAAACAATGAGGATTAAAATATGAGACGTCAGCAAAAGTCCTTTACGTCTTCAAAAATGTGAAAACAAACCTTAAGGCAATATGCTAAAAATAGGCTAATTTTGGTGAAATGAGCTGTTTGAATAAATGAAACTAATAGTTTTTATGTAAACCATTTGTGGTGTGAAATGGAAAGTCATATAGAAAAATCCTGAGAGACTCCTGATCGCTCTACATTAGAGAGGAGAAGGGTAGGAGAAAAAAATGGGGCCTCTTTCTGTCTCTCTGGGAATGAACAAAGAGATCAGGAAAGTGAAGCTGCAGGACACCTTGCTCTAGCTGCAGGCAATCTGGCCCCTCCAGCTGTCCAGAAGTTGAAGGTGAACGTTCTGAAAACACAAGTCCAAAATCATTTCGGTAAACCAATAGGTTGTATAAAGTAGCAGATTCTCCTGGAAGGAAAGAAAGGAGGAGAGAGAGAAAGAGAGAGGGGGACCTAAACTCCCAGAGACTTAGTGCTATAGAGGACTGTCACTCTGTTATGTTGGTCTCCTGAAACCACATCATGAAACCAGGTGTTAAAAATGACCCAACTCAACAGCTAGAATGGCTTTGTAGGTATGTGTATTTTGTAATAGTATTCCGGAAATTGCAGTTTCATTTAGACACATTGTTCTTTCTTTTGTTCTTCTATGAAACACTTGCTAAGACCAGATTTAGGTTTCTGTGGGTCTATCTTGATAAAAAACAAAAACAATGTAGAATATGAAATACTCCAGAATGGGTTCCAATTTATAGAGAGATGAGTTCTAAGGATTTTCCTCAGGCTGGAGAAACTGAATAGTCCTTGCAAAGGCAAATCTAGTAGGCTAAAAGTACAGGCTACTTTTATACAGGATAATTTCTACACGCCTGTGTGTTATACCAAGATGTTAGGTTTCTGGAGGGACTCTACCCACGGACCACAAGCAATGGGGATAGCTTCACTGGTTTTTTTGGTAGTCATAGCGGGGTCCCAACAGTTTGTCGAGGACTCATCACTTAAATTATTGGCTTTATCAGATTCAGTCTTGGAACTGGTATACCCTTTCATCTCCCACACTTAGCCATCTCATCTGAATAATCAAAGAATTACAGGCCAATGGGAGGCAACCAAAATTATAAAGGAGCTATGAAGAGAAATTTTGCCACATGCTGCCCTACAAAGCACGATAGGAATACATGTAAGTGATTTTTTCCCAGCCCCTACCCTGGACTTTCATTGATTCTATTTAAAACAGCATTAAGTTTTTTGGGATAAAAGGTTAAAGCTGTAGTCTCTCAATTTGATTAGCAACAATGTACTTTAAATCCAGTGATAGACCTCTTGCTTTGCTGTAAGGTCTGAGGTACCTTTGGACCAAGTGAGAGGGTGTATTTCTGCATAGTCCGGCAGTTGGCCTAATTTCTCAGTGTGAGCAGGCCCCTGCAGAGAGAGTTCTTGGCCTAGAAAATGACCACAGTGCCCATAAGCCCAGAGCTATTTTAGAACTTAGAATACTCAATGACTTATGATTAGAGATTAATTTTTAAGTAAATTCTGTACTCTTGATGTTTCTTTGTCCACAGCCTGTGCTTCAGAGCCAGGCTCTGGGGGTCTGAGGCAAACACACACCTTTCTTGGGTTCTTAATGTTTATAGTCACTTCGTTTCTCTAATTGTAAGTGTTGAATTAGTGTTATTTCTCATCCCACTACCACCCCCCATTGTGATATGTGGAAAGGACTGGAGAGACAGCTTTTGGATGCTGATGGTGGAAAGTGACACATTCAAGGATAAGCGGATGGCTCATGTCTGTTCCTTGGAATCTGGCTAGATTTGATCCTGATTCAAATGTCAAGCATCAGAGTGTATCAACAGCAGAGACTTCAAAATGAAGTTATTTAAAAGTTAAACGTTGGTAAACACCTGCTTGAAACGTCCTTGTAGACAGCTTGCATTCTAAGCCACCTCCCTCAATCCCCCCAAGCCCATACCTAAGAGTGTAATGGAAAGTGTCAGCGGAGAAAGGGTTAACAGATGACAATGTCCTTTTGCATCTGCTCTAACAACTTAGTCCAGCCTGATGCAATGCAAAAACGCTGAGATTAATCCCCCCAAAAGCAGTCATATTGGAAAGGCTAATGTGACTTTCACCACAACACTGGGCCCTTTGTAGTCTGATGTTTAATTCCACTGGAATGTTATTCTTTCCATTGCTTTTCTGACTATACTTGGATTTGAGACTTCCAGGTCTTATTCCAGTACAAAACTCAATCTGCCTTAACAGACTTCAAAACATCCAAATCTGTTTTATTCTACAGGTTTCCACTGAATCAAAAAGCAAGGTGCATGCTTTACCAAGTAAACGGCGTGTCCTCTTTCAGAGTTCTTGGGAGAAATCCCAGTTCCAACGCTAAGGATGAATGACCACTACTGAACTTGCCCTCAACATCCCACTGTGGGGTCTCTTCCCAGCTACATGGCGGATACGGCATGTGCCAGGCCTGAAGAAACAAAACATTAATTTTGGAATTCTGACGGCTTTAAACCTTTGATCATCACTTTCTAACTGTCTTTAAAACATTTTGCCTACAACAGTTGCAAGCTGTGGTTTTTTTGTCTGTGTGAGGTGACTAACAGTGCTACCGCTACGCTGCTCTCTGTGTGGGGAATGTATTCATCTAGCACCCCAAACCACCTACTGGCTTCCGGCACCTCTTATCAGCTAAGCCATCAGCCCTGAGCTGACATTTCAGCATTTAGAAGCTCCCCACCCCCACCAAAAATAAGTGACAGGAGGAGAAAAAAAGCTCATTTGGCAATAGTTTGCTTTTGCTGTTTGGCCTGGAGAAAGACATTCAGAGTGGTAGAAGATTGTTTAGGAACAGCTGGCGAGCACCAGGGTGTGAGGCTGATTTTCAGATATGACAGCCACTTACAGGAATGCTGCCAGATACAGCTGTTTAAAAGCCTTAATAAACAGCAAGTCAATACTAATCTTTGCCAAATTAATCTTTTCCCTGACAGCCCATCAGAGCAATTATGTTTGGGCTTATTGTAAACATACAATTGTCAAACAGGGACGCTTCAGACTTTAAAATACTGTAGTTTGGTTCAGACTCTTTCTTTAGAATGGTATTTTTGTTTTCTCTGTAACATCGTGAGTCTTTCCATTTTATTTTCTAGTCACCGTTCTTTTCTTCTGGCCTCATGTCCGTGTGAATAAAATTTCACTTTCAAATGTCTTTGCCAGCAAGCTGTTAATAAAATGTGAAATGATTGCTGCTGGTGGGCTTCGTTAATTAGGCACAACTCTGACCGTGCTGAAATGTAACAGGTCAGTTGTCTCCCATCCGGGAACAAGAACTTCATCTTCACATCTTCTCATCTACTACATTACAGGCTGGTGCTGGATACAAATGACAAGCTGTGTGGCTAAGTATGAAATGAGAAGGCAAAGTCTAATCTCCCTGTGTACACGTAGATTGCCAAGTGGGTTTGAAGTTACCTCTTCCTCCTGCTGCTCCCCGCGTTCCTCCTCCGTGGTTGGTGAGGTTATGGGGGGGTTCCCCACCCCCTTTCTCCAAGCAATGGTCATGTGTACAGATTTGGAGACTTTTTTTTTGTTAGGAAAGGTTTTCCACACTGGGAAATGGTTCCAAATAAAAGTAGAGAAATCGCCTTTGAATATCTTAGAAAATAGAACCAGGAAATACAGTCTTTTCCTTTCTTCACCAACTCATACTAACACTTGGTAATTAGAAAAAAATTTCAGCAGCCTGTTCCATCAATAGTTTAATTTAGAATCCATGAAACTTGTCTCCTCAGTGTTCTCTCTTGTGTTTGACACCCTACATGTCTAGCACCTCTTTTCTCCTCGCTTCTTATTTTCTTGGTGAGATTAGTGTGTATTACATCTTTTACTTTTGTCACCACTAGAAAAACTCTTGTTCAATTATGTAGGCCAAAAAAATATGGGATAACTCATCTTGAAATTTTTTAAAATCTTTTTTGTAACCCTAGGTTTTTAATGAAACATTTCCATCTTTACTCCTAATACTTGCCTGTGATATTCAATTCCCGTCTATATTTAAAGAGCCTTTAAATTGTCAAGAAAACACCATACAATTCCGATTGAGGACAATTGGTGATGTTTTATTGATCTTCCTTTGTATGATTGCATTTTTTTGTGTGCCTACTCTGTGCTATGACATTTCAAGTTGTTTTGGAGGCAAGGAAATGTTTGCGTTTCAGACAGAGATTTGTACCATGGGGTGACTCACATGAATTCAACCATTAAGTGGAAGGGTGACTTAGTGTAATAAATATTTAGAGGTTAAACTCATGATGTGAATTTTGCACCTTGCCTTGCTACTATTTTAATATTTAATCATCAGTAAAAGAGATGAATTTTTCTGTTTCTATCCTTCCTTGAAAATAATAATTATGGCTGGACATGGTAGCTCATGCCTATAATCCCAGAACTTTTGGGAGGCTGAGGTGGGCAGATCACTTGAGCCCAGGAGTTTGAGACCAGCCTGGGCAACATGGCAAAACCCTGTCACTAAAAAAATAGACAAAAATTAGCCAGCCTTGTTGACATGCACCTGGGGTCCCAGCTACTCGGGAAGCTGAGGTGAAAATATTGGTTGAGTCGGAGAGGTGGAGGCTATGGTGAGCCAAGATTGTGCCACTGCACTCCAGCCTGGGTGACACAGTGAGATCCTGTCTCCAAAAGAAAGAAGAAGAAGAAAAAGGAAGAAGGAGAAGGAGAAGAAGAGGAGACAATGACAATTAATTATGCTTGGAATAAGAAAATGCAGGTCAATCTCTATTTAACAAATAAACATGAGGATATCTATGATTGACAAAAACTCTGTTCCAGCAGATAACCTATTTATTACAAATGTTCACATAAAATTTTTTATTATAACAAAGAAATATGAATGGCTATTGGGATTTCCTGGCAATTTAAAATATTCCTTGTTTAATATAACATATCTATCTAGGACTAACTCTAAGTGGGGTACCTTGTAAACAAATATAATTGATTATTCCTTTGAGCATTTTCTCCTAGGACTTTGTAAAGTACTTCTAATTCTATCTGAAATTACACATAAAGTTATAGTCAAAACCTTATTGTCTCTCATTCTCATACAGTTTGGTTGAACCATATGAAATTAGCATTTTGTAGGCAAAGCAGGTCAAATATTGGCAATTTTATGTGGTTCAATCAAAGCACTTTTCCAATGAGTGGGACAACTCTTGCAAAGGGCAAATGATCCATAGAAAAAGGAGATTGGCTGTTGATATGCTAATTTTAAATCATGCATTCATAAGTTTAAGAAATATCTCAGTAATGAGTCTGAGCCAGAATATACAATTGACCCTTGATTAGCAAGGGTTTCAACCAAGCAAGTCCACTTATGTGCAAATTTTCTTTCATCTCTGCCACATCTGAGACAGTGAGAGTAACCCTTCTTCTTCCTCCTCCTCCTCAGCCTATGCAATATGAAGAAGATGATGAAGACCTTTATGATAATCTCCTTCCACTTATTGACTAGTATATGTATTTCTCTTCTTTATGATTTTCTTAATAACATTTTTTTCTCCAGCTCACTTTAAGAATACAGTATATAACACATAAAACATACAAAATACGTGTCATTCAACTGGTTATTAGTCAGGCTTCTCCTCAACAATAGGCTATTGGTAGTGGAGTCTTGGGGGAGTCGAAAGTTAAATGTGCATTTTTGACTGCATGGGTGGGGAGAGAGGTTGGGTCCCCAGACCCTCACATTGCTCGAGGGTTGACTGTACTGCTTTGGTGGTCGAGGCCTCCAATGGACTGCTTGTGTTTCATGCAGATGGGCCTCTTTGCCTTTAAGACAAATGACAAAAATAATCAGAGACCAACTTCATCCTTGGCTATGTTCACTAATTTGACTAACTGGAAGTCATTATTTGACTCATTTTGCCTTGTCAACTCGGTCACATTTGAATGGGAATTAGGATTTTGAATTACTCTTTCTTAATCATTTCTTGGTGACATAAGAGACACAACTCAACCCACTCCTATACACACTTGCATTTTTTTTTTCTAATCACTTATAATTTTGATTTTGGTATGTTGGTGAAGAAATTTGATGTTCCACAGAATTGCTGCATCCCTCAGAATGACTTACTGGTGGTCCTGGAAATCCCTGGAGTGCTTCAGCAGAGAATTCAGTGCACATCCCCACTGTTCCTTTCAGTTACAAGCTCCAAGGCAGGGCATGGGCTACCAAGCCCAGAGTGGATTCTGGCTTTCTGAAAGATGGCAGATCTCCTAGGCAACAGCTCACTGTACTAGATACTCAGGTTGGTAAAAGGGCATTCTCAGTTTCAGGAAAGAAAGTTTATGGCTATGTCAGCCATTGACCCCCACTGTGCCCAGTCACTTCCACCATAAAATTTATGTGGGATTTCTCATCTGACTGGGCTTGCTCTTTAGAGACTGATGGATCACCGAATAGAATACGGTCACGCATAGTAACAGCTTTATTGATGATGTGTTTTCTTTTATTTACATTTGTTTTTACTGTATTTGGTATTGAATTTCAACACTGTCTACCCTGGTCGCACAGCTGCTCTAGAAAAGCTGTAAACAACACGGCACTGTGCTTTCCTGCACAAACCGCCTGTCAAAGTTGCTCATTCTCCTCCCGGTAATTACCTTCTCACTTTAGACTTAATGCAAGTGAAATTTTTACTTTATCATAATATAATAAATAAAAGACATTAGTTAATTAGTAGTGCTGGTATATTTCTAAAATACTAAACAGACAAACAATAAACTGTGAACTTAATCACATGAGTTCTTATACAGTTTCGAGACAGGAAAATTAGAGCTCTCAGCTACAGTCATTTTAATAATCACATGGATCTGCATTATTTATTAGTTATTACATGCTCAAGTGATTCAAGGTTGTACAATGCCTAAAATCATTCCAAAGCAAGCATACCTTTTGTCTGTTTAATTCTGAGTGGATTACACAATGCATATATTTGTATTTAGTTAAATTGCTAAATTTATTTCACATATTCCAAGAAAGAGACATCGGCCCTTCTCTTGATTTCCAACCAGACTAACTTACTTGGTATGATCCCCTAAAAACGAGTAATCTGCTAGCTTTTTTTTTTTTTTTTTTTTAAATGCGAAAGCTATGCAAGCCTTCAGGCAGATTCTCAAGCGCTTTTGGTTCCCTAGCAAATCTCTGGTACCTTAAGAATTCTCTTGGAAGACCCAGAAATTCCGGAAAGAGTAGTAACTTGCGGAGGGACAAAAGACAGCAAGAATCTCAATTTTTATCAACAGCTTTCAAATTTGGATGGCTTTCTCTTTTTCTTTTGCTGTCTGGTTACTCACCTTTCATTTTTAGATGCTTCCCTTTCACTTCTTCCAGCCCCTAGTTCAATTCTTAAATGCTTTCTGGATTTTGTGAAAAGCATGCAGCTTGAGGAAGTTTGGTTTGACTTTTACTTTCTTTTGCGGGGAGAGTGGGGTGGTTCAGAATTGACTAGAACCAGCTGAGAACCAAGAAGCAACCCTTTTAAGATAGAGGACCTGTCTGTTTGTTTAGACTTGGAGCTTGTGTGACTTGGAGGGCAATTCTGTTATACTGGATGAAGAAATAAAGTTCTTAAATATAATAGTTTTTTTGTTTGTATCAACCAAATAAATGCAGAAATAGGGATTGGTTACTTTAATTTGCTGCTAAAAGAGAAGCAGGTTTGGCTTTATTCATGTTACTGTAAAAACTAAATAATAAAGTATTCACACCAAGCGTGAATTTTTTTTTTTTTTTTTGCCAGCAAAAGTTAAAACATCAAAGAAACCTCTTTCAAATACTAACAAATTTACTTACAAACACCTATATTTATTATTTCATAAATAGGCGCAACAGGCTCCATAAAAAAAGATTAAATACAGACACAGTAGGAAGAAACAATAAGACAGAGCCATATGTAAAGGTTATAATTTAGCTGTTTCCAATCTGTTTCTGCATCTAATAAAATACCAGGTAAGCATTTGGCAGTTTTATACATAAAAGGACTTAAATGACATTTACTAACCATTACACAAAATGTGATACAAAAAAGCAATTTTTCTGCAGTACAAAATAAATGTGTTTGCGCTTCCTTTAATACTAATTTCTTTTTGTCTGATCAATGAGACAAAGCCAATTTGTTTTTTAAATTAAAATCACTTGGGAATACTTTTTATTTTCAAATATTTGAAAATATAGAACTATTAGTTGTTTTAAAAATGAAGTAAAAATATGAATGTTTGCCAATTTAACCCCTATTGTGAAATCAATAAACTGGAATGAGCCAGTTTCAATTACAATTTAGCTACAAAAACATTCACATTTTATACTCTAGGAGAGTGTAACATAGATGCTATTTACAAACTTGCTATGACTGCTACATCAAGCCATTTAAAAAGTCTTTAGTAGTTTCATATAAACACCCATTATGAAAACCAATGGAAAATCCAGGACTTTTATCCGAGACATCTACAGTTGCTAAGGCAGTTACTAGAGCGCAGCACTTCACAGCAAAAAACCAACATAAAATCTGAATGGTCCAAATTTCCTTCAGGGAAGAAGAAAAACAATGTCCATAAAGGATTAAAAAAATAATAAAGAAGCATGACTATTTCTTCCAGAGTGGGTGACCCACAAGCTCAAATGGTCCTAAGTGCTTAGCAACTTGTATTTTCTAATAAAATGGAGAACTGCCTTGACTGTACAAAGCAATCCACGGTGAAAACACTTCCCTGAATTCCTCAGTGGAAAGAAGAGGTGTTCAGATTCTCAAGTAAGGTACAGTGCTTTGTCCCTCTGCATGCCCCTGCATGAAAAGAAAAAAAGGCAATTCCTTGTTATAGGGCAACCTGTGCTACAGGTGACAATAGGGGATGGATGGCTTTGAATTATTTATTCCAGCTTGAGTTGTTTACTGGGAAAGGGCAATTAGTTAACCTACATCTAAAGGGAGAAGTGATCTAAAGGCATTTATTCTTGGAAGGGCTAGAAGACTGCTTAACATTTTCTGGTGTCTTCTGCCTTCGTGAACGTGAAACTATCCGGGATCACGTTTTTGGAAGCAAGCAAACGACCGACTAGGGATGATATGCATGCTATGATTGCTGTCTACCACCAGGTGGCGATGACCGGCCGCTTACCCACTACTGCAGTAGTCGTTATTCCAGTCCACCGGCTGGGGGGGAGGATTTCTGCACCCCGAACGCACATACTCCATTGCTTGGGTGACAACTTGTGCAGCTGTAGATGTAGGATTGATAATAGTCTGATAGTCGGGTTGAAGATTAAATCCCTGAAAGGGAAAGCAAGTCCGCAAATAAAGATCAAAATGCTCTTTAAGAAGAAAAGCACCTAAATATTGATTCATTCTTTGCAGACACACTAGTAGGTCCCTTGCTTCTGTCTCTGCGAGGGCAAGCCTGTCGGAAGAGCCCAGAAAATTTAAAACAAAGGTAGAAAAGAGATGCCTACAAGTCCATTCTTCTTGCCTTTCCTTCATTTAACCGTGTGTCAGAAAACCTTTAATTATACCCTTGAGCAGATAAATTGAATTGAGAAACAATTTCAAATATAGAGGAGCCAAGTCAATGAAAACAAAGGGAGAAGAGGGCCTAAACCCCTCAAAGTTTATGTTTTCGGTCAAACCCAAAGATACATTAATAGTTAATCCCCAGAATATGCAACAGAATCTGTTTTGAAGGATTCAGGCAGCAGGTGGCTGAGTGTTTTATTAGACTACACCTATTCACATATTGTTCTCAAATCCCTTTTCTTCATTCAATCACAAAGGGACCATCTGCTTCTTCTTTTATTTGTATTTCTCTCCTAGCTAAAAAATTTCAACCAAAGCTTTTTAACAGTTGTTGGACTAATATAGGGAAAAGAAATTCAAAACAACTGGCCACTGGAAAATACAGGGAGGGAAAAGTATATGACAGAGCAAATATTTTTTAATTGAAAAGTCTATTAACTGGCAAACAATAATCAGACTTCAGGAAGATTCTTCTAAGACACGGGCATGGTGAAGTGTTGACTTTTAATCCTAGCGAAGCTATTAAAAATTCAAGGACAGAATCTCTGAAGTATATAGCTATATCTGGTAAACAAAAAGCATTCTACGCTAAGATTTATTTTTCGCTTCTCTGGTGAATTCAAGAGCAACATAAGCAAGCTTTGCTGAAATGACCAAAGAGGCAACTTAATTAATCTCATGGTTGTCTCTGCAGCAGATTCCATCCATGGTTTTTAACCACTAAGAAATCAAGAGATTAAAAAACAAATCATTCTCTATCTACTTGGAGAAAGCTTTTGAAGGTATAATATTGTTGAATTTTCACTTTTAAAGGACTCAGCAGGATGATGGGAAGATTGATTTATAACTAGGGATATCTCCTTAGACTTTTATTCATGTTTGAGTGTCCCTTGTGTAAAGACTCAAAGGCACCTACTACTAAATATTCTCATTTCTTATTATTTGCTTTTAGATATTAAGTTTATTTCCCATTCAAATCAAGCCAGTATTACTGATTTCCATGTAAGCTATGGACAAAGACAAATCTCTGAATAATTGGAAACAAATCACTGAAAAATGGAGAAGTCAACCAGATTGGTTACTTTATCTCACACAGACCAAAAAATTTCACAGCTTGCTTAAGGAAAATAAGTTTATCTATGTTGACATGACCTGTTCCTCAAGCTGTAAATGTCTTCCAAAATATTTCCCTAGCGTCTAGTTTGGTGCTGGGCGAAGAGCAGGAGGAAACTCTGAGAAGAGCCTTGTTTTGACTTCCTTTGCTCAGCCTCATCACAAGGCTGCTGTAAGCACCTTGAGATCAGAGAGTGTTTCAAATACTTACTGAGTATTTTCAGGACCTAGCCCATAGTAGTGGCTCAATAAGTCAGGTTTTTCATAAGGTTATTGCAGAGAGTTTGATGCTACTATTGGAAGGGTGTAGATTATATAAATGTTGAGTTGTCAGGGATTTCCTATCTTTTTGTTGCTAGAGACGAGGCATTGCCCTGTCACCCAGAATCGAGTGCAGTGGCATGATCACAGCTCACTGCAGCCTCGAACTCCTAGACTAACATGACCCTTAAGCCTTGGACTCCCAAGTAGCTAGAACTACAGGTGTGTGCCACCATGCCTGGCTAATTTATTTATTTTATTTTTTTTGTAGAGATAGAGACTTGCAATGTTGCCTAGGCTGGTCTTGAACTCCTGGGCTCAAGTGATCCTCTTACCTTGGTCTCGCAAAGTGCTGGGATTATGGTGTGAGCCATTGCAGACAACGCTAATCTTTTTAGTGTAAAGTTCTCCATATTGGATTTTGTTTTGTTTTGACTTTGAGACAGACTCTTGCTCTGCCGCTCAGGCTGGAGGGCAATGGCACCAACTCGGCTCACTGCAGCCTCAACCTCCTGGGCTCAAGCGATCCTCCCACCTCAACATCCCAAGTAGCTGGGACTCCAGGTGCTGCCACTATGCCCTGCTAAATTGTTTTTGGTGTGTGTGTATGTGTTGTAGAGACAGAGTTTTGCTATGTTTCCGAGGCTCATCTCTAACTCCTGGGTTCAAGCGATTCTCCCGCCATGGCCTCCCAAAGTGCTGGGATTACAGGAGTGAGCCACCATGCTCGGTCTCCATATTGGATTTTTACACAGTTCATCAAATGTAACCTAAAAGGCCAAAGTCTCAAAACAGGAGTAGTCGAGAATATATTGACTTAGTTGACGGTGTGGAAACATGAAAAAGCAAAACCCAAGCACAAACAAAAAAAACCAGAAACCACACAAGAACGTCCACCCCTTCCCCACACAAAGACAACAGAAACTGCCATTTTTTCCCCAATGAAAAAAATTCCTCAGGTTGGGTGAGAAAATAATAAGAAAACATTAACTTATTAATTTAAGATTAAATGAGCGACTTCAGTTTACAAAACCCAAATTATGTGGCAGCTACAAAGTTCAAAGATTTAAACTTCAGTTAACTTCAATAGTCTATTTTAAGAAGATCACTAATATCAAAATAAGGACCGAGAAAAATACAAGCAAAGCCTGAAGTAATATTAGTTCACATTATTTTACTTCCTTTCAATTTAGAAAATGACACATTCCTCTGAACACTAAAAGAGATGCTGAGGTCAAAGCATAGCACTCAGTAAAAATTGATTAGTGGTGTAAATATGAAACAACATGATGATATACCTTTTTTGAAAAAATGTTTGCTTAGTAGTCTAATTAAACAAGACTGAATATTCTGCATTTTAATACTCGGGAGAAAAATCACCAACTGTTTTGTAGCATGCCTGGAATTTTAAATTTCATTTTCTGGTGCCAGATTGAAATAAAAATAGGAAACATGATAAAGATTAATTTGATGTCAGAAGGGACATTTGCTCTTTAATTAGATTTCTGTAGCCCTCGCAGTTCTGTTGTGCCACCAGAGCAAGTTCGAAAAAGCCTGCAGCACAACCAAACAGTGATCCTCATATCCACACTTTACTGGGAACTAATTTCATTTCCTGCCTGTCTGGAGAGGTATTTTCAACAGGCATCAATGTTTTTGTCTTCGCAACTGATTTATTCATCAATCTCAATGTGATTTTTTTTAAACCTTTAAATTACACCCAAATCCTAAAGCAGCTGTTTATTACACAAGGAAATTGAAAATCTGTCTGTGTGATATCATACAAAGATTTTTTTTCTTAAGGTTATAAAGGAAGTTGACAGATATTAATGATTTTTTTCTCTTGACCTCATTCGACAATCTCGTGAGCAGAAGAAAAAGGAAGAAAACTGGACAAAAAAAAGCACAGGTCTGTGGTTTCAGTGTATAAAATATTATTTTAGAAAAAAAAAGAAACTATTATTCCTGGCAGACTACACAATCATTTTGCAGGATACATTCATTTTCAAAAGGATAATAAAATAGCTAAAGTAATATTGGGATATGAGACATTATTTTAAAAATACTGTTGCTGTTAACTTCCCCCCCCCACCCTCGTGTGTGTGTTTGGAGATATGCACATGGCTCCCACATGAGGACGCAAACATCTTCAGCATAAAGGTGGTTTGAATGATGAATCAGACAGGTCACATTTTATCCACAACTCGGGTCTGCATCTCCAGGCTGAAGACTAACTGATGACTCAAATGTGGGGTAGTGGACTCCCTTTTTGATCCTGATTTCAGGATGAATAGTTCTCTGGGGATACCAGTCCCCTACACCTGCAGGATCCCACTCCAATTCCCTGCCCTTGACTCTGACCTTACCCCTACCTCTCTCTTTGTTCCCCTGCTTTCTACTGGCCTCCTTCCCATCTCTAGGCTGGGTCAAAACTCCTGTGCTCCTCCCCAGACTGGCTCTCCTGGCCTACAGTCCCCTTTCCTGGCTGCTGCTCTCTGTGGGAAGGTCCTCCATGCCTTTCCCACCTTCCAGTATTTAAAGCATGCTTCCTCTTCTCATTCTTCAGGTCATTGTGCCAACCCTTGAGAGGGGCCTTTCTTGTCCATCCTGGCTAAAGTCTCTGTCCTTCTTCCATGCACCCTGCAGTCTGTCTTCCAGTTTAATTTTTCTCATTATTTGTTTATCATATAACCACTGCCATCCCTCCCCTGCCAACTCCATGGTGGGGGGGTCTCATGACTTGTTCTCACTCATCACTCAATTTCCAGAGCCTAGACAGTGCCAGTACATGTTATGGGTTTAATTAAATTTTTTTTGAATCAATTACATTTAAAAAATTTATTTATTTATTGACTATTTTTATTTTATTATTTTTTTAGAGACAGGCTCTCTATGTTGCCCAGGCTGGAGTGCAGGGGCTACTCAACAGGCACGATCCCACCACTGATCAGCACAGGAGTTTTGACCTGCTCCATTTCCAACCTGGGCCTGTTCACACCACCTTAGGCAACCTGGTGGTCCTCCGCTCCCGGGAGGTCACTGTATTGATGCTGAACTTAGTGTGGACACCTGATTGGCATAGCGCACTACAGCCCAGAACTCCTGGGCTCAAGTGATCCTCCAGCCTCAGCCTCCTGAGTAGCTGGGACTACAGGCACCCACCACCGCATCCAGCTGAATCAATTACATTTTTAAAAACTTTCAAGGAACTGAAATTGAAATTCTACAACCTGATATTTAATTTCTTCTAACAGAGGAAACGCTTTTACTGTTCATTTGTTTCTTTATTTGTTCACTACTCAACAATTATTTTGACTACTTACCATGATCAAGGCATTGTTAAAAAGAGTTCTTAGTCAATGTAGTCTTTGGAGTGATTTACTCTCCACTTTGGGTTTATGCCATTTGGGTAAATTGTAATCAGGTCTTCCCATCTCAGCAAGCACACTTTTTGGGATACACTAACAGAACTGACTTAAAGGATAATGAGTAACTTGTCCAATGTAATCTGTTCTATTTTTTCTTATTCAGTTAAGATTCTTTATGGAAAGACAAATCTCTTGGATTTTTATGTGTGGCCTTATGTAAATCTGAAATATTTGAAAACTATTCAGGATCACAGCCATATCATCCAAGGTGTTGGTGTTAGCATAAATAGAAAAAGTAATAATCTCTGAGGGATAAAACAGAAAAAAGATCTCTTCTGCACAGAGCTCCAGGCCTCAGCATGGTGAGGAAATTGAACTTTTGGTTTCTTAACTCTGGGAAGAAACAGATCCCAACTATAGCGCTATAAACAAAACATGGGTCCTTAGCCGGGCAGCACCTGCAAACAGAGGTCAACCAACCAACTAAGGGTAGCATCCTTCAAACCATTAATTCTTCATGCAAACACTACTGGTTCATTAAGATGCATGGATACCCAAGAATATCCCTTTAATTGAAGGTGATGTTTAATGGGAAGGGTAGGAATTGAACCCTCAGAATATAACTTGGTCATAAACTTCTCAAGACAAGGCAGGGTGGTAGGAAGTGGCTTTCCACATCCTCTTCTTCACCAGTGAATCAACAACTAGTCTGTTGGATGCAGATAAGAAAGTTTTCATAACTTAACTCTATCTTTGGCTTAGGGACCAAGAAAGACTTCGGTAAGATGAATCCCTTTGTTCTCATAATGATTTTGATTTTAGAACTCACCAGAATTTAAAGATCCTTTGAATTCTTAGGAGAAACAGGTTTTCTCATATGAAAGAATTAAGAGTTTATAAGACCGATTATGAATGAGATGCAGCAAGCCTAGCATTTTAGAATCCAGCCTCTGAGTTTTGAACAGACCTGGGTTTGAATTCCAGCTCTAACCTTATGAGCACATGACCTAACTGCCACGCCTCAGTGTCTTCCTCTAAAGGTAGATAATGCTAGTACCTGCACTATAAGTTTTCTGAGAATCAAAGATGAGGTGGTGTATTAAAAGCATTGGGTTTGTTATTGTGAGCTCTCAAAGATCCTGTCAGTAATAATAATAATGAATTTGGGACTATGTATATTTGACTTCTTTTTCTGCCTCTCCTTCCTCTCTATCTACCCAGTCCAACTGTAGATTCAAATTTGACAGAGAAGTAGACATCAATTCCATAGAAAAGCTGTATTTGCCTTATATCCTTACAGCTTGAAGAACAATAGAGTAATTGGATTATGTAAGTGATACCTGAATTTCATGTGATTTGTAATGTTTACTTTATTTTTTTAAAAAATTATATTCAGTCTCCATAGAGACCATAAAAGATTGCCAATGTCAACTATACTGCAAGTTGTCATGGCAGGGTACTGGGAGAAGCTTTCAATTGGCAATAATCGCACCTCAGATAAACTTTATTGGCTGTGATACTGCCAATGCGCAAAGCTGCTTTTATTTTTTAAAATAAAATTTAAAAAATAGTTTTAGGATTTTTGGATGCCTTCTGTTCGGTTTAGTTTATATTGTTTGAGCCTAATTTTCAAACTTTAAAATAACACCAAAATCCAAAAGGAATATTTGATTTCAAAGAAAAGTTAGCTAAAATTGCACACAAATGGTTTCAATAATCAGGGAGTGGGTAGGGAGGCTTCCAAATTGCCTGTGTTTTTTTAAATTTATGCAGAAGCCAGATATCCATTTTTAAATAAATCCCTGGTTAAAATGTTCAGTTCTTAGGACTTTCAGGGTTCTACCAGATTTGGTGTTGGACCCGATTTCATTTTTTAGCATTTATTGGACTCAGGAGGCATAACAGTCAAGACTTTCTCGTCTCCAAACAATATTTTTTAAAAAGTTGTAGAATTCTCTATTCCAAAGAGATTCGGCAGCACTTGGTATCTTAAAATAACAAATGTACTTTACTCAAGAAACAGAAAACAAGAAGAATGATTAGAAACATGAAGCAAAATGGATATCACAGGAAAGAAACCAGTGATTATGAAAAGAAGCTACTGTCAATTGTGATGGCATAATGCCACACGAGCTCACCACTTGTAAATTACATTTTGCAGAAAGCAGATATTTGTTGAGTATCTTTAGTGCTCTCTTGACTTAAAAAGAAGGACAGAAAACAAATATCCCCCATCCTGTGCTGAATAAAATGCCTCCCCACCCCCGCCACCACACTTCAGAATAGGGGTGCTCACTTGAAGTCCAAAGCCACCACACTTACTTGCTGCATGGTGGGTGAGTGTAAGGCGGACTGGACCTGCATGGGGAGCTGGTTCCCGAGGGGCTGCTGCATGGTGAGCGGCTGGTGCTGCTGCATGTTGAGATGCTGGTGAAGAGGTGGGCTGATCTGGAGGGGAGGAGGAGGGGACACGGCCATGTTCGCTATAGAGACAGTCACTGGCATTTGGTTATTCGGCTTGGGGGCTATGTTCCTGGGGAGACTAGGATGCATGGCGGTTAAGTGAGGATTCATTCCTGGTTGTTGGTGATAGTGGGAGCTTAGGTACAGAGCCGAGTGGGCCTGGCTGGGCCCATGGAACACCGACGGCTTCGAATTGATCAGCTGAGGAGGTTGAGATGTCTTCACGTCAACAGGTTCACTGTAGCTCTGTGGAGGACACAAATGAGCAGAGTTGGGAGGCTGATACATGAATGTTGATTCTAGGTATGACGCTTTGTGGATTTACTCAGGCGCTTTCCCTGGAATCCATACCCATGACTATCCTGGACTCTCTGGTCTCGGAATTCCTCCGCCATCATTTGTAATGTGATTGATCCAAGACAGCTTCTATCCCTTTTATGAAATTGAAAAGAAGCTGCAATGACATTTTGTTCCTTTGCCTAAATGTTTTAACTTGGTGACTTTTCTCATCATCCAAATGAGGGTAACAAGATGGGTTTGTGGAGGGGGGCGATGGGGGAAGGCAGATGCCGCGAATGCCCAAATGGGAAACACACGTGAAGCTTACTTTCAAAGTAATTCGGCTCCGGAGTTCTTCTATAGATTATAGGTTTAGTTTTTAATTTTTCCTTTTTTATATTCTCAAAGAGACTTGGCCTAGATATTTGCACAAAGAAAACAAAGCTGGTTGATGGAAATGGATATGGAAGAACAGAGTTCTAAAATACCTTTCTGAAGTCATATAAAACTACATTAATATGCTCTTCAAAGTACTGCAGAACGTACCCTGAGTTTTAAAATGAAGTTGGTGATGAATTGTCCTCCATAATGAAGTAGATAAAAATAATCTCTCTTAGAAATTTTAAACCCCATCATAAATTAATGTAATTTTGCCCTAATTTTTTCCACACCTTCATATGGTCATTTCCTAGTAATATTTTAATTGATTTAAAAACTGAACATTTCAGTAAAGGCTGAAAGGAATCAAGAATTAACCCTGTGGCATTTCCTCATGGGCCTGGACCTACCTCCTACATTTCCTGAGAGGAAGAGACTAACAAAACAATACAAGGTAGAAGGTAGAACCAATTGGAAAGAAAAAAAATGATAAAATGGACTGGAGAAAAGAAATCAGTTTGCCAAAACAAGGTCTTGAGGTTGCCTATATGCTTTTACTCTGCAATCTCGATGTCATGCTTATTCAGCTCCCAAGTTGAAGTGAGCTTCTGGCTACTCTCTGCACTGCAGGGAGCACTGAGCCATGAGGACTCTCAGGGTCCTTCTGCTCAGTGTACCACCAGGCAACTCACAGACAGGCCCATAGAGAAATGGGTTCATCGCACACGACTGCATGAAACTCAAGCCGGTTAGCTTCATCACCAGGCAGCTTACAGCACTGTTAGCAACACAACCCATTGTCTTCAATAATGCAGGCAAGTTTCATGTAAACCACAGTAAGAATGTTGCTGCATGTGTCTGCTAATTCCCGGGAGGAACAGGCTGGGGTGGGTGGATGTTTAGCCCCACATTCTGTCATTATAGATAGGATGTATCTGGGCCAGGCATGGTGGCTCACTCCTGTAATCCCAGCACTTTGGGAGGCCGAGGTGGGCCGATCACCTGAGGTCAGGAGTTTGAGACCAGCCTGACCAACACGGTGAAACCCTGTCTCTTCTAAAAGTACAAATTAGCCAAGTGTGGTGGCACATGCCTGTAATCCCAGCTACTCAGGAGGCTGAGACAGGAGAATTGCTTGAATCTGGGAGGCGGAGGTTGCAGTGAGCCAAGATCGCGCCATCGCACTCCAGCCTGGTCAACAAGAGTGAAAGTCCTTCTCGAAAAAAAAAAAAAAGAAAGAAAGAAAGAAAAGGATACATCTAACACCTGTAAAAGTTGTAAAAGTATGACAAACCATGGAAACCTAGGGTCCTGTGAGACTCTGAATACTCCATGCACAGTGTAGAGTATGGTGTACCCAAATAATTCCAGCCTCTTTGGAGAGTCCTCTCATCCTGCCATTTTTCCCTGTGTCACAGTGATGCAGCCTTCAGAAATAGGAACACACATTTAGACTGCATCTTCAGTATTCACGTTAAAAATGTCCAAAACTGTTCATGAAAAATTTTTAAGGGGCGGTTTGTAGATCAAAGAAGCTTTATTAAATGTAGCTTCTGAAAGGGGCTTTTAATGAAAAAAAAAAAAAAAAAAAAACAAGCTTTAAGTACATTTTTTTGGCTTCCATTTAAAAGTTCTTATTGTTGATGTGCAAAATAGTTAACAATTCAAGGAAAAGGTCAAATGGGTTAATGGAGGCTGTGTGAACAGTGACTACTTCCACATCAGAATAACATGTACTGCAATTGATATGTCTCAAAAATTATTCCGTATATGCTAGGAAGATTATGTGTTAAGTCTGTGTGTTTAAGTAATCTGGAAAAGTGTTCACTGTGTTTGAATTCCCTCTATATAGCCTATCACAGAAGGGCTAGTTTCATATTTAGTTACAGACTGTGTTGACTTCATACCAGAAAGAAATCATATTTATAAAAATGGATACATATTGGTGCCTCTTTATTTTTTGCTTTATAGTTGTTATTTTTAATTTAAAAATAATACAAATCACATTCTTGTGATCAAGAGTAGAAAATATGTGTCATTGTAAAAATGTTTTCATTTTTAATTTCTATATATACCATTACTAGATAATGAGGTAACTTTTGGCTAAGGAAATAAAAATATCAAATTCAAAATAAATAATGAATCTAATTCTCCTGAATTCTACTATTTAAATAATAGTATGTGGTCCATCATATAGATAGATGATAGATAGGCAGATGTAGAGATGGAATAGACACACAGATTTATAGAAGTCAACAGATAGCAACCTAATTTGAGATACTTTATTGCCAACCTTGTAAAGCTCTCTTTTCTCATGGATAATTAAACACAAAATATTTTCTCTATCTAGCCATTTATTTGTCATTTATGTCTTCCATATCAAAGTGTGCAAAGACCAGTCCCCCTCAACCTACTTTGAAAGAGCAGTAACTTTAAACACAAAAAGAACTATTGGCAAACGCAAAGTACAGATTTCCAAAGATGATTCAGACAACACTTGAAACATAATTTTTAACCTAGAGTGAGGGAGCATTTGAGGAAGTTATATATATTTTCCCTTTATTTTCTAATAATTGAATGTGACAACAGAAATAATGTATGCAGCTATCTGCCTAAATGTGGCAGGTGTTCCAATATGAATTCTCTTCCTGTAGTCTCTTTTCACAAAGAGGTCCTGATTCCTCAAAAAGGGGATCTTTTTTCGATGGTAGGGACTTCAATTTCTGTAGCCCATGCATCTAGCATAGTGCAAAGTACATAAAAAAACAATTATGTTTTCTAAGGAGTGAATGACTATTTTTGAACAATCCTCCAGGCAGCCACCATTGCCCTTGGTGACTTGCCCTCTTCACAAGACACACCGTTCCTCTTTCCATGGAGTGAGGAAGGATCTGAAGGCTTGGAAAAGCCACAGAGTATCAGATTGACCTTCCTCAGGCTCTTCTCTGCTCTTGGCAGGAGACAAACCCTTCCTGAAGTGATGAGAAATTACAGCTTTCCACTCTGTCCTTTGGTTAGATACACTGCCCTTTATGCCTCACTGCTCTTGGGGGAATGGTGGCAGCAAGGCAGCTTGTTCAGTTTCACCTGTATTTTGGGAATTTGTTCTTTACGTAACGGTCCAACTCATTTAGATGAGGAAAAATTTGCTTCTGGCTTCACTTTTCATTAATTATTAAGCAGACTAGTACAATAGACCATCTATTAATTACAGAGCTCTTTTATTGTTCTGGAAGATAGGTAGAATAAGTTCATTTTCATAATAATGCTATAAATTCATAATGTGATTAAATGAAAATACAAAGGAATCATAATATACTCTTACTGTCATATTTTTCCAATTTAACTGTGAAAGCAAGGCTACAATTTTGCTAACCAATTATATTGCAAATGAAGACTTCTATACCTATCATTCAGAAATTAGAACTATTTTCTTATACATACTAAATAATTCACATTTGTTTCCACTTTCAAACACATTAACCTCCTTTATTTAGCAATGGAATATCATGTTGGTTACCTGACAAATGTGTTTCCCAGCATGTAGACAACTGAAAATCAACCTTTGAATCCCACACTTTCAGGGGAGGAATGTGTTCTTGCTGTTATTTTCTGAGTATGTTCTCTTTCCTATTTGCTTTTAAACCAGATTCTGGAAGATATTTTTTATAAGCCAAAAAGTGAGGGTAGGGACCATAGAGTCATTTTGAATCTTATCTGTAGAGGATTCCATTGACATAGGCAAAATGTATAAAGGATACATTATATATATGAGCCTGAAGATACCTCTTACTAACCAAATTGTTGATTATCCAAGGTAGTTTCAATCCCATTTACTTTGTATAATGAAGATAATACTGCATAGTGTATAAATTTCCCCATTCTGGGATGATATGTGCAATAAAAATGAAAGATTGACAAAGTGATTGTTATTTAAAATAGCAAAGTATAAACACAAGACATAAAACTCAGCAAGAAGAACAATATAAAAGTTGCTGAACCAAATCAAATTAATAGTCCATCTAATTTGATTCTTGTTTTCAGCACTGACCAATACTTGATACATTGAAAATTAAACAGAATTTATGCACCTACTCAATTGTGCATTGCTCCTTCTGGAAGAAAAAATTCTTTCTGGTCCATGCAGGTGATTAACTTATACCCTGAAGCATGAGATTTTATTATCTTTAAATCATGATCTGGGTTTACAGAGCTGCAAATTTTATGTTAACAGTCATACAATGATCCATCCCATTTACAAATTCAGACTCAGTATTTGTCTCCATAGCTCAACATGGCATGATATTTGTAAGTTTGTCTCATTCTGTAAAAAGAAACTATATTTTTTTCAAATCTACTTTCCTTTAATTGAACTAAGCATTGTGCTTCTTTACTATTCATTACAGAAACAGAGAACCTTCTTGACTTAATTCAATATTGTCCCGTTGTATATGTTAAAAAAAAAAAAAAAAGGTGTCCATTTGTCCTTTATAAATCTTAGTACTTTAGGAACTACTCCTTAAGGTAGAGACAAAATCTCATATTTGACTTTAAAGTCATGAATCCGATTGCCTTTATTTTATACACTAGAACATAGTTATCCAAATGCCATCTCCTTCCAGGTTGGTAATTCTGAGAAGCCGTACACTTATTTCAATAATGCCGCTTTTATTTGGGATATTTGGGAACTTCTCTACTGAAATTCTCTTCAGAGTCTGTGGGACACTGTTTTACATATCCTCAGACAACTCTTTGTCTTTTAATGGTGAATTTGATTTTTGGAAACAGCTAATAGTCACTTGAAGCCAAGTCTGCGGGTTATATCTGGGTGATGTTTGGGGAAAGAATGAGGTGTGAAAACAATGTAATAAGATTGATTTTCTAACGTGGCTCATAAACTTTTTCTGACTACAGTTCTAAAAGAGGAGTTTCAAAAATTTTTTGAACTCTGGGAGCAATAATAAAATAAGTTTGCAGCCTCCCAAGGTGACTACTTTGAATGCAACACTCATTTTGGGAATATAAATTCTGGTCTATATGGTAAAATGAAACTATTTCCATTGCTTTAAAGTTATACATTGTTTTCAGCATAATAATTTAGATCCATGTCTAGGAATTCCCGAGTCTATGGAAAAACTATATTTCCTTAAGCTTTATTTAATAGCTCAACCCCATATGACCTTCAATAGCATGTAAAATTGCCTAAGCCAGGAAGCCCTAGCCTTCATCATAACATATATTCTTGGACCTCTTTGCAGGGTTCATAAAGACCATTTCAATTAAGGAAATTACAGATGAATGCATTTTTGCTTATATCTAGATAATTTCTTATCCTTATAAAGAAATACATCTATGAAACAAAATTTTCCTTTTTTAATGTCACTTTTAAAATTTCTTCATATCAAAGCAGCCTTTGATATAAAGAAAAACTGAAAATATCATCCAGCTAAATTTTCAATGACACAAAAATCTTTCCTTCCTCCCTTGCATACCTACTAATACTAAAAATAAAATTTATAATAATACTTATAGTTTATATTTTTAAGTGCTTCCTGTGTTCAAGATGCTAAGCCATGCTGTTTATTTTTAAAAATTTTGAATTTAAAAAATTTTAATTTTATTGTGATAAGAACACCTAACATTAGGTCTACCATCTTCACAAATTTTCAAGTGCATAATCCGGTACTGTTGTCTCTAGGTCCAGCGTTGCACAGCAGCTCTCCAGAGTTAATTCATGTTGTTTGAGGAATGCTTTCTGCCTGTTGATACTGACTCCCCATCTCCCCTCCTCCAGCACCAGCAACCACCGTGGCACTCTTTGATTCTATGAATTTGACTATTCTAGATACTTCCTATAAGTGGAATCATGCAGTACATGTCTTTCTGTGACTGACTTATTTCATTTAGCATAATGTCCTCAAGTGAACCATGTAATTTATATAGATTTTCTTATTTTATCCTCATGGAAACCCTAAGATGTAGGTCCTATTATCTTCTCTGTTTAACACTTGAGTAAATGGAGACTTAGAACATCCAAGGAACTGCATGAAGATATGCAGTTAGGAAGTGGGAAACTTGGGATTTGAATGCAGATCCACCTGCCCCAGAGACTACTGACTCCTCATTCTGAGGACTCTCCCAGTATGATAGAGGTGGCACTTTTAGAGGCCATAGAACAGGCTTCCCTTGATTCCATGTGGAAGCACTGGGGTTGAAGATGCTTTGGAGACCTTCAATCCTTATTTATAAACTTTGCTTCTGCTTTTAAGTTTTTCTATGGAAAGAAGTTGTTTATTCTAACAATTCAAGAGTTTAGCAATGTTCCCTGTTTAAATTCATTTAATTTGAAATGGAAACTATTTTCTTATTCTGTAATCAGAGAAAATTAAGTATGAGTAATCACTACCCTACGTCTAATGCCAATGTGGACTTAAACACCCTTAGTCTTTGTTTTCTGGGTTTCATAATCTTGAATACTCTCTTTTTCTGCTAATACCTTCTAACTTTTGGCCTTTTTATGACCAACTTTATGACATTTTCCAACTTCCGCCTTTAAATGACAGAGCCTAAAGTTGAATAAAGTATTCTGGAGTCTGACCAGCACTGTGTTTGCAGCATCCTGTATCCTATAGATGTGTCCTGAAATTCTGAGATGCTTGTACGGCAGGAGTGGCCAGTGCGGGCAGTTTTGTCACTGGCTCCAGACGACCAGCTGAGGCACCCACCCTGCTGGAATAGCATGACACACAGCAGTGGCTTCCAAACCTTCTGCAGGCCCAGATTCCTCTGAAGGTCTCAGCCTCTGGTGGTAGTGGGGGTAGCAGAGTGGGCAGTTGGCTGGACTCCACCCTCTATTAAGCCAGGGCAGCTTTACTTTTAGCTGTTTCCTATGTAAGAGCTGGATTGGAATTTTATGGAATGTTATTTATTACCTCAATACAATGAGGCGCCAGTTTGAAACATAAAAACATATGAGAATCACTGAGGGTAGAGAAATGCCTATAAGCTCTGGATCAAGATAGTGAGGACTCAGACTGAGTCCTACTCTGCCACAGCCACTGTGGGAAAGCCATTTACCCTCTCTGCCTAGAGAATGTCTAAAAAACGGAGCTAATTCCTATTGTGCAAGTTTACTGTGACGGGGAATAGGAACACATATAAAATGCCTAGCACACTGTAAGGCACATATAAGCTACTCTGTAGAAGGACGTCATATGTACTTTTGTTACTATTGGAAACAATTCAATTATCTTGAGAAGAACGGGCCAGGGTTTGCATTGGAAGTTACAAAAGCTAGAATATTTGTTTCCTAGGATTAAATATTTTATTTTTGGCAGATTTCAGTGTTATTCAAGCTTCGAGTCATGTTAATTAATCTGGATTAGATGCTATATAGCACTTTTTTTTGAGATGGAGTCTTACTCTGTCGCCCAGGATGGAGTGCAGGTGGTATGATCTTAACTCACTACAACCTCTGCCTCCCAAATTCAACTGATTCTCCTGCCTCAGCCTCCTGAGTAGCTGGGATTACAGGTGCCCACTACCACGCCCAGCTAATTTTTGTATTTTTAGTGGAGACGGGGTTTCACCATGTTAGCCAGGCTTGTCTTGAACTCCTGACTTTGTGATCCACCCACCTCAGTCTCCCAAAGTGCTGGGATTACAGGCGTGAGCCACCATGCCTGGCTGGTATATAGTACTTTTAAATGAAAGAAGTAATCACTGAAGCATTGTCAATTCTGTGACTCAGTTTCACAGGTAGAGTCAAAGGTCATTGACTGTTCTTATTTTTGGTTATATTCTGTAAGAAGCAGCTAATTTTAAGGGATCACTTCAGGCCTTTCAAGTATCATGAAATAGTCCACTTTGATTTGCTGTATAAATCTTTGTCTCTCAGCACCCAGCCCTGTGTCCAGGCATTCTGCAATCCTGCCCTGGATGCGCGGTATGGCCTAGGGGGGGAAGCAGGGGGAAGCAGCAGACTGTGACTATGACATGGCCACAAATTAGTGAGAGGATCTATTGGCCTAAGAATGCAAAGTCATATTTGGGGAAATGAATGCCTTGCCTAGAAAATACGTACTAAAATATATAGCTCTGGAGGAGTAAGTTAAAGGGGCTGGGAAAAATTTAGGAAAATGGACAAGGTGCTCTGACCTTATCAGAGGGAATGTCAAAGCTGCAACTGGGTGTTTTAGGGGTGCGGGAGAGCACATTGAGAGGATGCATGAGCAGCTTGGCCCAGCAGAAGACCAAGGGCAGTGCAGGCCAATGTCAGCTTTGGCCACTGGTTATCTGCAGGTGTCTTTCCTCTTCTGGGAAATGTTGATAATTAAGCCTACTTCAAGGGATAAGGCCTGAGGATTAAGGGAACTTATGCACGTAAAATGATCTTTTAAAAACTTAAGTCCCATCAGGCTATCTATCTCCTACCAGAACCCATTTTATGGCTTCCCTTTGTACTAAGAATGAACTCAGTTCTTTTCAAATGTCCTGCAAGGCCTTCAGGATTGAGCTTCTGCCCATTTTCCCAACTTCAGTTCAAATCACACTCTCTCCATTCACTCGGCTCTGGTCACATCGACCTTTTCAATTCAAGGAAACATTTTGCCACCCTGAATCTTGGCACATGTTGTAGTTCTGCCTGGCCAGCTCTTTCCTCTAGCTCTCTGGTTTTGCAAGCTCCTGTGCTCCTTTGATCCCCAGATCGAATGTCACCTCTTTAAAGAGGTCTTTGCAGATCACCTAAGCAGAGACCTTGCTTTATGTCCTCCAGAACACTTGGATTCTCAAATCTCAAACATTTATTACTTTATGTTTTCACTAATGATTTTCCTTGATGAAAGAGAAAGTTCTTCAAGTCTAGGGAAAGAATTTGCCTGTTCTCCACAGCATTCTTTGATCCTGGCACAGTGCTTGGCACAGAGGACAAGCCCAGGAAGATTGGTCAAATGAATATACAAATGGGGGTGGGGGGTGGGGAAAAACCGAGCTTGGCTGGCACATGGTGGCTCCTGGGAGTTGTTATTATGGGATACATCATGTAGCATTTTCTGTTTGCCCTTCTAAGTCTTTTAGAATAGGGAAATAATTCATAATGTTGTAAAAAAAATTATAATGTAGAAAAATTATTTTAAAATATGACTGGTTATTATTTGCCTTGTCATAATTAAAAGGAAACAGAATTAGACTTTTATATATGTTATTATATTTTATGGGAGCATAGGCTGGAAATTTTTCTGATGATGTCTAGAACGTTACACTGCAGATATCCATTCACATACAACATTGGAGGGTCACTTTTTTAACCTGGTTAGGATGTTTGTAACTTTCCTTCAATTTGTATACACACAATAGATAGTTGTACATAAATAGATATTCGACAGCTCCAGCAAAATTCCTACTGCCAAAGAGAAGAAAAATGTCAGAGTAAGCTGTAAAAAAAGTGCTTGGTTTTTTAAATGCAGAAATGGCAATTCACAGCATTTATACAAATTGCCGTACACTGCGGGCTGCAACTCTGAAACTGAATAGTAAGAAAAGTTGCAGCTAAGAGCAAATCTGAGGACACTTGTTTTGAAAGTAAAGGCTTAGTCAGTATCACAGCATTCTGGCAATCTGCATATCATTAACTTTGTGTATTGTGCTTTGTATTGGGATTGAGACTTCATGTATTGATTTTCTCTATGTAAAGTGCTCTAAGTAAAACTCTACTTAAAATCTTCAAAAATAACCTTATCTTGGATGAAGTAAAGAGAATTAACTTTTTAAAAGCTCCTCTTATATTTTTGGCATATTAATCTGTTAATAATATCAACATGACTATTTAATCCAATGGCTGTATGGATCTAATATTTTACACTTTTTAGGTTATAATTTTATATACATTATTTGAAACATGCAGAAATATCATTTGGTATCAGCAGAAAATATAAATAGCTTCAGAAAGAGTTAGATAAATTAGAAAGTGCAAGATAATACAAAAAAGCTAGAAATTTTAAGGTAAATTATACCTAGCAAGTTTTCCCACAGTGTCATACCTTAGAAGTAGAACATAAGATTGAGTTAGAGAAATAGTTTACTGAAATTTCTCAAGCATTTATATTTTGGGCTCTCTTTTCTTCTCTGCATCAGTATATTCAGTATGTATTTTCTTCAATAAAACATAATTTACATAATTATTTTAGAGTTACAATGAGTCTAGATATTGTGAATGAGACAAAAAGTATTTTTTTTTTTTTGGATGCAGTCTTGCTCTGTTGTTAGGCTGGATTGCAGTGGCGCAATCTCAGCTCGCTGCAACCTCTGCCTCCCAGGTTCAAGGGATTCTCCTGCCTCAGCCTCCTCAGTAGCTGGGATTACAGGTATGCACCACCACGCCCAGCTAATTTTTGTATTTTTAGTAGTGACGGGTCTTACCATGTTGGCCAGGATGGTCTCGATCTCTTGACCTTGTGATCTACCCGCCTTGGCCTCCCATAGTGCTGGGATTACAGGTATAAGCCACATCACCCAAAAAAAAAAGCATTTTCTAAGGGTAAATGGGATGAAGTCCAGAGTCCCATACCACAGTGAGCATAGTAACAGCCAGTTTGGGACTTGAGATAACAGTGTCTAATGCTTATAGACTCAGTCCATCTCTGTGAGGTTGCTTTCTCGAAAATTCCATATAGGAAATTGTACCTTTATTAACATGAGACCAAACAGAGTTAACTCTTGAGTATTTATAACAGGAAGAACTAGTCTTTAAGACATTCTAAATCACTAAATATTTTTTTGGGTTGTTTTTATTTTCTAATGCTGTTATAATGAGTCTAGGATTTCAGACAGTTGGCAAGTCCTCAGTAAAGGCCATTGGCATGGGGGCCAGGAGGCAATTTAAGAGGGGGATTCAGAGAAGTAGAAAGTTGGCTCAGGGTGAAGAATGCACTGTGACTAATCCAGAAAACCAATCATCCACAGGTGGACAATATTTTAGAAATGGCCCAGAGGATGCTGTTCTGGTCTTTTGGGGCTAAATAAATATTTCCATATCATACGGCTTTGTTTATAATTTACATTTTCTTTTTTTTCCAGGAAAGAAGATTGTGCAGAATTGTGAAAGTCAAATTTTATGTCTTTAAGTGACTATCGGAGTCTGCCCCAAGATGGCCACAGTCCGTCACACTGTCACACAGCTGCACATTACCTTGGATACAAGGCTGGCTCTGTATGCTGCGAGTTGCTTTAGGTATTCCTTCTTTGCAGCCTCGGTTTTCTTTTTATAGACCTGCAACAACAGCAAAGCGTCTTAAATTAGAAAGTGCATCTGCCTTTGTTTTCAGAGACGTACAATACAGAATAATAACTACACACACATATACACTTATATAATATAATAAAATATATCTTCCTAAAGATTGTGTTTTCTTACTGAAACAGATTTTTAAGAAGCATGGCAATAGACCAGATAAGAAAAAAAAAACAGTAAAACTTGACACTTTTACATAAAACATATGAAAGGATTTATCTGGATAACTATGAGTGTAGAGGCAGTTGGGTTACAAAGATACTGTTGACAAAGGTTCCCAGGGAAACCACACGTGAGTAAATAAGGCATTTATATTTATATAATGGGTAGATAATGCCACAGCTCAGTCACATCTTGATATATATGTTCCATGCTAAATACAAAAAACAAAGACAGAATTTAAGGATGACAAATCATGTTCAATAAGCAAATCAAAGGAAACAGAATGGAGTTTGCAGGTTCATCACTGTTTTAAGATTTGGAGCCTTGAAGTTCTATTTTCAAAGACTCAGGAAACAGTGATGGTGATTAAGGACACGTTTGGGAGAGGAATGGGAAGCCTAAGTGGCTGCAGACTGCATGTGTGCCCTGCCCTGCAGCCCACTCTGGTCACATCCTTTCCAAGAAAAACACTGGATGTCATGGATCTGTGGACACCTCATTTTGAAAAGGTAAAAATGTTCTGAAATGAATTTCAGTTAACAGAAGCTTTCCATTTCTGAGAGGGAATCATCTTGAAAATAAAAGCAAAATCATCCTAAATTGAGCAAAAGGACTGAAAAATGACTTGCTTGTATGCTAAAGGTCACATTGTTAAGTTAAACAGTGAGCAGTCATTAGAGTCGAAAATGAAAGATTAGCAAAATGAACACACATGGCCGTCTGCTACCATTAAGTTGATTCTTTCAAGGCTTTGGAGTATATTTTTGGCGATATTTTGAAATCAGCCTGAAAGAACAAAATATTTTTCATCCTTTACTGTGTAAATGGAAATGTATTTTCATTGATACAGCTATTTAAAATTTCCCACATCTTGGATTTTACAGCAGGGAATAAGGCTTGGCTAATATTTTGTAATGCTGAGTTCAAAAACAGACACACAGATCAGTATTGAAAAGTGGCTTCAGAATAAGTCAGAGTAGTTAAATATAAATTATGTCTAAAGACCAAATATCTGCCATTTGGCAGCAAGGGTCAATTTACGGTTTCAAATGCTGACTGTGGTTTGCTGAGCCCAACACCAACTATGAAATTCGAGATGTGAGAAATATTATTTACTCATGAATATTTTAATTAAAGCAGAACATTTTACTTAAGGTAAACAAATGACCAACCTTGTCAACAGAATTATAACAGGACTCTATGAAATGAATGTGCTAATTTTTCTCCTAAAGAGAGGGCTTCAGCCTTGATTTCTGTATTTGGCACTTTGTTCTAATAAAAGCCAAGTAAAATAAGGAATTAAGAATTAGTACAATATTATCATATAATCAATGTGCATCTTACTAAGTATGAAACTAAAGAAACTTTAAAAATTATATTTCAGCTTTCCTTTTTTGCAGAAAGCCAATAGATCCTTCAGTTTAAGTACAGGAGTACTCTAAATTTAGTGAACTAATTATTGGAAGTAAAATTCAAATTCTTTTTTGGAAATTCACATGTGAGAACAAATAAATTCTAAAGTCGGGTAAGTGCCTTTGAACAGTGTGATCTGTGTATATCGTAAGCCCTGGTGCAGCCACAATTGGAAACACAGCTCTCTTGCTTTTCACTGATTTATTTTTTTCTTGAGAGACAGATTTCTGTTTATAGTTTTTCTTTAAGCCTCTTCTCAGAGACATAATTTATAATTAATGACCTTAAACTGACAATGTTTACATTTGCTTTTAATACCTTAAAACTGTTTTAAGAGGGTTTTTCTCTCATACAGATAGAAATCCTATTCAGGACTTTGAAGCAAACATTTAGTCAATACGTCTTTTATGATAACGCATCTTTGTATACCCTAAGCATTTCTATCATGTTTTTATTAATATGCTACTCCAAGTGACTCCCATTCAGCTATCTAGGATGTGTTTTGCTTTCAAAGGCAAATAGAAAGCACTTTAGTCCATAGCATTGCCCACAGCAACATTTTTAAGTTGGGGCAGATAAGACAGTATTGCCAGATGGTCTTACTGTAGTATCTGTCATTTTTCTTTCATTGGTTTCTACTGAAACAGCAACAGTGTGACTACAATGCTATCCCTTTGCTGAGCTTCTGGCAGTTAGCATCACACAAAGTGTTAACTTTCCTTAAATTTGTTGCTTAACAACCAGGGAAGAAAGGTGGCTAACTCCACATGTTTCAGGCTGCATATGTGCCCCTGGTTTCCCTCCAGAATCGACGTTCTTACAGGATACCTGACTAGCATGCAGAGTCCCCTGTTTTCCACAAATGGCTCCCTATTGGCTATTGATGATTGGCTATGCAGGATGATCGCATAAGTGCCTAAATACCACTTTAGAAAAGAGTAAACTCATCATGTCACATTACATGGATTGATGGATCCACTCTTTCCTGAATAGCTGCAGATGTTCAGAGGGAGAATTCAAAGGGGGGTCATTTCAGAAGGTAGATTCCTGTAATTGTGTTGAAAGGGGAGTAGCCTGGATCATAATTAAAATCTCAGGTGGTCTCTTCAACAGTAATTAGCACCTCCATCTTTGAGAACTACCTGATGGCTCCCATTTTATACACTCTGTATGCCTTTCTGATGTTACCTTCTGAAATTGGACAAGGATGTTGCTTGAATTCTACATGTAATGGAAATGTCTGAAGAAAGACCTCAAATATGAATGAATGATAATGATAAACATTCCACATGCAGGGGAAGTGGGGGCAATCCTTACTTTTAAAAAGATATTTAAAAATTAACAGTAAAAAACCTCTCGAAAACATTTCAAAACCTCCAATTACAGATGAAGAAAGTCCTCTGCTTACAGAAAGCAAAGATGTCCCAGGACAGCATTTGGCAACGAACAACCACTGCCATGAGCAAGTGCACAGAACTTCTAACTGAAAAGGATGGGTCTGATTTATGTCAAAGTTAAGTTTAGGAAAGAAATGGTCTCTCACTCTTAGGGAAAGACAAATATTTTAAAGGTATGTGATTCATACAGTAAATATTAGTATTTAGTTGAGTTACAAAATGGCTTCCAAATGGTCCACAGCTGTTTGAAATAAAGTACAAAGTTGGCCAGATGAGGATTTAAAAATCATAATACATCATTTATCATTTCCCCCCACTCATCCAAACACTTTTGAATTCATCCTGTCCTAACTAAGTTATATGCTGTGGTTTGTTATTCCAAGAAACCTACCATGTCCCATCTAAGGATTGCATCTCAGTGGCTAAACTAAAACATATATAATGGCTAAACTAAAACATACGTAGGTAGTCATCAAATAGCAGTTCTAGAGAACTCAAATCCTGTCATGTGATCTAGTGATTCACTGAGTCATTTTTGAAATGCTCTAAATACCAGCATGTACACATATTTTTATAAGCTAATAATCCCTAATTGAAATCAGCAGTTCAATATCAACGAATATGACAAACTGAAACAGAAAAAATTTCTCATACAATCTGTCATTTTCCTTTTACTTTCTGCTGCTTCTCTAAACAAACAATCCATCCAACTCATACAGAAAAGCAAAATTTTATAAATACTGTTTAATTCCTTCTTCCTTCCTTCTTTTCTGTTCTGGCCCTTAGTTAATCTCTAGTCATAGTTTATTTCAACAGTCTTTACAATAATAATAAGAAAAAATGTAAAATTCTTCCAATTCTGGGTTCTATCCAAAAACTAAAGGCATTTTTCATTCTGGGTAACTTCAAATGTAGTTTTTCCCATTACTACTTAATGTTTACAGAAAATGCTTAGAAATGTATAAGTAATAATAATTTAACCATAATTCCATGCAATATTTTTTAGTAATTAAAAATTTGCAGCTTCTTTGAAGACTGTTGTTATTTAGGTCAGTTAGAGCGAGTGCATCTGTATTTTACATAGAACTTAGTTCATTTAACTTTGTGGTTAAATGACCATCTTGTGTAACTTGCTCAGCATTTTCTTAAGCTCTAAGGCCTTTAGGGAGTGATATTCAGAGGATTGAAAACATACAATGTGACAAACATCTTGCTATGGATTCCTTTTGAGGATCGTCTGACCCATGTAAATGGTAAATGGTCTTAGCAATATCAGTTTAACTTGTTTCTGGAATGGTAAGAATCCAAAGTGAGGTCCTTGCCTGAAAAAATGGCTACAAAATACAACATATCTGCTTTATTAAATGAAGATGACTAAGGAAAGTATGTACTTCAATTATGCTTACAAATCGATTGAGTGCCCAATATGTGCCTACTGTAGTGTGAGGCACTGATTGTGAATTTAAAATTAAAAAGTCATTAAAATTATGCCTCCATTGTGTGCATTCTTTGGATCATGCTCTCTCTCTATATGTATTACCTCTAATTTTTTCAATAAAAGTATTGCATTGCATTATTATCCCCATTTTGCAGATAAGAAAACAGACTAGAATGGGCAATTATTTTACCTAATATATTAGAACAGGCATATGGTAAAGCTATGGTATGAATAAAATCAATCTGGTGTCAAATGTCCCATCTTTGTTTGCTCAATGGTTCCTCCTAGCCATGAGAACTTTTGATTCTTTCAAGACACACAACTGCAAGGCCTGGTCTCTTTTGTTCACTGCTGAAGCCCCAGCATGCTTGGAACATAGTAGATGCTCATGAAATATTTATTGAGCATGTAATCCATGGTCTCAGGTTTCTCCTTCTATGAATCAGCATTAGTATGTGTGCTAAGGTTGAAACTGAAGTGCATGTTCTAAATTACAGTGTATATCAATGGAAACAGTGGACTGATACACAGATATACAATCCACCCAAACATTTTTTTCCAATTATAGATAAAACACAACAGACTTGAATGAGTATTATGTTTGAATTATCTTCCTGCCAACATCATGAAAAATTTCAAATGAAATGTCTGCTCCCATGGTATCTGAGCATATGAACATTTGTATATGTGTACAACAAATGCTTATGCCCATGAAGTCATGCAAAAATCACATTTATGTACCATTAATTGTATGTGTGTGGATATATATATAATATATGGAAAATATATATATGAATACCTGAATTTCACAAGTGTGCTCACCATTTTATGTAATAATTTTCATGGCTCAGTTTCAAATTTGTATGAATATGGACTTTGCTTACATTCTACAGTTTTTAAGTGAACAATTGTTTTACATATCCTTCACTCCTAGTTTTTAAAAAAATTGGGAAAATGCTTAATGTTTATAAGGAAACGGCCAAGATAAACACATGTGTGAATGTTATAGTGTGACAGGATTTTAGTTAACCTTAAGTATGGTTGACATAAAAATCCAAATTTTATCAGAAGATAGGGGGAAAAAGAAACTCCTCCGGCAGCATTTATGTAGTGGGTCTCTGAGCACCAATGAGGAGGAAATGATTTGATTGTGTGGGCTCAGAGGATTTGTCAGCTGCCTCATAAGTATAATTCTGGCTCTTCATATCCCTGCTGCTTCTAATTTAGCAGGACAGGCTCATAATTGAAGCAAATTAACTATTTACACTTGCCACTTCTACCAGGGAAGAGGACACAGCAGCAGGAAAGAATGAGTAGGAAATTACATTCTTCCCACTTGTGTCAGATCTGCCCTTATATAAACACATTAACAGTAATTTCACGAGGCGTCAAACATAGGAATAAATACTGAGGAATAAAATAATGAGGTGTTGCTATTGAGCTGAACTGCTATGGCTAATATCCTTGGATATGAATTATGCATTCTGAAAGAAGGCATATGTTAACAGTATTCAAACAGTTTCCCTGCAAGTGAGATCTGCTCATTAGGCTCTGGATCTCGAGGTAAATCCACTCTCTTCTTCCACGACAGGGCTAGCATTTACAAAAATACATGCTCTGGGCACCGTGGGCTGTGGTTTCTCCTGAATACACTAAACTCTGAATAGGCTTTCCACTCCATTTTTAGCATAACAGCATGTTTATTTAGCTCTTTGACTGCAGCTTTAAAGCCATTTAATGTAATGTAAACAAGAACATTTTGTTTGTAATTTGCTAAATGTCTTACAGCCCAACTGTGTCTCCAATTAGGAACTTAAGGTTCATTTAGTAATTTACATCTGGTTCTGATTTAAGGTGACTTTCCTTTTTCACTTAAGAGCCGGCTTGCCGTGGCTAAAAAGGACCCAAGTACGCTCTACAGCTCTTTGGACCAACCCTTTCTGCTTCAAAGCGGGATGGGCTCTTTTATTTGGTAGGGTTTTGTTATATATTATCTGTGCACCCAGATCCTCCACTACAATGCCCAGAATCAGAGAGTTCAGAAATAATGGAAGTAGACAGGAAACTTAGCTGGAACCTTGTAACAAAGATGCTGAGGGTTGCTGAAACTCCAAGGATCCTAATACAAAGGGTGTGATACTGTTAACTTACTATTTTTCTTTCTCTGTAGGTTCCAGTCAGTGAAAGACAAGTAGCAGAGACCAACATCACAGCAATACTTATGTTTTATTTCCTTCTCCATCTGGTGCCTTTTAAACAACTTAGTATGCTTCTGAAATGGGCTCTCCATTGTCTTACGAGCCATTAGCATTTAAAACCCCCAGTTGGAATCTCAAACACAATTCTGCTCCCATTCCTGATTCAGTACCATCTTCCAAAGTATTAAAATAGGGAGATCTCTGATATGTGGAGTTTGTTCAGTGGCTTTGGTAGGAAGGATTCATAAGGGAGGTTTTGTGTTCCTTGAGGATTTTTATCGCTTCTTTCAGCTTCCTTTTGATTTCTCTTCTTTGAAAGATTCTTCACAGAAACCAAAGTACATATTGTTTCTCACTCACCATGGATTCTGAAAATAAAGATCTGCCCTTCTGCAGTGGCTTCTTACTCCCGCCTATACTCCACAATGAGGAAGCATGTGATATAAACACACAGCAGCTCTATTAGTCATGTTCCCTCTGGCTGTCAAGAAAACATTCAATTGTAATCTCACTAATAGCCATTTTTCCTTAAATATTGTAATTTTCTGAGGCCCCCAATAAGTCATCAATAATTTTGTCCATTTTTCCCAGTTTGTGTTTATATTTGTCGCTGTTCGTAATTGTGGGCTATGGTGACAACAGGATTTTGGAACAATTGTGGCACGTGAAATCTTAGCCTTCCACCGGAACCAGCTGCCTACACAATGCCAACAGCATCACATGGGTTTGTTATGTAACACGCATATTTGTCCAAAATTTTGAATTTTAATAGTCTGCCTCAAATCTGCTCCAGGAACATTTTTTAAAAAATACATAGCAGTATGTGTGCTCCCCAATTTGAATATTAAATGAGAATAAAACACAATTAATTTAAGTTTGAAACGGAGATATTATAGTATGTTGGCACAACGAGTTAACACAAAGGGAGAGAACAGGTGGTAATCCACCATTATAACACTTTGGGATATTTTGCTGCAATTTTCTGGATGCCCAAATGTGCATTCCAGGCAGGCACGTTTGCTCTGCTGATGACTCTTGCAAACTGCTAGAGAAGGGCTGCTGTGGAGCAGAGGAGCAGTGGCCCAGCCAGTGCAATGTGCTCCCTTTTGTGAGCAGTGTCTGATTTCATTCAGTTGACCCCTCTCCCTGCTTGGTTCTGGCACAGGCCTACATCCAATGTGTGTCCTACACCATACCTTTTGGCATGATCTGCAGTCTTACTCTCTTTATTAAGCACAATCATCTTTTATGTGCAAATGATAGGCTATGTGGAACTTCTGTGAAGTCAAAAAAGCACACAGCATGGGGACAAATCATTTTGAAGTGATTGAAACTGTTTTGGTCATCTCAATGCCTTGTTTTAGTAACTCTTAAGTGCTAAAATTTTAAAATATTTACTTTCGTAAGATAAAAAAGTTATTTCTATCAATTTTGGCACAATTTTTTTAGCAACTGGATTTTGATTGTGAAATCACTTTATAATACCAAATGATATATATGTCAACTATTATGTAACTTTATCCTTTATAAAATGAATTTGCTCCCCAAAACCCTAACTGTTTTCATTGAGAAGGAACCCAAAGGTAGACTCATTACAAGTTACTTACTAAACTAGGCAACATATGAAACCTACAAGAGAGAAACACACAAAAGTGAAAGAAAAATATTTGCCATTAAATATATACAATTAGAAACTTTACACATAATTGTAATTATATCCACCTTAGGGAGACCAGCCTCAATTCTCTGAATGCCAGAATGGGAAAATGGGAATGATTTACCTTTTTAACATGACATTTGAGAATACTGAATCTCATATTTTTGGGGTCTGTAAATAATTTGATGGTCAGACAAAAAGAAGGCAAAATACTATCTTAATATTCCCCTCTTGCTATATTAAAAAGCTGTAGAATTAGTGGGAAGAAACCTGCTGCTTGGTATTTACTGCCTTGAGGAACTACCTGATTTTCATCATAAGTCCATTATTCTTTTCTATCAGAAACATGAGAACAGGTATTTATTTTTTAATATTGACAACATAAAGAACCAATCATGGGCTACGGAAGGCCTTTGCAGACCTCCCTTTTTAAAAATCACTGCTCTTGAATATGGAAAATAATTAGGAAAATGTTACTGGGGTCAGAGGATAGATAAGAGAGGTAAGATGAGTGGCAGAGCAGGCGATTGATGTTTCCAGAAATGAAGAGTTTAACAAAAAGACACCAAGGAGGCAAAATGAGCCTTGAAACAATACTCCCAGTTCAGTCACTGAGTCTCAGGTAGGGAAGAGGGTCTGACCCTTCACAGGGGAATCGTGTGTCTTCAGATGAACAAGAATCGCTTCACCCTATCTCTAGGGAAGGGAGGTGCTTTTGGGATGCTTTCTCCAGGAAATTTTGTCTCACAAAGCAAAAAAGTTTATGGTACTGAAGCCAGGTGCACATTCGAGAATGCACAGAAGGCTTACTGGATCAGAGAGCGAGCCATGTCTTCATATGTGGCATCATGGGTGGAGCAGGGAGGACTTAAGGTGACATTAAGGGAACAGGGAGGGGGTTGGGATTGCTGGTTGGGATACATTTAGTTTCTCATTTAGTGTGGCTCTGCTGAGTGGAGAAATGAAGTCACTGTGCAATTCACCATGATTGTCCAACATCAGTTGGAAACCACACTTCATGTTTGAGAGTGTGAGAGCAAACTGACCTAAGTTAGAATAGAAACGAGCTTTAAAATTCTGCAACTATATGTCATGTTTCAATTAGAATCCCATAATACAACATCAACTACCCTCTTATGGTGGGTGGGTATTTTAATTGAGTGTGCAGAGAACAATTTGGTGGTGTGTTTCCTATTCATGAAGAAAACTCCTGCAACACAGGGCTCTATATGGCAGGCCTGTGCTTTCTTAGAGCAGCACTTCTTCAAGCTGGCAATCTTGAAAAGGATGTAAGGAAATGCATAGATATTTCAGATTGCAGAAGACAGCTTTGACTTATAGAAAAAAGCGATTGAAGCTACCTGGAAGAGCAAGTTCTATGTTTCCTTAGCAACTGGTTTTATCATTATCCCTATCATTGATTTCATAGAGTTTGTTAGGAAAAGCATTGTAAGTTGAGTGACAAGTTTTATTCACAGTAATTCTATGTACCAGGCATGTAATTGTAGACAAATCATTCAACACAATGGGGGTCTGTTTGTCTTGTTCTCTGTTCTATCCCCAGTGCCTAGAACAGTGCCTGGCACATATGTGCTCAACAAATATTTGTTAAATAAACAAATGAATTAATTTAATTTATATGGCCCCATTTCATAATCAGCAAAATTTGGGTAAAAATTTCCCTGTATATCCATGAGTATTGAATAGAACAAATCAAATAAATAATGCAAAGTGCTTTTAAAACTATAAGACACTATGTACTTTATAGCTGTTAATATACAATATAAACACAATATATAGGTCCTTCTAGATGCATAAATAGGTGTGGGCTTTTCTATATTTTATATAATTCCTGGACATGATGAGGAAAGATCGATGTCTCTAATTAAGAATAAAACATGAGACTAATTCATATTAATGCAATTCAGTATTCTGCAGTGGCTAAAACTGATTTACATAGTTATTTCAATCACTTATAGAATGCTTTAAATTTTTCTTTGTAATCTTGAGATTTTAGATGGTGAACATGGCCATCTAGTTCCTGGTTTAAAAATGTGGGATCAACATTGTTCTTTTGTTTAGGTGGGTTCCATCCTTTCACTGAACCCTCACTCTCTCTATGACTCCAATCCTCTTTAAACCTTCTGAGCCACATATGCTGTATCCATGGTGTCTCACGTGGCCTTCCCTGAGCATGGTCCTCAGTTACACCACAGCGATACATGAGAGAAGATAAAAAACAGGCATCTGGTCCCATTTAACGCAGCCTAAAAATATGGTATAAATACATATGGGGGATTGAATAACAGCCCCTGGCGGTCTTTAGGGAATGGCTAGGGGTGGAAACCCTTGAATTTGAGGTTCATTTAGCAAAGAGGGTTTTGATGACAAAAGGGTAAATAGTAAGTGCTGAAGAGAGGTGAGGACAGTTTTCAAAATACTTTTAGGACTTTTTTCAGTCTTTATGTTCCTGTTGGCAACATTAAGGAATAACGCAGTCCTGGCTGGGGTATGTAAAAGTGCTTCCAAAAGTAACTACACTATATAAACTTTGAAACAAAGGAATCAACATGCTATTTATGGAGGAGTAATAAAGGAGTATAACATTATGTGAACGTCTCAGAAAGTCTGATTCGGGTGGGGACACATTCTCAGTGTCTGTCCTGGGATCTAAAGAATTCACCCAAAGCCCTGGGAAGCCATTTCTTCAGACTGCACGATCTCAGCTTATGTGGATTCCTACTCGACTGGGAATGCCTTACCTGTTTTTGCTCTTCTCCTAAACCGTCCCACATTGAAGCCACAATTTTAGAGACTTCGCCAAAGGTAGCATTTGGATTTTGTCCCTTGATGGCGGCCTGAGTATCACGAAAGAATAACGCATAGGCAGACACAGGCTTCTGGGGCTCATTGGGGTCCTTCTTCTTCTTCTTTTTGGGAGTTTTTGGTTTTTTCCCCATATCGGAGGCAGGCCGCTTCTCTCCACCATTGATCTGAAATGGAAATCAAAATAGAATTATAGGGAACTGAGACAATTTGGAACCAAAATACATTGCTGTTTTCCTTTGAGACTTAGACACATACCCTCACCCATACACATCACTCAAAGACAGACTTTTCTAAGGGACATGTTGTTTTGTTATGTTCTTTTTTTCCCAGATGAAACTGCGTATTGCAAGTAGTCTTCATATTTATCCTACTCACAACTTTGCTTACCTAGCTTTTAAAAAATGTTGTCTCTTTTTATATTATTACACTATTAAATATAGAGAAAGCCTGACTAGCTGAGCTGCTGCTCTCTTTTGGTGGCAGGCAGGGAGGGGGCGGGGGTGCGTGCGGGGAGGGGAGGGGAAATTTTGAGGCTTTTTTTTTGTCTTACAAAGTTTGTGATCAACTGTTCACTATAATTGAAGTGTTCCTTTGTCAATATTTATTCCTTTGTGTGACATGATCGATTCCCTGGATGTAGCTGATCGTTTTTTATCTTATAAATATTACCTAACTTTACATAAACTATATCATAATAAACTATTTTTGCATCAGCCTTAAAAAATAATCCCTTAACATTCTTAACTTTTTCTCTTACACTGTAACTGTGTAGCAGCAGATTTCTCTTGTAGTAACACTATTGGATGAACAATCTAACTCGTTTTCTTCTAAGGAAGTTATCCTTGTCTTTCTAATTATGACTTTAAAACCATGGGGCAGCATGTCCAATTAATAAAGTCAAATGGGTTTTGACTTTGTCCCTAGTTCTATGGAATGCTTCCAGGAAAACCCAGCGATGCTCATGGATTAAAGAATGGTATGATCTACACCCTAGGTCAGTGCTATTCAATGGAACTTTCTGCAAAGATGAAAAAGTTCTATGATTTGCACTATTCTATATGGCAGCCACTAAACCATATGAAGCTAGTGAGCTCTTGAAACCTGGCTAGAGTTAATCAGGAGCTAAATTTTTAACTTTGTTCAAATTTAAATAGCTACATATGACTAATGGCTACCATAATGGAGTGTGCACCTCCAGAAACTAGATGCTAGAGAGTTCTAGAGCAGTTTTTTACTCAATTTAAAAGTAGATTCTATTTTCTCCATGTTCCTCAAGTATGAATATTTTGATAATTTTGTTATTCTGATACACCTGGGAAAAAACACACGGAACATATTTAAGATGGCTGCATTTGAATATTATTTTCATTACTAACTAGATGTGATGTCAATTCATTCACCTCAAAAATAAAGCATTTTAGATATGATTTCTTTCCAGCTCTAAAATTATATGAGTCGACATGAATACAAAATAGGTCTGCATCTGAAGGATTCAATTTCCACATGCCTTGTCTACTAACGTCCGAAGGCAGCTTCTACACCCTGACCTTCCATTGTGGTGGTTGTAGCTGCCTTCTCTCTACAGATACAGTGTAATATATATCTCATTTTGATAAATTGTTAGATGGGGTATTTCTGTAAAATAACTGCCACTATTGGAGAGGAAGCATTAAGTACAGAGAGATTTGTGGATATGACTTCAGAGGACCTCACTTCATGCTTTTTACTATTTTTAGCTGTTATCTTTGTTAAATTAACTTCCCTAGCCTCTGTTTCCTCTAGTGAAAACCAGGTATGGTGCCATTTTATGACTAAGATGGTATATATTTATATATGTGTAGAACTTTAAAAGGGTATTCAAATATCAATTATGACATGATAGAAACTTTCAAAATAATTCATTGAATGAGTGGATGGAAAGTACTTTAATATTAATATGTGATACCTTACAATCAGTATGAAAGACATACCCAAACACCAAAAAGAGATAAGAAAAAGATAAGTGATTTCTTTGCCTTTGTCTTTATTGAGAAACCTATTAAAAAGGTTGTCACTCTGAAATTGTCTACTGAAGCAGATCAAAGAACCCCACGGGGACAGGATGCTGTGAACCAACTTGACAAGCTAATGTAGATTAACACTAGATGATAACTTCCCTGAGATGGATCAGAGAGGTGATCTTGTGAAGTCACTGGCCACCAGGTAAATCTGTCAGAGGACTAGCATGTCTGGTGCTTGATATTGGACAAACTGGCATAACAATGCTATATTAAAACACAGAGGCATATATATGACCTAGAATGGTGCTTCTCAAACATGGCTGCACATTAGAGTCACCTGGTCAGCTTTTAATACCCTAATGCTTAGGCCTTACTCTACACAGATTAAAGCAGAAACCTAGGGGTGGGAGACTGGCCTTAGTCACACCCTCTGAATTCTTCTCTTCCAACTGGCATTTCGATATTTTAAGAGACAAAACAAATAAGCAAAATTATTCTGTGCCCCAAGGCTACCCATGGCCATATTTTTCTCCTTTTCTCCAAGAGGTTGGCTGTGCTGGCCTGGTGGAGCCTCTGCAACCTACTTCAGTGTGCTTTCCTGTCATGTGGCTGTCAGTAAGATCTCCACTGGCCACACTGCTGAATCCAGTGGATGCTTGAGTCTCCCCCTTACCTGATTCTCACTGTGAGGGCCCTTTCTCCTACTGGTTTCCTAACATTACCCTCTGAGTTTTACTCCTACCTCACTGGTTCTGATGTTTCCAGAATCATTTTTAGGGTCATCCTTTCCCGCCTGGCCATTAATTCGTAGCATTCCTGATTTGTTTTGCAGTAAACTCTCTTCTCCTGTGAGTGTACGTGTAATCTCACATGTAAGCAGGGTTTCCATTACTGTTTGTGGGTGGATGGCTGTCAAGTTCATGTTTCCCTTGAATTTCACACACACAGAAACAACTGTTATTTGACATCTCTATTTGCAAGTCTCAAAGATATTTCAAACTCAAGTCAAGCTTATTTAGTTCTGTATATCTCCATTCATAGCATGTATCAAACTTGTAATTACACAATAATGTACGTGGTTGTTAGATATACTCCTATCCAAGCATAAGGACTATGAAGGCAGGGTTGGGCCTGGTTTTGCTCACTAGCACATATCATGGTCCCTGATACGTAGTAAGTGCTTAAGATTTGTTATAGTAGCAATAAAAATAATAATGAAAAGTGATAATATTTTGTAATCATGGCTATTCTTACACTCGTAATCATAAAATATTTATTTGAAAGGAGAATAAAGGAGTCAACAAGATCCACAATGAAGAATATTAAAGATAGAGTGGTTTAGGGTATAGATTTTCAGTTATAAGATGAGTAAGTTCTGGGGATCTAACAAACAGCACAGTGACTGTAGTTAATACTGTGTTGTATACTTGAAAATTGCTAACAGAACAGATCTTAAGCATTCTCATTTTAAAAAAGTGACTAGGTGAGGTGACAAGTTAATTAGCTTATTGTGGTAATCATTTCATAATGTACACGTATATCAAAACATCATGTTGTACACTTTAAATATATACAATTTTATTTGTCATTTATACCTCAATAAAGCTAAAAAAAGAGAAATCCTGATATTTCATCAAAGATTGACAGGAATCAGGAACAAAGTACAGAAATAAATGAATCCATATGGAATACTACCTAGACTCATTTTAAATTTTAATTAAAAAATTAATGATCTGACACATTGAAGTCTCCATGATTACAGATTATATCAATCTTTCTGGAAAATAATCAAATGTCAATCATAGAGATAAATTTCCTATCATGCAATTTAAATGCTCTCATTAAAAGAATTCCCCACATTATTTAAATAGTTTTTGTGATGGTTAATTTTAGGTGTCAAGTTGATTGGATTAAGGAATTCCAGAGAACCGGTAAAATATTACTTCTGGGTGTGTCTGTGAGGGTGTTTCCCGAGGAGACTCGGGGGAGTCAGCGGAGTGGGTGGGGAAGATAAGCCCTCAGTGTGGCCAGGTACCCTTCAATAGGCTGAGGTCCTGGATAGAACAGAAAAGACAGAACAAAGACAACACTTTCTCTCTCTCTCTCTCTTTGTCATACATGTGCTCTTTGTCCTTCTGCCTTCTACCATGGGATGGCACAGCAAGAAGGCTCTCACCCAGGGCTTCTTGAGCCTCTACAACTATAAGAAATATATCTCTGTTCTTTATAAATTGCCCACTCCTAGGTAGTCTGTTACAGTGGCACAAAATGGACTAAGACAATTTCCTTCCTCCATTGTCCAAAATTGTGTTTGAACCACTGATCATCATGCTTACTTTCTTTTTAAGTTGGTATGTGGACAGTATGGTACAGGCTCTATATCTACTGGATGTGTGATTCCCTGATGTAACAGAAAGGAGGACAGTCATCCTCTTGCATTTGACAATAGGGCCTTACTTTTAGGGAGGTACTAAAGAAGCAGGAGAACTTGTTACTGCCAATGAGAGGCTCAATCATATGAAAACCACCAGTCGTCATTTTGAGGCAATGGAGAGCAACTCTATAGAAAACCCTAAATAATTTCATACAGCCGATCCATTTTGTTATTTGCCTGGGGGCTTTACCTATTTTCCTGGTCTTTCCTAGAGGGCTGGCAGAATGCAGTGTTGCTCAGTTTTGTTTAATAGAAGCAAGTATTTCATGACTTCTGCCTCCACATTTTCAAGGCTCAGGAGACATCATTTAAGCATTATGGAGTATAACTCTGGGGCTTCCATTGTATATCTGATTGAGTACCTGAGAGGCATTAGACTGTAAAGCTATGGTTTTGCCCCCATTAAAGTAGACTTACCAGCCCATCTTATAAGATTACATCATCTTTGTCTTTGCTGTGCCTAAAAGCAAGAGCATATTGATCTGCTTTCAGTCAACATCACACTGTGCCTTCCCTTTAAATACTCTTATTAACCTTGGTTTGAATTTTCTGCCATGCAAGAAAACTGGCATCTGAGAAGACCAATCTAAAGGATGCACATAAAATATTCATTACTCAAGATTCACTGCCTTTCTTTCAATAACTAAACTAGATCATCAAAGCCAGATTCTTGGATCATAATATTCTGACCATTTATAGAACTGCCCTCATAAAACTGAACTATGATCTAAGACAAAGCCCTGACTTCCACTGAAGATTTATATAAGGGGGAAAACGATGTATAAAAGATCTCTATTTCTTATGAGATAAAATATACTCTGGAGGGAACTATTTATTATATTGCTCAATGTTCTTGTATAAAGGACTGTTACGTACTCACAATATCTTTGCTCTTTTGTATGCAATACTCCTTGCTGTGGTTTGATCTCTCATTTACTCAAGTACTTGGGCTGTGCCCTATGAGGTATAAGGCTGTTTGTCTTATGAATACTGGACATTGCCCCCTGATCTGTGGGGATCTCATTTTTTTGCTTTTTGCTTTTCTTATGTGAAAAGGATGCGGAAATGAGCTGCCATTTTAGATTCTCTGTAATGAACTGGGAATTTGTAAGGCCTACTTTTGGAAGTAGCTTCATCACATATATGAAAAACACATGATCACCGCTTGTGTCCAAAGCCTCCCTGAAGACAGAAATGCTGCTGTAATTTGGATCCATTTTCATGCCAGAAATGGATGTAATTTGAAAGATATCCAGCTCTTATGACCACACACTATTTGGAATAAACACAATGATGATTAAATATGACTGTGGTAGAAAAGTTAGCTAAATGGATTTAAAATCTGTCCCTGGACCTTAATTTTGGGTATTGTCTGGATGCTCACTTCTTGCATAGATGGATGGAAGCATATAATTTTAAATCCTAACTTTCTGAGAGGCCTTTACTTTTAAAGTCTAGAGTAGCACTGCCTCATAAAATTTTCTAGAATGACAGGTATGCTCTTTGCCCTGTCCAAAAGCGTAGCCACTAACCACATATGGCTATAGGCCACTTGTAATGTAGCTAGTAACACAGAGGAACTGAATTTCCAAATTTAATTTTAATTTGTTAAATTTAAATGGAAGCAGTCACACGTGGCTAGCAGTTACTGGATGAGACAGTACAGTATTTTGTATTGGACACTGCTCTAGAGTACATATGGTATTTGTAAAGTTACCAGGGTTCTAAGGCTAGAGAGTTAAATTTTATTCCATCGTAATTTTTAGAATATCAAAGAAACCATATAATGCAAAAATATGAATTCCTTCCAATAACAAGCACATTGAAAGTAGGGAGCAGATCCCATTAATCTTCACGTCTTTCGCAGCATCAGTACAGTATTTTACATGCAATGGATCATTATACATTTCTGCTATGGCATTCCATAGCACTGGGCAAAGGCTTAGAATTATGAGGCAAAGAAAATCTGAAACACACAAAAACTTGTATGAAAGTCATGCCAACTAAAACATGGCTGAGCTGAGGCCCTACATGTCTCCCTGATTACCCACACACCGATTTCATCATCAATTAAAACATGAATGAATATGTAAGTGCACAAATACCTAAATATTATTCATAAATATTACACATAAGCTTTACACAGATACATGTGCTTCATGTAACTTACTCGCAAGACATAGATTTATTTCTCAAATCCCTACAGGTGCCCTAAGGCTTCTGGTAATTCACCTCCTGTCATGCCTTATTGTTTAATTATAGAGATGTATTTAACTTATTTATCACAAGAAAACAATAATCTTTACTTTAAAAAAGTATGTGCTAACCGTGTTGCTTAGATAATAGCACTTCTTAAGAAGCCAGAGCACAGGAGTTAAGACTATCAAGGAAAGAGAATCACTGATATTGAAATGTCCCTGGAGAAGTTAGAAACGTCTATAAGCATATTTAAAATAAACTGCCGCGGTCCCAAAGCCTTTAATGGAGCTGGGAGAGCTGTTTAATGCACACTATCTTGCAGTAATCGCTGTAGTTTAAAATAGATTTTAATCAAGCACCATCTGTATAATAGGCTGAACAAACAACATAGAACTCCACTTATAACTCTTATCATATAAAGTAAATATTATAAACTCCTCTCCATAGAAACAAGGCATATAACAGCAGTTTTTGTGATGTTTCAGTGAGTGAAAATTTTGCTACTTAAATTCATTCTCCTTTTTCTAAACTATGCCATCTAAAATCCCCTTATGAGACTAAATTCAAATAAGCATGGAAAGTAAGTCATCTAGTTACTGTGAAATCAGCAAGGCTGTAATACTTCTTTCATTTTACAATTGGGTTTATTATTATCATTAATAATGATACATTCTATGACTCAAAACATCAATTATAGAGAAATGCATATGAAGTGCTATACTTTTGAAATGATTCACACATGTGGGGCATTCTATCAGTGTCATAGTTTGTAAAGCAATTTTATTTGTAAGGATCCTTGATACTGGCAAACATAGCTGAGTGTTATTTTTGAATGAGTGTAGCGAAGGCACTCAGTGGCCTTATGTGAAATAGGAAGCTTGGGCTAATGTCCAGAAAAATCACTTTAAAGTGAGAAAAAAGGCTGGTTGTTATTTTATACACCTACTGGTTAAGTGTATCAATTTTATGGGATCCACTTGATCTTTTCTAAATTTGCTGATGTAGGGAAGTACATTCACTTCATATTCTTTTGGAATGGGGGCTTCTACAGCCTTACAAAGAATGCAAGCTGTTGAGGCGGGGTCCTGCTCAATAAAATGCTAGGCGGCTATGTTAAGCTTCATTTTATTTTTATTCCATGAATTAATTAAGTATGCTCAGTCATCTAGGGCATGTCTATATCCTGGGGTAATTAATTACTTGAATAAATCTTAGGAAAGATGATTTGGAAGCAGGTACTAACTGGCTGTTTGACCAAATTTTATCATTTTCTCTTCAATTAGTTTATTAGACTCAGCTTTAACAAATAGGATACTTTTCTAAAAAAAATGAATAAGGGGCATATATTATTTTAATTGTTGTGGTCTAATAAATTCTTTAAAAGTATCATACATATATAAAGTGAACGGTTACAATAAAAGCACAGTTCAATGATGAAAATATCAGAATTCCAAGTCCCAGTTTTAAGTATTCTGTCCCACTGCTACCTAGATAAAGTGACGTGACATTTGGTTCTAACACTGTTTGATTTCACTTAATATTTGTAGAAACCTGTCTGTTTCTCATTTCTACTTTATTCCAGGAGTCTACTTGTCTTCAGAACAGTGGTAAATAAAAACTCCTACTCGAAGGCTTATTTAATTGCTGCTCTAGTGATTCATCCTATTTGCTTTGAGAATAAAACCTTCTGCTTCTGTCTAGTATGGTAGAGTGTATGCATTGATAAACTAGCAAATTAGTAACAAACTTAAAGGCAAACACTAGTCAACTCAGAGAAGTATGCAGAGTATTAAAGGCAGCTTTCATATTGAAGATATTGTTGAACCTGGTGTGAATTTGAGTTAGAGAGCAATAGACAGAAGATAAACTCCATGCCTTCCCAAAAGCAAAATGTTTAATAGGAGTGATCCTGTTAAAATCAAGATGTAAAAGAATTAGACTGTCAGTGCAAGGATGAAGTAACATTCCCTTGTATGTGACCTCCCGGAACATGCAGCAATAGCTGTTCTGGAACCTTGATACAAATGAAGAGTAGAACAAAATCTCATGTTTATTCACAAAAAAAAAGCCAGCATTTGCAAGATGTGTAGCCTGAACGTACACCATATGAGTGGTCTGAAAAATTCAGGCTAAGCGTGGTTCTTGACTGCAATGGTCCAAAATATGTGGCAGAAACAAATATAAATCATCCCTGGAGAAATCCAGTTTTTTTCAGGCTGAAATGCAGTGGCACCATCTTGGCTCATTACAACCTCTGCCTCCCAGGTTCAAGCAATTCTCCTGCCTCAGCCTCCCATGTAGCTGGGACTACAGGCGCATGCCGCCATGCCTGGCTAATTTTTTGTATTTAGGAGAGACGAGGTTTCACTGTGTTGCCCAGGCTGGTCGCAATCTCCTGAGCTCAGGCAATCTGCCTGCCTAGGGCTCCCAAAAGTGCTGGGATTATAGGCGTGAACCACTGCGCCCGGCCAGAGAAACCTACTTTTAAACAAGCTCTAAAATAATTCTTACAAAGTTCTAATAAATACTAGTTCTCATTTCAAAAGTACAAAAAGAAAAATGAAACAAGCTATTAAAACCAACATATTCAGACTCCAAAATACTTCATCTATTGAAATTACTGTAAGAGGGTATAAAACAAATATGTTTAACATGCTTAAAGGAATGAGAGAGATTACATACATGGGTAAAGAGCAAGGAACTGAAAAAAGAAGTCCAAACTGATTTGAAAAGGAACCAAATAAAACTATAAATATAAAATAGTTGAGATAAAAATTTCAACAGATCATTTCAGATAGGTATAGCTGAAAGGAGAATTATGAATTGGAAAATGAGTTAATCAGAATGTAATACAGGGGGCAAGGAAGTAGAAAATATGAAAAAGAGTCATGGAAGGTAGGAGGAGAAAGTCTAACATTCATCTCCTCAGAATAACAGCATGAGAAGGAAGCAAGAATGAAGTAGAGGCAGTATGTGAAAAAAATAAGTAATGAAAATTTCCTCAAAATGCTGAGAGACAGAAATGATTACAATCAGAATGATTGCAAAGAAACTCACACATATCACCATGAAGCTGCAGGACAGCAAAGACAAGAGATATCAAAAGCAGTCAGAGAGTAAAGACAGGTTACTTTCAAAAGAAAGAGAGTTGGGCAATAAATTCTCAAAGGCAATAGTGGAAACATGGATTCAGTGGAATAATATAATATCTTCAAAATGCTGAAAGAAAATAACTGTCAATCTACAATTCTATACCCAGCAAACATGTTTTTTAAGGTAAGCATGTTCCCTGAAGACCCTCATGAGAGAACATTTTTAAAGCATAATGCAAAAGATGTCAGGTGAAAGAAATATATATGTGAATAAATCCAAAGGAAAAATAACTCCATAAAATAATTAAAATAGTGTTTCATGAAGTTTATTCAGTTACAGAATTCAATTAAACTACAATTAGAATGAGCAACAGTAACAGCTCCCAATATAAATTGAACAGAAGGTGTATGGAGTTAAAATAGTCTAAGAAAAAAGGTAAAGATGTCCGTAAATTTTAGACTTTTATATATTTGTATTCCAGGAAAAGCTACTGGAAGAAGAGAAAGAACATAAAATCTCTAATCTCAAAACAGGAGATAATGGAATGAGAAAAATAAGAGTAATCTCAAAGATGAAAAAAAGAAACAAAATATTTGTGGCATAAACAGAAATCAACATACTTAGAAAAATAAACCTAGTTTCATATTAATGTAAACGTAGTAAAGGTTTCATTTTAAAGTAAAAGCTCATTTAACTACATGACATTTCTAAGAGACAGTCAGATAAATCATAAGGATATTTTCAACAGAAAGCAGAAAGTAAAAGGATAGAAAAATATATAATGTGATTCTTAACCCATAATTTCCTTCAAGAGAAAACTCTGCCAAAAATATACTTGTAATGCCAGATACTTTCAGTGCCTTAAAGTATCTCTTATATTACAAATACAGGATTACAGGCTTAGAACCTCAAGCTGCCTAAGTTTCTATTTCTTTGATGCTTTACTGTGTCTTATTTATGACTTAGGCTGTCAACAGAGTTTCCTAGCAATCAAAATTATGGGTAGTGTTTATAAGGTGATAATTTATTTTACTGATGTATTTACAATGTTCCTCTCTGTCAAAACAGACTTATTTCATTTAATTGTTCAATTTGATAAGCTGGAATCAATATGTAATTGCTTAAAGACAGCACAAAGTGTTAAGAGAAAAGCTTTAGAAGCTGTTTTTTTTTTTTTTTTTTTTTGGTGTGGGAACTAAATATTCTTTGTTAGTTCACTTGTTAGAAATGATTTAAACGATCTTTTTGACTTAATGCCATTTCACTTTTAACTGAAGCTGTTGCACTACACCATCCCACATAAATCCTACTCACATATTAAGGAAAAATTTTATTTTAATTCTTAACTGTAATAAAGAATGCTTTCACATTTTCATCAGAGGATTTTTCTAGCTTAAATAAATACAATATCACTTAAATGAGTAGGAGGATTTGAATTGGAGACAAGGTGAAGAACAGTGGATAGAGTCGGAATGAAGGGTGACTTCTCTTGAGATGGAAAATGCACTTAAACTTAACATGACTTTGTGGGAATGTTTGTGTAGACAAAAAAGTCATTTTACTGTGTGCAGTCTTGGTAATCAGTCCCTAAACTTTCACACATCAATAATTCAAGAATCTATCACTATAGAATATGAACTTTCCTATGCAATGCTTACACAGTCCACTAATGAAGAATTATAAATTATTCTGAGATGTGGGTATTGAGTGATTGGATAGGATATCCACTGGCAAAGTTTCATATCAGTATAGAAACATGTAAATTCATGCTTCAGCAAAATTACAAAATATGGACCTACCAGGTTAATAGCAAATGGCAGACCCATGCATGTTAACTCTATTAATTTCAGAATTCCACCTACTCTTCTACTCATACGAGTGGAACACTATGAAAAATGTTATTTTAATTAGGAATAATTCTGTATAAAATTTACTGTCAAAGGAGGCTACTAATTTTGCATTTAATTTCCTGAAATGTCAGGAGTGAATACTGATAAAGACACAATTTAGATATATAAGTTGATCTTTACTATGAGCAGAACATTAATTTTTTTCCCCTTACAATATAGTACATATCATCTGTATTTAGCAAATTGACTTGAATTATCCATGCATAATCAACATCTAAATCATTGACCACAAACAAATTATTGGTGTTCACCTTTGGGTCCAGATAGTCATTGGCCGTTAGGTATAATCTAACAGCAAATGAGTACCTGGGGCCACTGGAATAATCTATATTTTCTGAAGAAAATTATTGCCCTGGAAATGGTCAGCTAAAGGCAAGGCTTTCAGCATCCCAGTTAATTATTTATGAATATCAATTAGTTTCCTCCTGCCTTTTTACCTAACTCATGAGAGACTGACTCACTGACAACAGAAGAGACAGTGAGGAATGGGGGATTGTCTTGGGCAGTGTTATGTCGTGTAGCTGTTCTAACATGTACTTGGGATTTGTTTCAGTCAGGTGTGGTAAGACAGAAGACATAGAAATGATGGTTATGAGGAAAAAGTTTCCACTCATAGATCCCTGGAAAAAGGAGGCACACAGGGCCACATAGGGAAGTACCCAAGTTGGTCAGGAGTCAGAAAGAGGGAGAAGACAGAGCATGTGTGGAGCCTTTACTCGGGATTTTGTGAGCAGGAATGAGGAAGGTAGGTAGGCATGCGGAGTAAGTCTAGGACTGGATAGTTTGAAGAACTTTGCTGGGCTCTGGGCTATAAGGTGTGATCCTTAGTTGTCTGACACTTGGCCCAGGGGTAATGTAGGGCAGAGAGAATACTGGTTTGGTATGTGAGAGTTTTTAAACGAGATGTTTGGGGTGCAGCTGTGAATTGTTGGCTTGTATATAGAACAGGGGCTAGCAGGAGTGTCATTTGCAATCTCTAAAAATTAGCTAGCCCTGAAAGGAGCCATCTTTCCAGGATTAAGGTTTCAAATGCCGGAACATCAAGAATATAAAAAATAGGAAAATATAGTCAATGCAGTAGTCTTATCTTTGTCATCAGGCTAAATAAATCGATGAATCACTATTTATCTGTACTTAAAAAAATTAGTGGAGTTACTAGAAAGTTAACCATGTATATCAGGATTGCACAGTGCTGCTTTTGGTAACATGTTTATAGTTTAATTTTCCAAAAACAAAATTCTCACAGTGGCGACAAGAAAACAAGGTGGCTAACACAAAACCCATCTTCCTATTCAGATAACTTAAAAGAATGGCTCTGCTGGTGACAGACACACAAAGAACAACCACATTGACAAGGAGTTAAGAAAAGATACACAATGAATCACCAGGAAAGGAGCTGTCTAATATCCTTGGCACTGACTTTTCTCATCCTCTATATGAAATGGTTGGGTCAGGGGGCCACAAAGGTTTCATCTAACATCATCATCATCCATCTTATCTCCTCTCTCCTCTCTCTCTCTCAGTCTCTTGCTCTCTCTCTCTCTCTTTCTCAAACACACACACACACACACACACACACACACACACACACACACACACACACACACGACCTTCATTGTATCCCAGGATACTGCCTTCTTAAAATGGTACATTGACTATACAGGCCTGACCTTTCGTGGGAGCAAACAACTTTTATGCTTAACACATCTATATGTGAAGGATTTCTCAGGGACTAAAAAGTCTAATTGGACAAGCAGGTGGTTTAATCCGGTTTGTTTGTAACCTCATGCTTCATTAACAAAGCATGTGTCTCCCGCCAACGTTTCTCATTTGGATAATATAAACTTGTACCTAGCACAGGTTAAAGAAGATGCCTAAGAATATGCTTCCATAGGTCCTAAATTAAGTTATGCATACCTTAGAGGTATCATCGCCTTCATCCTCATGCACTGAGCTGGATGGTGAAGGAGTTGCAGACTTGCTTCCAGGTGGAGATGGTGAGTTGTGGGGAACATTGCTTCCTCCCATATTCAAACCAAGTTGAGCACTTAGCTGTGACTGGTTAATGGTAGTCAGCTGGCTGTGTGGCATCATTCCTGGCTGCTGCCTGATGTCTGCAGGCTGGGCCCTTGGTCTCATGGCTGCCATCTGAGGATGGGAACTATATTGAGTTCCTTCTGGGTTTCGTATATCTTGCATCTACAATAAATAAATAAGCAGGAAAGGAGTAATTTTCACAAATATGTTTCTGGCAAAAGAGTAATAATTCTTTCGATTTTCAGATGTTCTGCTGAGTTACATATACATTTATTTTATTTGGGGTAAAATAATCCTAAAATTATATATCACCCTAAAGGGTACCATAAGACTACCAAAAGAATAGAATTTGAGAATCCAGTCAGCAACATACTTCATCACTCAAGGTGTGATTACTTATATTTACAGTCTTTCTATACTAGTGAAATATAGAAATATATTATCTATGTATGTATTTGTATGTTATATCATGATCATAATATATATAAGGTAAATTTCAAGATGTTGACGCTCAGTGTCTGTCAAAATTATTCAATCATTAGAAATTACAACATTCACAGCAATTCATTAAATCCTGCTTATTTTATCTTGATCATTTAAGAAGGCTTTAGGAGTTAATAAGTGTACTCTTGTACTCAGTGTAAACCTTTACAGGCTATTACTAGCCAAAATGATCTCCTAACTACCAGATTCAAAACACTGATAGGCTGGTATTAACCAATTGATTAACTGACTATTGAAATGACTGCACAGTCAGACTTGAAAGTAAAGCTCTAAAATTGCAAGGTCACCATATTAATACATTATGCTATCTGAGTCACTGGTTTTTAGCCTTAATGAGACTCACTCTTGTAATTCAAGCAATGAATTTTGTCTCTGCAAGGATTAGCATTAAAAGCATTGGAGGATGAAGCTCTTAAAGTATCTAGAGGTCAAATGTGTTGTATAAGAGGAGTATGGCGAATTTCACTTAACATTTCTCTGGCATTTTCAAACTTAAAATAATGGGGAATATTTCATGGTGCTTATAGGAGCAGCTCAGGTTTTTCATCCTGAGGGGTGTTGGGGAATTCAGGCAGGTAGAGGGCACACAAAAGAGAGACAAACAACAAACTGTGGGGAAAAAAAGATACACGGTTAAAGTTACATGTTGGAAGTGAAAAAAATAATAATGTTATCATATTCTGTTTCATTAGAAAAGAAAATCCCACACAGTATCAGATGTTTAGCAATGACCTGTCTGCAAATGTTACCGTGACATGAAAATACTGTGAAGGCAAATTAAGTAATCTAGTCATATAGCCTTGTTTTCGTTTTTATGGTAATAAAATCATTTTCTACCATTTTCTCTCTAGTCATTTTACCAGTCTAGTTAGATTCACCTAAGACTAAAATTGAGGCTGTCCAGAGTCCCCATGTATGCTCTGTGTTCTTCTCTGGAACAGGTTTACTCCCTTCACCATGAGGTCTCATATTAGTCAATCTCACTTCTTTAGCTCTTTTCCAACTTTGGTTACTGTTGACTCTCCAGGCACAGTTCAAGGTGTCCTAGATCTCTGGCTGGCCTCATAATTTGTACCTGCCTTTTCTAAGTCCAAACCAACATTTTTTCCATTATCCAAACTGTATTCCTCCAATCCTTCAAAAGTAGCTCAGGATTCTCCTTTTTGTGAAGTCCCTTGTAAAGCAGCTTTTACTATTCAGTGGTACATGCACGAGCTGCAGAGGCTCTTAGTGACACTATCAGTCTATCGAAGAGGAAAATTGGGAGGGGCTGATGGTACAAGCTTGTTGAATGATTGTGGAATAAGTATATACATAATTTTAAATGAATAAATGAAGGAGTAAAGTCAAAAGAGGTTAAATGACTTGACCAAAACCAAAGAGTTGGAGTTAAAATCTACCTCTCCTAATTCTGGTCTTTGATACTTACCACTGGATCAAGCAGCTGATTTAACATTTTACATATTCCATAAAGAGGGTTACCATTAATTAAAGATAATTAAAAATGCATTTTCAAATGTTGTCTACCCAAATCAACAATGTTTTTATCTAGCCCATTCATGTTGCCTTCAGTCACATTTGCTAAAATGGTTGTTGCCTCTTCTTAGATGCACATGTCACTTCTACAATCTGATCTTGTTTATGAAATAATACTAGCTTTCACAGATATCCTTAAAGTTGTGCCAAGGACAGAGGATACCATGAAAATTAGGACTGACTTTTGAAAATACAAAGAGACAGTGTATACTAAATTTCTTTTCAGGCCTACTCTCAAATATCCTCAAGTCCTATATTCTTTTAGATCCTTAGCATGCAAAACAGTTCCCATTATGGGCACAGAGTAACGGATGCCCATAAGTGGACACTATCTTACAAGGGGCAGCCTTCTTTCCCAACCTTGCAGCAAATAAAGCACTGAAATGCATGTTCCAACTTATATGTTTTATAGCCTTGTAAATGAAAAGCATTTACTAGCAAAGTCACACTTTAACTAAAAGATCTTTCCAAAAGCATGTAGCTAATTGATACCTTTATTTCTTCCTCACATAAATCCCAAGTTACGAAACACATACAGTCTGTAACATATCTGTTTTGAGCTCATTTCTTCTCATCCTTTCAGAAATCTTGTGGCTTTAATATATCAGAGAGGATGGTTTCTAAATTAATTTTCATATAGAGTTCCAGATTTATGACTACAACTAAAAGTGTTCCAAAAGCTTGAAGCAATCTCCACTTTATAGCACCTTCTCTCCTCCACTGTCGTGCAATCTTCTAAGTAGAATTCTCTTTTTTCATCCCAATTCAAGTGATTCCTTCACATGTTATTCTGAGTCATATTTCTTCCACCCAGATAAAATTTGCCATGGTTTTATTAATGGGAAATGTTCTAAACAAAAATGTACAATTGTGACCCAAATTCCAAGCCTAATTCTGAAACTGCATGAGAGACATTACTACTTGGACATCATTCTTGCTCAGGAATCTGAACAAAGTTTTCTTTCTCAAAGCTATGTTTTTTTCTCTCTGGCCAATATCTGTTGATGACACCTTCATCCTCCTTGTCACCTCTATTCAACATGTTGCAGTCATTTTTGACGCTTTCCTTTTCTACCGAACTCCTGTCAGTTCTATTAGGTCTACTCTAAAACATCAATTATTTCCGTCTGCCCTTCCACCCATTTCCACGCCCATTCCTCTATCCAGGCCTTCATTGCCTTTGCACTTGCAATAGCTGCTTAACTAGGGTCACTCTCTTTACATCTCCCCCAAAGAATGGTGCAAAATTAATCTTCATGAGCCACGGGTTCAAAAATTCTCCAATGACATCTGTCCCCCAAATTAAATCCAAACTCTTTCAGCATGTCATGAAACCTTCCAGATGAAACTTATAATCTATAACCATCCTTCATGTACTCTGTTGTTCAGTCAAACCCAATTAATTGCTCTTTTTTTTGCCTAAATCTCTCTCCCTTAATCATGTGTGCCTTTGTTTACACTGCTCTGTCATTATTCCCTTAGCATTTTCTAAGCATTTGCTGTCCAAAGTTTTTAAAAAGAGGGAAAAAAAACCCCATACTTTGCTCAGTGATTTGTGGTTTGCCTGGTACTTTTACTTATTGAGCCTTATAACTTTCCTTTGAGGGAGCCATGTAGGAATAGCTGCTTTGCACAAGCCCACTGAGAGGTTAAATGATCTAAGATCTTTCTATCAACAAAGACTGAAATAAAAATGAAATATGTTTTTTTTTCTTTTTACATACTTGTGCTTTTCCCACAATTCCATGATGTCTTTACCATCTTCATATATCCAAACCCTAAATATACTCTAAAGTCAAGTTCAAAAGTCAGCTTATCTACAAAGCTCCAAGAGCCTTCTTATTCTGAACTCCTAAAGCATTTTGTTTATACTTTTTTTGTGGGACACCACTTTAAAATTTACTTCTCTAATGTGTATATGCCTTCCAGATAGTAATCTCCTTTATTACTCTCATGACTAATGCATTTTTCAATCCCTCTTGAGATATCTTTTAAATGTTATTCTAAGTATTCAAAAAAATTTGCTGTGTCAGCATGTAACTGAAGCAATAAATTCATCAGTATAAACTGACTTTAACCAATCTGATGATTTTTCTTTTTTCCTGGGAACTTCTTAGTCACAAGATTAAAGATTCGATCAATGTCTGTTTCCCTTTGTGGCAGAAACCTCAAGCTACCCTCTGACACTCATTTTCCTTTTGTGCTGAGGAATGGGCCCCTCTAGCTGGCTCAAGGAGGACATCTGGAGCTTCCTTTGCAGCTATACATGGCCCTGTGATCATGAAATGTATGTGGAAGCATTGCGTGGTGCTTCCAAGAAGTCTCCTTAAAGGGAGAGGCTCACCTTCCTTTGTATTTTTTTCTAGTTTCTGCTAGCAAAAATGTGGAGATGATGGTGAGAGCTAGGGAAAATGTCATAGACCAAGACATGGCACCATAAGGAGGCTGAAGGCGGAAGAAAGGAGCCTGAGGGTGTGATTATTCCGGAGCCTGGACAACCTCCTTATGGTGGGAGTGAAAGGGAAGTAAATGTCTGTCATTGCAGCATCACTGCCATTGGGGTTTCCTGTTATAGGCTGCCCAACATAATCCTAACTACTGATATGCCCTAATAGATTATAAACTTAAAAAAACTGGGAGTTAATTTATTTTGTTCACCATTATAGCGCTAGTATCTAGAACAGATCTTGGCACATAGTAGGAACTCTGTACATTCCTTGAGTTACACTGAATAGATGTTTAGACCTGGTGCAATTAGGATTGACGATGCCGGCTTCACAGGAATAGTTGTTATAAATCCTTGATGTTTTGGGAACTTCATTTGCTAAATTTTAGGGCTTAAATGTCTCAAAGGTAATTTCTCATGTGAGTGTTTCTCATTTTGTTTATTTTCAAGCCTAATGAACTTCATATTTTCTTGGTAAAATGTCCTGCATGTCATTGGCATTTTAGTGTTGAGTAGCTCTTAATATTTATCTCACCATTTGCAAAATTCTCTCCATTTGAAAATGAGTCCTCGGTTTCACTTTTTTGGGAGCCAGATCTGTTTCCTAAAAATTTACATTGCTATTGATGACCCATGTCAACTAAAATAATGAAGGAGTATTATAATGACGAAGTGGAGATTTTAATTTTTCCAATTAATGCAAAGCAAAAGTGCCATTAAAATCACTTAGGAAGCCAAAGCAGAAATCATGTATTGTCCCTCATGACAAGCTTTTTTTTTTTTTTT
>NW_016107514.1:2420904-2534088 GCF_001604975.1 Cebus imitator | reverse complement strand
GGATTACAGGCTTGAGCCACCGCGCCCGGCCCCTTCATGACAAGCTTTGATGCTAAGGCCATGTTCCTTTCTCCCCTTGCCTCGTTACCTAGAGCTGAAGAGTGCCATGCTGAGGACAGAGCTCAAGGAGGAAACATGAGGCACAATACTCACTACATATTTTAGCATATGTCCTCATTATTTTTCCTTGGATTTCATATTTTCTTGTTTTTCTTTGAGATGGAGTCTTGCTCTGTCACCCAGGCTGGGGTGCAATGGCGTGATCTCAGCTTACTGTAGCCTCTGCCTCCTGAGTTCAAGTAATTCTCCTGCCTCAGCTTTCCGAGTAGCTGGGATTACAGGCGCCTGCCATCACACACAGCTAATTTTTTTATTTTTAGTAGAGATGGGGTTTCACCATTTTGGTCAGGCTGATCTTGAACTCCTGACCTTAGATGATCCACCTGCTTGGCCTCCCAAAGTGCTGGAATTACAGGCTTGAGCCACCATGCCCAGCTTCTTGGATTTTCTTTGAACAGGGAAAGAAAAAAAAAAAAAAAAACCCTGTTGTTCGTCTCAAGTTATTATTTTTAAAAAATGAGTAAGATTTTGGTGTAACTGGAATAGTGAAAAAAAAAATCCTTGGAATAACATTAGTCATGTTAGTGATGAAATGGTGTTAAAATCGCATACTTGAATGGCACTAGAATGACGGAGGGAGGGTCTGCCTTTCAGTGTTTAAAACTGTGCGTGCTTCACAATCCTTCCAGAGTCTGTATTCCTTCTTCAAATATCTGCATCCCTCCCTGTCCAACACGCCAGCCTTGAAAGCTATCATTATCTCTGCCTCTAGCAGACAATCTATATCAAAACAGTTGTACACATAAAACTGCACCACCGCCTCGGCTGGCTCTGCTCTGATCCAGCTGTTAGAGTGAATAGCAGTTGGTGCACAGAGCGCTGGAACATGGGTAGCCCCGAGGCCTTATTTGCTAATGTGGCTCACCAGCTGCTGCTTTCTGTGGTCTTTGCAGGCAAGGCCTGGAAGGCTGCCAGTTGCAGCAGGAGTAGGAGAACGTGAGGAATCTCTGAAGGCCGTCCATTTACCCCTGTCTGTCAGCATTTGACACCCTGAGCTGTGGAGTGCTTTCCGTAGGGCAATGAGGCGACCCTGCAGGCTTTAGCTGTGATAAGTGCTTACTCTCTATCCCTTTTATACACACTATCAAACATACACCGTTCTTAGCACCTAACGAAAAACTTCTGAGCCTTGCTTTTGGTTGTCCATGCAGGCCTGCATGATTAATTAGGGCAGGAAGGCAAAGTGGTTTCATTTTTCTTAGGAATAATGCACTCTAAGAGTCTATGAGAAGAATTTAAATGTTGATATTATTTAAGTCCCCAATTTGATTACATATTTTTGCCAGAGATTCAATTAATATGTAAATGTATACACCAGAACAAATGTGTAGGGAAACTTAATAATCAAAATTTATTTATTATCTTCCTAAATTCATTTCCAAGAGAGAGTTTAATTATTTGTTGTCCAAACACATTAAATAAATCATTTTTATGTGACCTTCTTGTGATCGATTTATTATTTAGAAATGTGTAAATAAACTTTGTTAAGATTTTTGCTACTAGACTTCAATTAGTGGCACTGAACACTAATAATTAATATCAAAAAAGGGAAAATTTGGAAAAATACATATGCACAGAACTTGGTATATTTTTGTGATCATGGTATCTCCCCTGCCAGGTAAGTATTAGAACTTGGTATATTTTTAAAGACTAAGGAAAATGAGGTTCAAAAGAAATGTTAGACATTTTTATAAAAATGCATTTTTATCCTCAGTATTTTAAGTCAGAATAACTTGATTTCAACCCTGCATTTCCAGAAACAAAACTGTTTTTGTATTTAATATTTGAAATCTTTGCTTTTCTTTCAAAAGACAATAGCAACAAGTAGGATTAGCTCTCTTTACAGTACCCTACAATGGAATAATTCCAGTTTAGTTAGCGTAATTCATCATTATGAAACAATTTATCACAGGAAAGTAAGAACCCTGGAATGCAATTTATTAGATATTTGCCAAATGGACAGCCATAGCACTCTCTAGAACCATCATCTTCAGGGAAGATTAAAACTGCCTTAAAAACCAGTGCTCACACTCCCTGACTTCTCCATTACCTGACCATCATTCTCCTTCACACTGTGGGCTCGCTCCATTGTGGCTTCTTCCACGAATGGGCCCTTATTACATGAGGAATCTGGTGTATTCAGAGCAAATCATCACTGAAGAGTCTTAAAAGTGATGGCTAAAAATCACACTGGCTAAAAACCATTTCACCAGTTTTGGTGTTTATTTGTAATCCTCTCCCAGGGAGATCAGATATTGAAGAAAGATCAGGTATTGAAGAACAGTAAGCAACAGAGAGAAGGGGGACCCTGATTGCCTGGCCTCCTCTCCAGAACTGCACTTCAATTGCTGCCACATCCAGCAGATCCAGAAAGAAATGTCTTAGTTGCCCTCATGTATGCATCTGCATTTATATTTAAAAACAACTGAAAAAGCAGTTTTACTCCATTTTTATTTGATTATTTTTTTCCTTTTCCTAAAGAAGAGGGAGGTCATGTGCTATTGCAGAGGCAACCCTGCTCATGTCACCTAGCTGCCACTGTTTCTAATGAGTTATCTTACTTTTAACTTGTTTACCTCTCATTTTTTACCTCTGTAAAAAGAGGATAATTTTTCATCAACAAATATCCATTGAGTGCCTGCTATGGGCCAGGCACTGTCTTAGGTACCTGGTCCACAGTGGTGACCGTGTAGTCAGAATTTGTACCCTGATGCAGCTCACAAATAGACAGGCAAGACAATAAATATCTAGGACAGTCATATGTTTTAAGGAGACAGATAGGAGAGAACCGTACTGACCTTAAATGCTTCCTTAAAAAATGACTGTGAAGATTAACTAAGATCAGGACTATGATGATGTTTTGTCACAAATGAATTTATTTTTGTGGTTGCTGCTCACGCGGACAGTTCTCTTTGGTTATCATCCTTGAGTTGCTTTCCCTGACCAGCTCTGGTCTCTGGTGAGGCACTGACATAATTATGACCAAACATTCTGGCAGCCAAAAGCTTGTATCTATGGGGACCTTCCCTGGGATAAGCAGGGCAGCTTATAGTCACAGAGCACAGGGTTTCACTGTGAGAAAGTCAACAACACAGATAAAGGTTGAACTTATAACCTGAGTTTTAACAGCTCCCTGATCAAGGCTAATAGGCTAACTGGTAGATACAAAGTTCAAAAACATTTTAATGTGTAAAAAGGCACTCCAGTTCATTGGACAGCATTCTTTTCCTTCAACTATGTGCATATAATCTCTCCTTTGGATCACAACTTCGGCCAGGAGGTTATGGGGTATAGCGATGCCTTTTAACTGCACAGCCGGAAAGATGTTTTTTACTCAGATTGAGCCACCTCGTTTCTTATTGCTTCATGCCAATGCCATTGGTCTCCTGCTGTGAATCTTAAACTATCAATGTCAATATTACCAAGTTTGATACATTGCGCTTCAGTGAGCCCTTGAAAGGGCTTCTCTGCCCGGAAAAAATAAAGGAAATGTGCAAATGGGCAACAGGCAAAGTTTACTTTTACTTGGCAAGGAGTATTTCTCATAATTGAAGATACTGGCAGGACATGAGAGGCTCATGGACTAAAGGGTCTATCCTGTCTCAAAGAGCTTTGGGGACCATGTGGTCCACCCTCTGGTTCCCAAAACATCTGAATTAGCTGTTCCTACAAATTGCATCTCTGGTTAGGGGAGTTTATGAATGTGCTCTGGGTCTACCTATGATTAGAATCAATGAAGCCTTTTATATGTATAGATCATGACTTTTGCATGTGTGCTACAAAGTGTAGGCAGTGTTTTGTTCACAAGGGGCCATGATATTATATTAAAAATATATCAGACATGCTAACGTTTGCTTACATTTCCTTTGTTCTGGTGTACCCAGAGAAGGGACTGATTAATGTGCTTTATTTCTAGAATACTTTCAAAAGATTGTATGCACTGAAATAAAAAGAATGGATTGGAAGTGTAGATTAAATAATAAGAAAATTGGGTTGTGCTAGGAGACACGCCATCTGGGAGTAGTGGATCACTTGCTAGAACTATCTGCATGTATTCATAGCAGCATGAGTTAGCAAGAATGCATCTTCACACCATATTTAAACCTGGGAACTTAACTTGCTTTCTCATATTTTTCCACTGGAATGTTAATGGGGTGCTTGCAAAAACCGAGATGTCAAGTGGGATATTGACTTCCGAACATCAGTTCAGAACACTGATATTTGAGTTCATTTAGAGGCACTTAAATCATTAGATACACATGACATTCAGCTTAAAAGTACATCTCAAGAAGCAAAATTAAAATCTTATATTCTGCTTGAGCCAGATAGCTTCCCAATGCAGAATATTTGTATGCCCCCAACTTATTGGAGACTTGAAGAAAAGTACAATTTTCATATTAGTATTTTATAATGGAAATCATCCAATAATCCTTTCAATAATACATTATAAAACGTTAAAATAGCATGAAACCAAGACAGAAAAAGCCTGGAAATCTTCTCCTTTTGAGCATGGTATTAATAACTTGGAAAAATCAGTCCAGGAAAATTAGTCTTTCAGTTATTTTAAAGTGTCTGACTCTGTAAGTGACCTTAAGCTCCTTTAAAACAATTAAAAGATTCAAATATTTGTCTGCCAAAATTTTATAGCATGTTAGATAATGGGATGAATGCAGCTATATACAGTCTCTATATTTCTAGGTATACCTAATTTAGTTAATATTAACATCACTCACTCATTTATGGTTTTATACACTTTGAGTCACATAAGGTCAAGGTCTCAAAACTAATCATAAAAACTACTGACTGCTATTCATGCTAATGACCCTTTCTTTAAAACAACAGCCAATAAATTTCATTATAAAAAGTTATTAAAAGGGTTAAAAACCTATTAAATGTCAAAGAATTTGCCTGACTCAAACTTCTAATAAAGAAAAAGAATAGGCTTTCTTTCTGAATTATTTAAATCTTTACTGACTGTGCACTGAACCATGAAATTGGAAAAGTGTTATTAGAAGTATTCTCTGGTTTTTATAAAAGTTGGAGCCCAGAATGTATCAAGCCATAGTCTTTAACTAGACTAGTTAAAGCAGTAGGTCTTTAATCCGAAATACATGGCTTCTGTTGATACAAAGATCACAATTAAAACTCTATCCTGTAACTTGGCGATAATAAAGTTATTATTACAGAAGCACACATGTTCATGTAGAATATATGAACTACATGCTCTAATTTTAATTTGAACAGATTTCTTCCATTTTGGGGGATAGTTCCATGTCCACTAACATAGACCCTCTCAACCAATAATTAGGTTTTAATAGTGACTGACTTTAAAGCACTAATGTTAATAATTTGAATTATCTATCATTTACTGGTTTAACACCTAGCAAATATACATTGAAATTAGGTCATTATGGTCTAAAGTGTTAAAAAAAATCATAATCCTGCATGATTATAGCCCTGTGTGACAAGTATCATAAAATAAATTTGGGTATTGATTATTTAAAAATAGGAAATACATATTTCACATTTTAAATCTATTTCTCCAAGTGACTACACTTAGCACAACTGATTTGAACTGGTCTCTCTCTCACAAGCAGGTAACTGTTCTCATACCAGTTTCCTCAACTACCCAGTTCTGGCCTTTGGTAATTGTGGTTTTAAGTTCTCTTTTTAAAAATATCTAATATTTGGCTGGGTGCAGTGACTCACGCCCATAATCCCAGCACTTTGGGAGGTTTTCACAGAGTGACTGCCTCAAACATTTTGATCAAAACCTTTCTTTATATTGTCCCACTTGTCAATCAGTGTCATTCACTTATTAATAAAGTATATTTCCAGAAGGGAAGAATGAAAGCAAAATACTCTGTAAGAGAAAGTGGAGGCTGCACAAGTCTTACTGTGGGTCCAGATGGGGGTCATGGCTTAATTAAGTGAAAGCTTAATAACTCTCTGAGACAAAACTGAAAGAGAAAAGGAGCTTGGGACAAATTCGCTGTGAAGCGTGAGCATTGAGTAGACATCGTCTGCTTAAAACATACAGTTTCCTTTCACTTTAACAGTGAAACACTAAATGGATGCTTTGCAGGTTTATGACAGCTGGTATCAGAAACTTATAACAGAAAAGAACTTTCTCTACATTCAGTTTTAGATGAAGACAACTTTCCCCCACTTAACCATTAAGTGGCATCTCTCCCATGCAACATCATTGAGGAAGCTGGTGGATGGGTTAGGCACTGGGGAGATGTCGACCTTAAAGACACAGCAAAGCCCGAGGAACCACTGCTAGCCCATTGTAAGCTTTTAAAACTGGGTACCAGGGGTTTAACCACAGGAGGGTAATGAATACATATGCTGATTATAATGACTCCGGTGTGGTCCCTGCCATTATAGGGAGGCTATCTCAGAATTCAATTAAGTTTGCAGTTAACTCTGAATATTCATGCCAACAATCTGGATAACATAATTTTGCTAAAATGTCCAAATATTCTCAGAAAACAGAGTGCTTTTTAAAATTTAATTTGGTATCCTCATACTTTTTTTTAAAGTTTTAATTCTTGTTGAAAACTGTTCTAGAATGCCTTTGCCTGCTTTTCTGTCCCAGTTAAACACCTGATTCTAAATAAAATCTTGAAAGATTTTAAGAGCATAAAATTTTCCCTCAGTAGTAATTTGTGAAGTTTTGTGGCTATGGAATGTGGAATACACTAAAGTAATTGTATGCTGGTCCGTGGACATGCCCTTCTTAAATATATTTTTGGTCTTTATGTGGTAGAATCAAAAAGAAAAGAAAAAGAAGATATTAGCCAGCTAATTGAGAATACTGTTTGGATGGAGTCTTGTTAGTAGAGATTTTAATCTTCCAGGGGAATTTTAAAAAATTAGAAATAATATTCATTTTGTCATTTCACTATCTTTTTTCTTAATTATAGTAATGACAGTGACTTTTTTTTTTTTTTGAGATGGAGTCTCACTCCATCACCCAGGCTGGAGTGCAGTGGTGTGATCATGGCTCACTGCAACCTCCACCTCCCGGATTCAAGGGATTCTCTTTCCTCAGCCTCTGGAGCAGCTGGGATTATAGGTGCCTGACACCATGCCTGGCTAATTTTTGTATTTTTTAGTAGAGACAGGGTTTTACCATGTTGGCCAGGCTTGTCTTGAACTCCTGACCTCGGGTGATCCACCTGCCTTGGCCTCCCAAAGTGCTGGGATCACAGGCGTTAGCCACCATGCCTGGCCAATAGTGACATGTTTTTAACAACAAAGTACGGCTGTGGCCTTAGATAAAGCCTAATGCCTATTTGAGGCTAAATGCATATACTAACAGAACTACTTAAACAATATATTTTTGTATTGTAAAAGAAGTTGACTTGCACTTCGTTATACAGAGATGCCTGCATGAGAAGGTACACTGACTGATATACTCATCAAGCAGTGGTTTAGTAACCTCTAACAGGGGCAGAGCTCCAGACACTAAAAAAGGATAAATTACTTTAGGATTTATATCATTACCAGACTGATAAACCCCACACATTTTAATGCCACAGGAATAAAAATAGCAGCATTATTTATTACAAAACCTTAATTGCAACAAAGTAACTGCTAAGAACAGCTGCTATGTAAGAGCTTACCTTTGGACACAAACTTATACTTTCTATCCTTTTCTGAACCAATGCTCCTGGCAATCTTAACTTAGGTAAATTTTTCCAATATGATGTCCAGCCTCCTGAAAAAGCTGTTAATTGGCAGAATGGCCCTTTAGAATAGAATTATGATTTTACTAATTGGCCATTTATATATCTATATTTGCAACTCTGCTGTCCCCTTATTTCCTGGTGATAGAATAATTCAAATACCAATGTCAAATTGAGTACCTTTTAAAAGTATGTTAAGTATATGTGCTACTGCAAGGCAAGATATTTCTTACAAGTTATGAGAAATGCACTTTGCTCATGGGTAAAATGTGGCTTAATGATATGGAAATCAGCTCAAGTTTCCTTTGTATTGTATTTACTTACAATTTTGTGCCTAAGACATATTTAATATCTCAGCATAATTATATGACCACAACATGACAACTCCAATAAATAGGAGAAATCTCAATTACATTGATCAACTGAGGGAAAAGAGAAACTTAAACACCATTAAAGTTTAGAACCTGTTATAAGAGAACAAAAAAGAATATCTACCCAGAAGTTTTTAAATTTAAAAACTTCTGATCATTTTTCTGCATCTACATTTACAAAAGCTAATAGAATTTTCCAGGGACAATTTATTTTCTGAAGAAAAAAAACTCTTGGCAAAGACAGAAATCAGAACGTCTGGAATAGTGCATTATATTTTATTTCTCCTTTCATAGGCTAGGGGGATTTTAGTTAAAGACTAAAGACACTTATATTTTGATATTTTTCTTTTTTAATAATACAGGGAGATGGCTTTTATTTGGCTTATATTCCTTGCCTTCACCCCCAAATGCTCCTTGTCTGCTCACAATGTATGGCACACAGGCAGGTGTTGGCCCCATTCTGGGGGTGGGGTTGAAGGGACTAAAGCGCTAGGTCTTGATGAATAAGGCTCCACCTTTCAGTCTCCCTCGAGGGCAGCCTCCTCTGAGAGGCTTTCCCTCACAAGCCTATTAAACGTAGATCCATCCTTCCTAATTCAAGCATCTCTTTTCACAGCATAACTGTAATCTATCATTATCTAGGGTAAGATTCTGCAAACCCTAACATGTACATGAATCTTTTAGGAATCCTTGTAAAGTGTGATTCTGATTCAGAAGTTCTGAGGAGGGGCCTGAGACGCTGCATTTCTAACATGTTTCAAGATGATGTCAATGTGGCTGGTGCCTGAACCCAAGTTTGAGCAGCAGGGCACTAATTTGCACAAACTTATCAACTCTCTGGACCAGAATCAAAATTCTGAAGGCAGGGTTTTTTGCCTGGCTTGTTTACTGAGCTGTTCTCAGTGCCCAATTCAGGCACACTAAAGAACTGGGCTCAGAGGAAATTAAGATGTAGTCACTAAATTGCAGAACCATCAGTTAACGCTTCTTAATCTCCCAAGGTAATTTTGTCTTGTTTTGTATTTGCTGTGGTTTAGCTGTGTCCCTACTCAAATCTCATCTTGAATTGTACCTCCCATAATCTCTACATGTCATGGGAGGGACCTGGTGGGATGTAATTGAATCATGGGGATAGGTCTTTCCCATGTTCTCATGATAGTGAATAAGTCTCATGAGGTCTGATGGTTTTATAAAGGCCAGTTCCCCTGCACATGCTCTCTTGCCTGCCACAATGTAAGACATGCCATTGCTCCTCCTTCACTTTCCGCCATGATTGTGAGGCCTCCCCCGTCATGTGAAACTGCGAATTCATTAAACCTTTCTTTCCTTTATAAATTACCCAGTCTCAGGTATGTCTTCATTAGCAGTACAAGAACAGACTAATACAATATTGTTGTGAATTCTTTTGCTAGTCCACATGATAGAGAATCAATAACAAACAATATGGTATTTCGACCTGGCTTTTCTGTGGCGTGGAATAATAAGAAAGGTATCTCTTGCAAGTCCTGGGCTATTATTGACAGAGAACAAGAAATAGAGGGGCTTCCACCCACCAAATATGGCAGAGTTTATCAGCAAATGTGGGAATCAAACCAGGACTCTCAGTTATTAAAAGTTTTCAAAATCTGGGACAAAACTTTCATAAAGTACTTAAAAACTAGTTATTTAGGATTTATCAACATATGCATAACTTAAGAAAGAACTACATGAAAATAAAAGTATGGCAGTAAAATTTGTGGGATGCAGCCAAAGCAGTGCTTACAGGAAAATTTATACCATTAAATTAAGAAGATCCAAAATCAATAACCTAAGCTTCTACCATAGTAAACTAGAAAACAAGCATCTTAAGCCTAAACCAAACAGAAGAAAAGAAATAATAAAAATTAGAGGAGGATTCAATGAAATCAACAACAGGAAAATAATAGAAAAAAAATCAACAAAGGCAAAAGCAGGTTCTTTGAGAAATCAATAAAATTGATAGACCGCCACACAGGCTAGCCAACAAAAAAGAAGACACAAATTACCAATGTTAGAAATGAAAGAGGAGCCATTAATACTGATTTTAAGGACAATAAAAAGATAATAAAAGTATAATATGAATAAGTCTATGCTTACAAATTTGACAAGTCAGATGAAGTGGAACAATTCCTTAAAATTCAACAACTATCGAAACTTACATAATGAGAAACTGACATCCCAAATAATCCTTAATCTGCTAAATAAATTGACTTAATAGTTAACAATCTTAAAAAAAAAATCACTAGGTCCAGAAAGTTACCACTAAACATTTAAGGAAAAAATTATACCAATTCTCCACAATATTTTTCCAGGAATTAGAAACAGATGAAAGACTTCATAACTCATGCTATGGGAACAGTATTACTCTAATATTAAAACCAGACAAAAACACAAGAAAGGAAAACTAAAGTCTGTTAACTCTCATGAACATAAATGCAAAACTCCTCGACAAAATATATATAAATCAAATCTAAAAGTATGTACCACAACCAGGATTTATATTAGATACATAAGATTAGTTCAATATTTGAAAATCTATCGATGTATTCCAACACACATTGACAGCTCAATAATCAATGTATTCTAACACATCAACAGGCTAATAAACAAAAATTATATGATCTTATCCATAGATGCAGAAAAAATGTGACAAAATATAACACCATGCATGAAAAAACAAAGCAAAACAAACCCTTAGCAAACCAGGGATGGAAAAGAACCTCCTCAACTTGACTTTTAAAAATCCTGAAATCTTATGGTATATCATACTTAATGGTGGGTAAGGGAAAGCTTTCTTGCTAAGATCAGAAATAAATCAAGGATGTCCCTTTCCCCTTTCACTACTGTTATTGAGCATTGTACTGAAAGTTCTACCAAATGCAGTAAGATAATACCATAAAATAAATGGTTGAACACATTGGAAAGGAAGAAATAAGACTGACTTTATTCATAAATGATATAATTGTCTATGTAGAAAATCCCAAAGAATTAAAAAAAAATCTTCAGGAAATACTAAGTAAATATAGCAAGTATGGAGGATATAATGCTTTCCTGTATATCAGCAGTGAAAATTTGGAATTTGAAAATTTTAAAATACCATTTACAACAGTACTCCAAAAATGAAAGATGCAAGTCTAACAAACAAGTGCAGGACTTATACACTGAAAACTACAAAATGTTGATGAAAAAACCAAGATAGGTTAAATATAAATAGATACCCTGTGTTCATGGAATAAAAGGGCCAATATTATTAAGATGTCAGCTCTTAATTGATAGAGTTAGTGCAATCTCAATGGAATATCAGCAAGCTATTTAATAAATATTGACAAAATGTTTTTGAGATTTATATGGAAAGGCAAACAACCCAGTATAGACAACACAATACCAAAGAACAAAGTTGAAGGACATATGCTGATAGACTTCAAGACTTACTATAAGACTTACAATAATGAAGACCCCATGGTATTAGCAAATGAACAGACACATAGATCAGTGAAATAGAATAGAAGGCCCAGAAAAGGATCCACACAAATATAGTCACTTATCTTTGGAAAAGGAAAAAAAGCAATTGAATGAAAAAAAAGACAGTCATTACAAAAAAAAAAAAAAAAAAAATGGTGCTGGAAAATTGGAATACATATGCCCCCATCCCAGGCCCAAAAAGAAAACAAAGAAAAAGATAAAATTAAAATAGAATCTTTCATTCAATATTAAATAGCCTTAACATACAATTAGCCATCATGCTCCTGGGAATTTACTCTAGTGATTTAAAAATGTATGTTCATACCAAAACCTGCACACAAGTGTTTATAGCAGATTTATTCATAATCAGCTAAAAAAAAATCATTCAATAGGTAAATGGATGAACAATGTGTGGTACATCCATACAATAAAACATTATTCAGTGATAAAAATAAATGAGCCACCAAGCCATGAAATGACATGGATGAACATTAAAATGCATACTGCTAAGTGAAAGAAGCCAGTCCAAAAAAAAAGCTACATCACATTTGTTTCCAGTTGTATCTGGACAAGACAAACCTGGAGAAACAGTAAACATTGGTTGCTGTGCATTCAGGAAGGGGAGATGGTTGAATATGGAAAGCAAAGAGGACTTTTTTAGGGTGGCATTATTTTGTATGAGACTGTAACAGTACATATAAGGAAGCAGGCATTTATCAAAACCTTTAGAACTTAACCTCCTACAAAATAAATTTTAATGTATATAAATTTAAAAACCTATTTAGCATATTGGGGGAATCTCAGGATGAAAAGTATCATGTGACAAAAGAAGCTTAATGTATTCCAAATATATGAAACAACCTAATTGAAAGGAGCAGGATAATAAGATGCTGACTTAAGTAACTTTGGAAATGAGTGGAGTCCATAAGATTAAAGGCAAAGGAACTGTACATAAGCACTGTACCCTAGTAGATAAAGTTGTTTCCCAAGTGGGCATGGGTTTATTTACAAATTGGATATCAGTATTCTATGGCAGATGGTGAAATGGAACCCTGAATTAAATGGATAGTGGATCTGGGGGCCAAGTTTCTCACTGTGGTGGTGGGTTACAGCAAGAGAAAGAGGCAAAGGATTAAAGTTGGAGACAATCAGTATGAATGCATGTTTAGCTCAATGTAGATATATGTTTACATATAGAAATATTTATGGATATGTGTTATATATACAGGTCAGTATTGATACATATATCTCCCTAATCTGTCAGTTAAGAGACCCATGAATGAATAAAACCCCAGTAGCAATAAGTACACCTATCCATCTTAGTTTCTTATACCATTTTCCAATAAAAAGAATTAAGGCTCCTTAGAAACATGGCTTGCTCTAGGACAAGAGCAGAAAATATACAAGATAAGTCTGGAGTATTTTTTTAATGGAAGATAGAACATGTAGAAAATACAAAACCAAACAATACACACACACACACATACAGAGTGATGAGTGTTTGCAGGAAGAATACAAGAGCCAACTAAAATAGCCCCATTGGTCAACACTAGAACAATTTTAGTAAAACAGTAAGTAAAATAGTACTGAATCATAACACAAAGCATAAAAATAAATACCTATGTGTACATTCTGATTAAAGGAAAGGAGTGAACAAGTAAATACAAATTAGGGAGAACATACAAGTCCCCAATACCGAAGAATTTCAAATAATTTACGTAGTTATTCACCTTCGGAGAGGGGGAGGACAACTCCTCATTCCTTACATGTGCTAGAATGCAGTCTAAAATGCGTATGCCTGTAATTGTGTTTAATAATAGAGACAAGAAAAAAAAATGAGGGAAGAAAATAACTAACAAGCAGCCAACCAATATTTCATTTAAACCTGTAAATAGGTGTGATGTGGTACTGACAAGAGTGTATATTTTGTGTATTTAAAGTGAAGAGTTCTATAAATGTTAATTAAGTCTGCTTGTTCCAGATCTGAGTTCAAGTCCTGGATATCGGTGTTAACTTTCTGTCTCATTGATCTGTCTAATATTGATGTTGAAGTCTCTCACTATTATTGTGTGGGAGTCTAAGTCTCTTTGTAAGTCTTATATATCTGGGTATTCCTGTATTGGGTGCATATATATTTAGGATCTTTAGCTCTTCTTGTTACATTGATCCTTTTATCATTATGTAATATCCTTCTTTGCTTCTTTTGATCTTTGTTGCTTTAAAGTCTATTTTATCAGCAAAAATTGCAACTCCTGCTTTCTATTTATTTATTTATTTATTTTTGCTCTCCATTTGGTTGGTAAAGTTTTCTCCATCCCTTTGTTTTGAGTCTTTGTGTGTCCTTCCATGTGAGATGGGTCTGGATGTAGCATACCAATGGGTCTTGGCTTTTTTTGCCTGTCTGTGTCTTTGGATTGTGGGATTTAGTCGCTTTAAATTTAGAATTAATAATAATATATGTGAGTTTGATGTTGCCATTTAATGCTAGCTGGCTGTTTTGCCCATTAGTTGATGTTCTTTATTTTTTGGTGTTTTTAGAAAGGCTGATACTGGTTGTTCCTTTCTATTTGTAGTGGTTCTTTCAGAAGCTCTTGTAAAGCAGGCCTGGTGATGATGAAATCTCTGAGTGCTTGCTTGTTCACAAAAGATTTTATTTTTCCTTCACTTATGAAGCTTAGTTTGGCTGGATGTAAAATTCTGGGTTGAAAGTTCTTTTCTTTAAGGATGTTGAATATTGGCCCCCACTCTCTTTTGGCTTGTAGGGTTTCTGCTGAGAGATCTGCTGTGAGTCTGATAGGCTTCCCTTTATGAGCAACCTGACCTTTCTTTCTGGCTGCCCTCAGTATTTTCTCTTTCATTTCAACCCTGGTGAATCTGGCAATTATGTGCCTTGAGGTTGGTCTTCCTGAGGAATATCTTTGTGGTGTTCTCTGTATTACGTGGAGTTGAATATTGTCCTGCCTTGCTAGGTTGGGAAACATAATTATTTTCTTCCAAAGAGTACAGTATGGAAAGAGAGGGGAAAAAAAGAGTAACTTTACATCAGTGAAACTTGACAAACACTACCTCAGGCAGGTGATCAGGTCAGCATCAACAGTGATAAGTCACACTGACAATGCGAACCCTTGAAATGATGTGTTAAGAATGGCATTTTACTTCTATCACTTTCCTCCCAAGAGTACATTACCTAAGTATCATCATGAGAAAACCATCAGACGCATCCCAATTGAGGGACAATCTATGAAAAACCTGATGCTCCCAAAACTGCGGAGGTCATCAAAAACAAGGAAAGTTTGAGAAACTGCCTCAGCTGAGAAAAGTCTATCAAGACATGAAGATTAAAGGTAATATGGAAATCTGGGTAGAATCCTGGAACATAAGAGGGATATCAGGGAAAGGCTGAGGAAATACAAATAAAGTGTGACTTTAGATAGTAAGAAGGTACCAATATTGATTTATTAATGGTGATACATGCACCACACCAATGTAAGATGTTAAAAATAGGGGACTCCTAGTCTGGGGTATGTGATAACTCTGTAGTATTTTCACAATTTTTTAAAAAAATCTAAAACTTTTCTAAAATAGAAAGTTTATTTTTAAAAATTGCCCCAGTTTATCTCCCAAGAGTCAAGCTGTATGCTAACCAAGAGTCAGGTATATTAGTTCCCAAACTAATGTTCTTTCCCACTGTACTTGTTAATGCAATTATAACGTATTTTCAAATAGTATATAAACTGATTAAACCTGCATGCATAGAAACAGAATGGTTTCTTTATAAATTAAGCCTAATGCTTTGGAAAGCCTGACTAAAAATATTCTGCTTAAAAACTTGCTGCTTAATTATAACATGGTGATACTGTAAAAGATTATAAAATATATTGTAAAAATCCATAAAGAATCTTCTTTCACAGTGCCTCATAAGAGTTGTTAACTTGTTGTACCCTTTTAGACACATCTAAAGGGAAAATTTTCATAGACAAAGTTTCATATCTGTTGTCCATACCACAAAGACCACCAGAGCTGCAAACATGGACCCAAACAGTAAGTTGGTACCTTGGTACTACTCCAAAAAGATTGGATATTTATATGCTTAATTGTCTTTTTAACCAAGGAACTACTGCATCCTGATGTTTCTACTACATTCTAAACATGTTAATTGTAAGTAGAAAGAAGTTCTCTGTATACTACAATCCCACCTGTGTCAATCAAAGTGCAGCTAGGAATGTTAACAGAGGCTGTTTCTCCCTCCCTAATGGCTTATTGTGCTGGCATCTGATGGGATCTTTCAAAAGGAAGGCATTAAACTTACACTAAACATCTGTGGAAGATGATTAGTAGAGTATCTGACTACTTTCAGTCTTTGCTCACGAGGGAGACTCCATTTAGCTGCCTAGCTGCCAGAGATTCCATGAATATTGGATATTTCTCTTCCATAATCTATTTAAGGGCAGAGACCAGAGATTTCCTGAGTGACGTGTCACTTCTTGAAAGGAATACACACCCTGAATGCCAGGAAGCTTTTTTTTTTTTTTTTTTTTTTTTTTTTTTTTTTTTTTAAAACCATGATAGATGAGGGTCTATTGTTGGCCAAGCATGACAAGGAACCGGGTCCTATCATTAATCATACTGAAGGCAAACAAATTTCCAGAGTATTCCTTTTGCCTAGTGAGTCTACTCTAAGGGGCTTTATCCATCTGTGCCTGGCATCCTTTCCACCAGGTTTCTAAGTGCTGGAAGTGTGCTAACAGGCCCATCCATGGTTTTACTTTCTCTGCTCCCTGCCCTTCGGTAGATTTAAAAAAAAGTTTTTTAGTACTAAAATTTCAGTAAGGAAAGCTTTTTATTTTAGTAATACAGGAGTGCCTATTCAGAATGATGGAATTTTTATTTTGTTTTAGGGACGGAAAGAGTGAGAGATGTTTTGAGTGTGTGTGGGTAGATGGTGGTAAGAATATGTGTGTTCCCAGGGACATTTTGGCTTCCTAAGACTTTGTGAACACTAAGGTAACACTGGCTTCTGGCTTCGCCTACTTGAAGCATTTCTGAGCCAAGATTAGAAAATCAGAGCCAAGGACAAGAATCATGCACTATTTATTCTTGAGAAAGGAAAGTATACTTGTATTGGACTCAATTCCAAAACATCTCAATAGAGGTTGCAAACTGCAAAATGAAGGCAAGATTAATTTTAATCCATCTTAATATAAAACACAGACAATAGGTCACAAAAAACTTTTAGGCGTAGAAAACAATGTTGCAAAGGATGCAAAAACATGTAGGGTATCCAACATTAAAAGGCTGGGAATTCCTGTTATTGCTGAGAATTTGGTGGACTGTGTCTTTATCTTTTCCACCATGAAGACTATATCTAAACCAAGGGTGTTCAATCTTTTGGTTTCCCCAGGCCACATTGGAAGAAGAAGTGTCTTGAGCCACACATAAAATACAATAACACTAATGATAGCTGATGAGCTAAAAATTTTTCATATTTTAAGAAAGTTTACAAATTTGTGTTGGGCCACATTCAAAGGCATCCTGGGCCATGGGTTGGACAAACTTGATCTAAACATTCAGGAGGAAGATTCCTGCATTTTCCTTGTTCTAGGAGTCAGCAGGGACATCGAAGACCTCTGAATATAGCCCAAAGTTCACAGAGTCTTTCAGAGGTATGTTTGGACATAAGTACAACACCTCTCTGGTGGTGACATCTGTCACTGCTCCTGCTTTGTATGTAGGAGGCCAACTAAGGAGATTTTTATTAGGGCTTACTTTTATTTTATTTTTTGTAAAAATAAAAGTTGTGGTTCCTAACATGATTGGCAAGGATTATGAGACTCTGATGAGTCAAATAACTTATCATCCTTAAAAACTCTATTTAAGTCACTCAAAGATCTCAGAGTAAAGTTATTATATGTATTATCTATTGAGGGGGAAATGTACTAATATATAGTAACTCAATAATTAACCTTTTGCATTTTCTCTCTGTCATCAAGTTTCTCAAAGATGATTTTCTGAGTTCAGGGATTTTTTTTCAGGGAAGGCTCCATGAAAGCCTAGACTTAGAAAAGTGATTCCCTTTTAGAATAGTAAAACGATCTAAAGAGTAGAGCATAAGTTTAAAAGGCTACAATTTACAATCTCATGACTGTGCATTAGAATAATTTAAACCAAAGTTCTGGTTCAGTATCTTTGAAATTTTGGTGATATTCCTTGGCAATTGGTTTTGTATGTAGCGGAAGAAAAAGAAGTGAGAAGAGGGTGTGGCTCATGCTGGCAAAAGTTCTGGAAAGGTCAGAAGAGCTGGATTCAACTCTATGTTAGCCACAGCTGGCAATCACAAATAGTCTTTAAGCTTCAGTTTTTGTCCTTTAAAATATGAGTATGTGAACAGGTGATTCCTGAGGTCTGACCATTCGAGACTGGAGCTTCAGGGAATAACTCACTCTCTCTTACTCACTCTCTCTGTCTCTCTCTCACTGTCTCTCTGTCTCTCTCTCTCTCTCTCTCTCTCTATATATATATATATATATATACACACACACACATATATATACACACATATATATCTAACTAACTATATAGATATATGTATATATCTATATGTACATCTATATATAGAACTATATATCTATCTATATCTATATCTAGAGAGAGAGTTCAGAAACATAAGCATTGCCACAAAATACATGTTAGTATACAATCTTGTTTTTTTTTTTTGTTTATTTTTTTAGAGAAGATTCTGATACATGATGTATCAAGGGGAAGCTATGTATTGTCAAATGGAAATACAGATATTTGCTCATCAATACATGATAGAAACTGTATACACATTTTTTTAATCAGCTAGAATTTTATCATAGAAATTGGGTTAATTCAGGCCAATATTGGGTACTGGTAGGCAGAATCAAACGTGTTATGACTTGCCGTGGGCTGGATGAGCTCCCAAACTCCAAGTACCTTGGATGGAAGGCACTATTTTATGCATCCATTAATTTGGATCAACATATTCCTCTTTTAAAATGGTGGGGTGGGGGGAAGGACAGCTGTAAATATATAAAGTCAGCCCAAATCATTCACATTCAAACAAAGTAATTCGGTTTGAATTACTTTAATCTGATTGGTTTTTCTCTGAAAGTTTATGTGATCAGTTTCACTGAGCAAATGTGGATTTGAAGGAGAGTCAAAGAGGACATCGGGAGTTGTCCTGGGAGGTAGAAAAGGCACAGATGCCCAGCTATGTGTAGCATAAAGGGACTGGGTGTTCAAGGAGCAGAAAAGGACAACATTTCAAAAGCTGGAATAAAAAAGTTCTGTCTGAGAACTTTCATTCCACAGCTATTCGTAGAGTGTCTATTACATGCCAAGCACTCTGCTGGGGGAAGGAAATAGTTACAATTTTGCCTAGCCAGTTTCATTTTTCTCCTAGAAATGCAAACAAACATGAACAATATACTTTCAGACATTCTGCTAACGTTCTGAATTCCAATTAGTAAAGTCCCTTCAGTATATTATATTTTGAACTTTTAGGAAGAGGCACATTAATAATTTAGCTTTGAAGTGAACGAAAGTGAAATGATGTAGAATTAAAAGCATCACAAAGGCTGCTAAAATATTTATGGAGACTGTATTTTGACTAACGGGTTGCATTTACAGAATGATTTATGTGCTAGTTCCCGAGATCTCTGTTTACAAAGGGAGCCAAAGCTAGAACCAAATTTTACAATTGTGTTTTTCATTACAAAAAGATTTTCCACGTCTTCCTTTTAGTTAATTATTACAGTGAAGTATCTAGAAGATCTATTGCAGCATTGCATATGATTTTTAAATGATTTTCCTATAAACATGAAGGGCTTCATTTGGTTTTTATATATTTAAAATAGCAATGGAACAGTCACATGCACTTTACCATAATAAACGCATCAGATAAGAAAATAAAAGTACAAATATTGCTACTTACAGTAGCACCAGAGGGAATATGTGGTCCAGCACAAAATGGTGCTTCTTCAATTCTGAGTTGGAACAGCTTACTTAGAATAAATGTATTCACCTTCTTGATCTTGTGAAATAGAGACTCAACAAGCCTGCTTAATAACCCTCCAACCTTGCCTGCTGTTTGCACACACAGTTAGTGGAATCACAGAACTGCACATAATCCAATAAAGCTCACAACACCAAAGATATATGTAATCAGGGATCTGAAAGAACATCCTCTAGGTTATACACAGTCTCTTTTAACTTGTACTTCACAAAACAAACAGTCTCTTCAGGCAGAAAGAAAATACATGTCTGTCATCCAAAGCAAATATGCAGTTGTGCAGTGTACTAAAACGTGAAGTCCTTTCAAACACTTTCTAATCCCAGCAACAACCTCTGTTTCATTGCAGAAGTAGATGAATATTTGGAGAAAGCCTACATATTAAAAAAAGAAAAGCCTCAAGAAAACTTTCCAATTGATTTTGCGTACTCTCAATCATTTGTTCTGATTGCTCAGGGTAATGAGGATGACAGAAGGTTGCTCTAGGTTACCCTGACTGGGGAGCACAATGATAGAATCAAACACTGTTATGCTAGGTATCCAAAGGTTCCCAGCAACCACGGTGCATACAGTCTCCCTCTGAGATTTCAGAATTCCGATCTGAAACTCATCACTAGCAGTGCCATCAGCTTTCAGTTTATCCCATCCTGACTCACCATCATTTTCCCTTTTTTATAGGAAGGTGGAAAGAGGCAATGACTCAAAGGTGGCATTTGGAAGAAAAACAGAGAATCTAAAAACTCCTTTGCTCTCCCTAGGTTCAAACCAACATCAAAGAACATGGAGTAGGACAGATGGCCAACTCCAAGCAATGTTCTTTAGATAATATGCTTTATAGCATACTTCCTTAAAATTCCAAACAAAATCTTTTGCAGGCCAAAGAAACTTTGGAATTTTAGGTCTATCATCTTTCTTCTCAACCATCTTTAAAACTAGTGAGGTTTACCCATTGTTCTTTTAAATCTTGTCTTGAAATAATTCATTAATCCTTAGATGAATGTTGAGATAAAAGATGCCATTTGAAAACAGAAATCAATCAAGTTCTATTTTACAGCAACAATTATTGAGCAACGTACTGTTGGTGTAACACAGTCAGCTTGGTTTGTAATAAGAATTCTATTTTTCTGGACCTTTTTGGTTATGTTCCCCAGGCTTTTCTGTAGTTTCTAGCTCTCTAATGGATGAAAAGGAAAGAAACCTTTGTAAAGGCATTTTTTGAGAATATATTCTTTGCTAGCAGACAGATCATCACATAGGAATTGTGTTTGAGTAAAGGCAACAGAAGGAAAATGAATAAAATCTCATTTCCATTAAGACCTACATTCATGTGCAAAGGCCTCCAATTAGAATTCTATAGAGCTGATGATGCTTTGATATTTGGTACAGAAACCAAACTAGACTACTGGCATGATAGCTAAGAATTTCTGTGTTTCTATGGCAATCTATTTTAGATAGTTTTACCATGATGGCTAAAATGAAATGTCAATTAGTGCATATAATTTAGAAATTACACCCAAGCCTTGCAGAATTTTAAGTAAAAGTCAGATGTTCTCCCAACAGAATAAAAATTAATTTTCTCCAAAGGAACATTACCATATTTCAAGAAAACCTCCTTAATTCCTACTTAAGGCCCAAAAGGAATCACCTAATTTGTGACTTGGAGATTGTGAAGTAACAGATTTTTAGTTATAGTTATTACATCAAACAAATACACTTCATTATAAATGAAAAAAAAATATGCCAAGAACACTGAGCCATGTAATCTAGCCATCTAATAAACTCTTTACTTTGGCTGACTAGTCCTTTGGGAAATGCCACGATATGTTCTCTGCAAAAAATCAAGAGACTGGCTTATGCCAAACAAAGCATTCCTTAACAAAAATCTAAATGAAACAACAAAACCAAACCCTGGTTTTGTAGTTGACCAAATTCCAAAGCAAACAACGCTCTATTGGATCATCTATGATGAATCTCAGAATATATATTTTAATTATTTGATCTCCAAGAATTAAAAAAAAATTTCTATAGTGCCACCCACTTTTCTTTTTACTCTCTTCCTTATAAAAAATGGCACTGAATAAAGGATTAATATGTTTTATTATCTTTACTATCTTTTTAAAATGATGGATATCTATTTTAAAACATTAAAAAAACAAAGACTTCCTAGATCCCTTAGGAAATTCACTTCTGAAGAAACCTACAGCAGTTTCTATAGCTACTCGTCTAGAATGAGGAATTATTCCTGGGACAAGAAACAACTGTAAGGGAGATACAGTAAGCCCTGAGGATGGAGGAAAGTCAGTATTGTGCAAGTTGGTCCTATCTGCCTGGATGTCAGCGTTCTGGGGTGGAGGGGCAGTAGGCAATGACACTGCAGAGTGAAGCAGTGACTAAAGGGGAAAATGATGGCTGGTTATTTAACGTCCTTTAGCTTAAGTTCCTGCAAGGTAAGATGGGGCATCATAAAACCCAACCCTTTAGAGCTGAAAAAGTTAAATAATATATGCAAAATATCTGGCGTCTACTAAGATCTTAACAAATGGTGACTACTATTATTATAGCCATTAGCTGGAAAGAGTTTTAATGAATTTAAGACTTTATTTTTACATCTGGAAGGAATATTCATGAGGAGAGACCAGAGCATCCTCTTAGGAGATGCTGGATTGGCTATTAAAGAATAGGAAATGCAGGCATTCTCTGTCTTTCTGCTAGAAGAAGATTCTGAAAGCTCAACATGCCAAACAAAATGTGAGACAGAGAGCTGTGCATGGGCCTGGGATGATGAAGCTGCTCACAAAAAATGGTGAGCTGAGAAAGGACTTATGTATACCTAAGATTACCTTTGAAGCTTATACATAATATTTCTCTGCTGTCCAGCTAAGTTATTTATGGCTTAACATCGAATTAGTTGAGAAGCAGCAAATGGATTTATTGGGCTTACTGAAAGGAGGGTCTTAACTTTTTATCAATTTGGTTGCATATATGGAAGGTACCCTTGAATAGCTACACTAAGATGTGAGTAATGTATCAGCTAGCCTCTAAAGAAAACACATCACCAATTAATTTACTTATTTAACAAATAATTATTGCAGGCCTCCTACATAGAAGGCATTGTCCTGGTGTCTGGGGTTGGGCCTCCTCTGTGTGGGAGGAGGTGGGGGGTGAGGGGAATTGAGTTATAAAAATTCAAAACGTGGATCTCCAAGCTTTCGGATTTCACCAATGACAAAATATTTCCAAAGTGATGAAAATGACAAAGATTTACCATTTTTTAACTTTGTTAAATGAGGACGCTACAAATCTAATTACTATCTCATTATCATCATTTGATAAAAGCAAAGACATTTTAACACTCATGAAATTACGAGACTACCTCCAAATAAAGTATTGTCCTCCGAATAAAGCAAAAAATAAAGTTTGCTTTAAAAAGGATTTCATACATTTTTCTTATTTTTGTGAGGAGCAGTAAGAACTTTGGGATTAACTAGCCCCATTCTTACACAGGCATATGTGAACCATTAAGACTTAGAGGCTAAGGCAGTTTCCATGGCTTGTGCCCATAATCCCAGCACTTTGTGAGGTGAAGGCAGGTGGATGACCTGAGGTCAGCAGTTCAAGACCAGCCTGGCCAACATGGTAAAACCTCGTTTCTATTAAAAATACAATAATTAGCGGGGTGTGGTGGCATGCACCTGTGATCTCCACTACTTGGGAGGCTGAGGCACAAAAATCACTTGAACCCAGGAGGCGGAGGTTGCAATGAGCCGATATTGCACCATTGCATGCCAGTCTGGGAGACAGAGTGAGACTCCATCTAAAAACAAAAAGAACAACAGCAACAACAAAACCAAAAAAACCAACCAACCAACCAAACAAAAACACCTAAAGACTAACAGCTTAAAGTCTAGTTTAGGAAAGATAACATGCACAGCAAGCCACAGTATCAGGAGTATACTAAGGGTGCTGTCGTTATCATGAAATTTGAGTATACATCATCTCAAACTACCCTGTAAGATGGATAGGAAAGGCATAATATTCACTTTTTTCCAGAGGAGGAAACCAGTACTCAGAGAGGTGCCGTCACTTTCCTCCTGTAAGTAACTTGCCACATGTAATTTGCCTTTGCAGTAACTTTACTACTGCACTTGCCTTTGCCATAACTTGCCTCACTTAAGTAACTTGTTCATGTAATTGTGCAATTGTGACTAAAACTAAGCTCTCCCACTTCAGTAGCCATTTCAGGAAACAACAGTGCATGAATACTTTCATTTTCCAGCTGTTATGCCCACCCTAATGACATTGCCTGACACTCTTAGGATGGCCTAAGAATGGAACAAGAAGATCATCCTAACATCCTAATGTATACTCCTTGTTTGAACTCTTGGTTTTTCCTGAGTGTGCTGGCACATTCTATGCCTGACTTCACAATGCCTTTTTCTTTCATTGGACAGCAGCTACTGTCATACCAGACAACAAGAGAAAAATAGATAATTTCATTTGATGTTTGAGAAGCATTTCTTGGTGGTTCAAATTTGGTCATATTTTCCTTAGCTGTGACTGCAATTTCAAAGTAGCTCTGGTTTACTTAAGGGAACTTGACAAAATGAGTTCCAAGGAAGACAGCGTCTGCTTTGCTCTGCAATTGTCTAAGCTTTCAAGGGTATCTTGTCCTTGAAGTCAGATGGATTTGATTAGAATTTGACCCATTTTCTTTAAGAACACTCAGCCAATGTCACTATAATTTTGAAAAAATGTTAAAAGGTAAGTTCAAGTTCAACACAAAGAAGACCTTTTAACTAGTAGACTGTGGCAAACTGCAATGGTTTGTTATGCAAAGACGTCAACTCCCATCACTGAAAGTATCACAGCACAGCCTTGACAAATACCTGAAAGAGATGCTGTAGGACCTAAGAGTGCATTGGGAAAAGAGTTAACTAGATGATGTCACTGTCAATACTAAGATTCTTCGAACTGTCACATGCAAGCTTCATTTACAGATGGGACCTAGAATTCATTAGAGACATATCCACCCCAATTGGAAATTTCACTCTTTAAGGTACAGAAGAACAATGTCTCACTTGCAAATACTCATTTCTGAATAAAGGCAAACCCCCATAGATTTATCAGACACACACACATACACAACCCACTTGCTTTCTTTTTCTTTTTTTTAAATTCTATTGTCTCAATAATGTATGTTGTAATCGCTTTCTCAGCAATGTCAGTAGGCATCTATGATGTGGATCCAGGCACAGATCTAGGCTCTGGGGTTACAATGACAGAGTTTAAGTTCCCTTCTGAAGTCCCTATAGTCTGCTCAACACACAACTCTCCAGCACCAGGCTCACTGTCGCCACCAGGCTGTGAACCTTAGACAGGAGGTCTTGCCTTAAACTCTGACCTCAGTTTTCTTACCAGTAAAATAAAGGACTTTGATTGAAGAACTTTAAAGATCTAACATTTTTAAAAGATCTATTTTATTATTCCATTTTATGGCCCATTAAAACCTTAGAAAATTATACATTCAAATCAACTTATTTCACTATTTTTAGTGTGGCCAATAATCCAAATGTTTAGGGAGTTTTATACTGCAACAAAACTTAATGTTGCTTTTGTTCTTAAAATCATTTTCTACATTTACAAATAATTACCCTTTCAAAAATTTATCCAAAGCTTTGACTAATCAGTGTGACAGCCTTGTAGAATAAAACTATAATTTTAAAATCTAATTTTTACCACTAAAAACATCATATTTGAAAACTTTATCTGGGTAAGTAGACAAAGTATAGAATGTAGGATTTCTATGAACATTATTCATTTGTATGTTATTTTTTGATAAAAGCCCCACTAAATATATAGAAATTGTAATAATGACAAACAGTCTATAAATTGAAACCTCAAAGAAGACATATGATTGACTTGAAAAATAATTGGTATCTTTCCACTTAATCTACATTAATGTAAACAATAAATCTTCTCTTAAACAAAGATTGTGTGAATCTTCATTTATCTTTTATGACAAGAGAGCAAAGGTTGTAGTTTAATGAATGGAAAGAAGCAACAAGGTCAGTTTTAAAAGCCTCACAGGTCAAATGTCTGACACTGAACATTAAAAAAGAAAAAAGCCCTAACATGGTAATTTCTATTTTAGTCAAACCACCAGGGTCCAGCTGAGGCTTCAAGCAGAAAGAAAGAAAACACCATAATTTTGTAACATAGAGACAAGCAATTGGAATTACAATATCCTTTTAGGATTTATTCACCAGCATTTTAATAGGTTTGAATAAGGTAGATTTTTAAACAATTTTGAAGCTTTAAGCTTTGAAAGCTGACAACCATCCCTGGCATTGATAAAGGGATGAAGCAAGACATATACTTTTATTTTACATATGCATTGATTTTCCCCCCAAATGGAAGACCCCTGTCATCTAAAAACGTTATTCACAGATTCAAAGAGCTGATCAGGGTCATTAATAACAATAGTAAACTGATCATCATTCCAATGGGACCTGACAAGTTTCTTTTCAAAGTGGATACTAATGTATTGATGCCTGTGAAGTTCATTACAGCAGTAATAAATCATTAGTCTCTGCAAAATGATTTATAAGTTAGGTGAAATGCATTACAATAGACTGTCAAAGAGCTTTGCAGGTATAAGAAGACTCTCTCTGGTGCTTCTACCCAAACTGTGCTGGCTTAGAGTAATTAAGCACCAGCATCAAAACAACAAAACCCACTACAACTATGGTTGTCTCTTGCGTAAAATCCAAGTTTTGATTCAGGACAGCCTTAATCCTTCCTTGAATTACTACTGTCTTATAAAGGCTTTAAAAATTCTTTTAAACTTCGTTTATTCTATAAAGGTTCATTGTGACCCCTGCTTAAATTTCTTTTAGCTTTACCAAATAATGCTGAGAACTTTTATAGTCACAATTACTCCCTTAAGATTATTTGCATGTGTAATGATATGCACTGTAAATACATTTCCAAGCATTTACCATTCTGCGCTAACACTGGAATGAAGTGATTCAAAGCTGAACATGGGTTGAAAAGTCTATCTTCAAACATGTTTAACAATGTCTTTAATATTCCTACAATATTTTCAAAAGAGTTACCTGTATTTGCAGGTACTATTTGTCTTCCAGAAAAGGAGGGGGAATAAGCTAAAAGGTTAAAACAGTATTAACCTTTTATATAAAAATAGCACTTTCCGAAAATAAGGATAGTTCAATCTTACAACAGATTAATGGGTTATAGATGATGTATATTTGTTTAGTTTGGGTGTGGGCAATGAAAAAAAATTATATTCTCTATCATTCTTCTATTGGGAAACATGGCAAAAGCAGTAACCTCATACTTACTAGTACCTTATTTTTTAAATAAATCACCTTAACGTATACTTTTCTTTGACTTCTTTGGTAGTTTTCTTTCATTACAGTAGTCAGATTGGAACCTATTGCTACTTCTGGCTGAAAAACAGAAAGGTGAGCTTACTTCCAAACAGTGTCTTTTCTGGATAGCTTTAAACCATGTGTAAAATATTACCTCTTGCTATGTGTCACCTTTCTCTGGTCACATTGGATTCTTCTCACCAAATGAGCTTGTTCTGATGGTAATAATTATTTTCCAGTTATCTATGTTAGTAAAAAAAGAAAAAAGCCAATATGCCAGGCCAGTGCCAAATATCACAAAAAAATCTAGTTTTCAATTGAGATTCACTTATTACCCGTTCTTGGCTAATGTTTCTTTGTCTTGTGGTTTCATGACAAAGACCACATAAGCCCATGGTTAACAAGAGCCATCCTGCTCTGAAGCGCTGCAGGTTAGTCTCGTGTGTTTGCTGTGTTCATTTACAGAGGTTAATTGCTATGCCTCAATCCCTGATGTTTGTGTTTCAGTGAATACTTATAATATTGGCTCCATAATAATCTGGCGATTATTTCACTAATGTATACATAATATATCCTGAAACTTCAATTAAAGGGACTTTCTAGAGTCAGGGAATTCACAACATGGGTTTTATTGAGATATTAAACCATGACTTCCTAGACAATATACTCAACATTGGATCCCTGAAGATAATTGCATGTTGAATTTTCAGTGCTTTCACACACTTGTACATCTGCCCCAATTTATCCCTAATGATTGTCCCAAAACACATTCTATCAGTTGATTGCTATTACAGAGTCTAAAAGGGCACAGTCTTTGAGAGGTTTCAGGAGAGAGCAACCTTTTTCCCTGGCTATGTTTCTGTCTAGATAGGTTCAAATGGATTCAAATAGCCTTCACTGAGCAGAATGCTGGAATCCCTAGCTGGCACCCTCATACATGCTAAATTCTTAACACTCTTACTCATGAAAGTACCATATATTAAGGAAAGCTACAATAGATATGAGCACCATAAAGTTAAACGTCAAACTAACTCTCATTATTTTATCAAATCGTCTCCCAAATCGATTATTTTCTGCTGTAAAAGATAGCACTGGAAAGCGTTGACACCACAGCTACATCAGAAGGGAAATCAGATGCCTTCCTTGCTCAGACTCAACCATGGCTACATGTAACCATGTTTATATGTGTCCGAAGTGTACTGCTTCCTAAATGAAAAATAGGAAGTCAAGATCAATGGCAAAGAGATTATAGATTCTACCTGTGGTCAGATAAAAATGCATGTATTTGATAGTTAAAATAATTATTTTTGATGCTTAAATAACAAGATAATAAAAATATATTATTCAAACAAATGTTAGGAGTGACAATTATATATAAAAAGTTTAATTTCTTTATACTAAGTTTCTATTTGAATTACCCTATTGTTTGCAGGCTTATAATGGATACTCTTAAGTTTTCCAAGTACACAATAAAATCATCTGCAAGTAAGGACAGCTTTACCTTGTTTTTTCCCAATAGCAATTTACCTTTTATGTTTAATTTTATTGGCTAGTGCTTTCAATGTGTTAAAAGGCAATTGTTACAGGAGCATCCTCATCTCATATTTTACTATTAGAATTATTCAAATGTTTTCTCTGTAAACTTAAGACTAAATTTTATGCTCAGATAAATGCATCCCATTTCATTAAGAAAGTATCCTTTGAATTCTATTTTATTAAATTTTAAAAATAAAAAACGAGTGAAATTTTGTCTGACACTGGCATATATTTATCATGTAATTTATGTGAAACCAACACGTTTTCTAATATTGAGCTACTCTTGTATCTTTGGAATAAATCTTTCTCATTCAGGATGCATCGTTACTTCTGATTATTGTTTGTTCATATTTTATTTAGGTTTTTGCATTGGTATTTATTAGTGGGTCTGTTTTTTAATTTTATTTTTGTGTGTAATTCCTGTCAATTTTCAGTACCAATATTATACTCACTTCATACAAGAAAGGTTGCAGTTTTACTTTTTTCCCTGATGTTTTAGAACAGGTTTTTAGAGTTTTATTGGCTAATTTTTGCTGAAATTCTCCTCCAAAGCCATTATACATCCTGCTATTTTCATTGGGAAGAGGGGAAACTTTTTCATTTTCCTTTTTTGATATCAGTTTGTTTCTCTTTTCTCAGTTCAATTATTTTGTCAATTATGTTTTTTATAGAGCTTTCAAACTTATTTAAAACGAATTGAGCAAAGTAGATTACTCCACTATGTAATTCTTTTTATTTTATATATTTTGTGATTTGCTCTTCTTCATCCAGTCTATTTCAATGTATTTTCAAATAACTGGATTTTAATTTTATTTCTCAGTTCTGCTGTTTTTCTGTTTCCTAACTTGCTATTTTCTGTTCTTTAAGATCTTTCTTTTGCCTTTCTTAAGTTTATTTTGTGCTCTTTTCTAATTTACCTAACTCAAACTTTTTAAAATTTTTACACATTTTCTATACTTAATATAAGTATTTAAGGCTATGAATATTCTTATAAACACAGCATTAGCTGCACAGTTATGTGCTGTTTAACAATGGGAATACATTCTGAGAATTGTGTTCGTAGGTGATTCTGTCACTGTGTGAACACCATATAATGTACTTATACAAACCTAGATGGTATAGCCTACTATATGTCCAGGCTATATAATATAGCCTATTGCTTCTAGTCTACAAACTTGTACAGCATGTGACTGAACTGAATATGGTAGGCAACTGTTACACAATGGGCTTTGTGTATCTAAACATAGAAAAGGTACAATAAAAATGTGGTATTATAATCTTATGGGTTGACCACATCATATATGCAGTCCATTGTTGACTGAAATGTTATTATGCAGATCATGACTATATTTTATACATTATGATGTGATATTTCATTTTCCTATTTTTTAAAGTATCCAACCAGATAGAAAACATAATAGAATACCCCATTTATAATAGCAAAATGAAATACACCTAGTAACAAGTAGCTAATAATAAATTTAACAACATATGTGTAAGATATATAAGAAAACTTACTTAAAACACTACTGAAGGTCACAAAAGAAGACTTCAAGAAATGGAAATACATACCATGAACTTAAAGAAAAGAACTCAATATCATTAAGATGTCAATTTCCTATAGACTAGTTTAGAAATACAGAGTAATACCAATAGAATACTACCAGGATATTTTTGTTTTTATTTTGTTTCATGGGGTTGGGCAAGTTGTTCTAAAGTACAAATATGAAAATCTACAGAAATATGCAGGAAGAGCAATGAAAAACAATTAGCACTAGCAGATGCCAAAATATACCAAAGCACTTGAAAAAAATCACAACGGCAGAATATTAGTATAGGAATAAAAAGACTACAGTATAGAAAATCTGGAAACAGGCTCAACGGTACATTTGATTTTTCTAGATAATAGAAATAAATCATCCACTGGAGGGATTACTTAATGCATGTCATTGATTTAATAGGTGAGCCAACTGAAAAAAAATCAAATTGTATCCATAGTTCCTCCCTAACAGCAGGATAATTTCTAAGAGACTGTTCACTCAAGCAAAAGAAAATATGAATGGCTCTTAATTATATGAAAAATAATACCTAGATCTTTTTCACCTATGAGATTGGGCAAAATCCAAGTTTGATAAGGCTAAAAGAAATAGGCACTCCCATATCTAGAGAATAAAAATGTAAATTTGTACGACACATATGGAGTAAAATTTGGCATATCTATTAAAATTACAAACGCATACACATTTTTTATCCAGAAGTTCCACCGCTGCACTTCCACTTATATTTATAATATTTATATTTAAAATATTTATACAGGGCTCTTCATTGCAGCATTATATACAACAGCAAAAACAAACAAACAAACAAACAAATGAAAAAACCTGAAAACAAAATACCCTTCAACAGGAGACTAGTTAATTGAATTATGAAAAATACACACAATGGCACACTAGGCAATGATAAAAAAAAAACAAAAAACAGTAAAGTAGCTATCATGTGAAAGAGCTCCAGGTGAAAAAAGAAAGGAGTGGAATAGTATGTCATCTTTTGTAAAACAAAAAGTCGGGCTTGTGGGAGGATAGAATAAGAATCTGTAATTCTGGAGGGAGAGAGAAGAAACCAAGTCTATGGCTACCTGTTGTGGTGGTGGGGGTGAAAATGGGAAGATGGAAGATAAGAATGGGATACTTTGCAGTTTTGAACCATATGAATGTTTTACTAACTCAAATAATTAAAAAAATAACAGAAAATTAAAAGTGACATTTATACAATGAAATATATCCGTCAGCAATACATGGACCTCCCATAAGTGTCTTCAAATAAGATTTTTACTTCCTAGGAGGGAGCTTATCTAATGGAAGCCATGATTTAAGAAGTGAATTTCTGTTTCTAAAAGATTTGTCACAGCAAAATTTCAATGCTGAGATGTCCTGTAATCATCTTAATATTGCTAATTTTGATTTTGAAATCAACAAAAAGTGCATTATTACTTGCCAAGAGTTGAAAACTCAAACTATGACTAAAGTGATCTCTTAACATTATAAAAACAAAGTTTCCAATTTAAAAACCTTAGAGGCTATATATGCTATGACATATGACTCATTCTTTCCCAGATGGATATGTATTATTCATAAAGGTTGGGTATAAAAATAGAAAAATATTTAAAAAAATTATTTTGGTGGGAAATCAGAAAAGTGAGGTGTAATCATTTGCACATTTCACAAAATATCATATGTCCATAATTATGATTTATTTTTGCTCTTATTAATCAGGTATATTTAACAATACATCAAGTGTTCAGTAAATGAGAATTATGTACAAAATATGGTTGGTGGTCTACACTGGGAGAAATTCAAAGAGGAATCCAGTATAACTGTCATAGTCACAGGACTTAAGACATGCATCAACAATTAAAAGCAGAATGTGGTAGAGTCGTGGGAGAGATACACATTACAAGAGCAGAGTGGCAGGAGATGAACTATGGCCACTTTAGAGCATCTTGAACTGAATTTGAAAAGTCAGTAGAATGTTAGACAGTAGAAGTTGGGAAAATAGAAAATTCCAAGTCAAATTAATTTTAGATGAGGAGAAAAGCATAGGAAGCATTCATACAATGGCAAAGTATTTAATGTGTTGTATATGTAAGGGACAAGTTGAGAAATAACTAGAATTAAGGCTGAATAAGGCGGGCAATAGATGACACTGGACAGTAGGGAGGAAAGGGCAACCGTGCCATACAACTCCAGGGGGCTATGAGAGTAAGGTCTTAGGTATTGGTAGGAAAATTGTGGAAGCATAAATGATGTTAGCAGGGGATACCTGGTGTAGGGAAGAAATTATTAAATTTGAGGTGCTAGCAGAAACCCTGGAGGGATGAATGCTCACGAAGCACTTGCAATCGTGGAACTGGAGGTTGAAAATGAGAGTAGGGTGGGTGACATAGATGTGTCAGTCCCCTAAGTGGGGTGATGGAAACTCTGGGGCTGGTTGAGATCCTGGAGATGCAGAACCTTGGGTGGTGTTCACGCTTAAGACTGGCAGGTGAGGTGGGCCCAGCGAGAAGTCATAGAGCCAGAACCACAGCCAAGCCCAACAGGATCTTAGAGACCAGTATGTTCACTACTTAAGCACACTGATCTCTGACGTTCTCCCTTTCTCTCTCTGTTCCCTGCATTTTATATATGAGCAAATTGATGGTGTCTAGGGATTCAAAGAAGGAGGACAGGCCACATTTGAAGTATAGGGTGATAAAGAGAGGAAAGATGGAGCAAATACTTGAGACACTAGCAATCTTTAGGAACAGCGCTGAGTTGTCTTTTAAGAAAATAAGAGATCTAAACACATTTTTAGATAGAAGGAAGTCAGCCCAATGAGAGACAAAATGTTTAAAATATAGAGGCATATTAGAGGGTCAAGTACATATTTAGGCATGCTAATCTGAAAAAACAAAAAAAAAAGAAAAAAAGGAATAAAAGAAAACAAAGAGTGGGGAGGGGGCAGGGTGGGCAGTTTTCTTCCACGGAAGCCAAAGAGAAGAACTAGTCAGAGGACCAAGATGTCACGCTGTGTGCTTTATGTGTTCAGCCCTATGTGATGTGTAATTTTAAGACAACCAAGGCAAGGAGATTTGTGGAAACTCTAAACTCATCTGACTAGCACAAGGGGTAAACAGCAGTGGGGTGGGGTGGGGAGGGAGGGAGCCACCCTCCCCTGTAATCATGCCACCAGACTGTCTGTAGGGAAAGGGAACAGGTGAAAACAGAGATCCTTCAGGATGGGAAAAAGGAAAGTTAAAAGAGTTTCTCTTAGATAACTCTGATTTCTTCATGAAATGGAAGTTAAGTTCCCTTGTTGAACTGAGAAGCTGGGTGCTCAGAGATACTGGAGTACTTGAATTTGAACATGATTTTAAATATAGGAAGCAACTCTTCTTTCTCATATGAGATTCATCCTAGATGCAGTGTAGCTGTTTCTGCTTTGCAGGCTTTGCTGTGGCAGAGCCCAGGCTCTGTGTTTCTAGCAAATAGTGTCTCACGGAGAGGTATGACATTCTAGTGTTTTTATTTACATATTTTGGTCAGCTACTTGCATCACCCAGTTTCTACAACCTAGTACATTTTCTAAACCATTCATATTCATAGCATTCCACAAATGAAATCAGACAATGAGACTGATACTGTGTGAGAGGGGGAAAAAAAAACCTCTGCCATTCCTGGGTGGAAACCATTTCTGAAGAGCTTAATCATCAAGCTCTTCAGCAATTTCAACAATTGACTGTTGTTATAATTGCTCCATTTTCTACATGCTTACAGCCATTGTTGTCTAACATTTTGGTTCTCAGCATTTATTTTATGGCATGCCTTAATGCAAAAACAACGATGGATTCCATTCCAGGATGTACAAAGTTTTAAAGGAGGCAGATGTGGGGGGGAGGGGGGGAGAGAGAGAGAGACAGAGAGAGAGAGAGAGACAGAGAGAGAGAGAGAGAGGCCAAATCATTCATGTAGGGACTTTTTTCCTCCACTTACAATAAAACTGCCTTTCCTGGTGGCTTTAGTCTGTTGCGTTTTACCAGTGGGTAGTTTAACAGTTAAATTGAACAAACATAAACCTGAACAGCCCTGATTTTAGATTAAAATCGATTTGGATTATAGTTGTAGAAAGGATGTTATCAATATTGTATCCAAAACAGGTAAAGGAGGAATGCATGTTGATTTGGGCTCCCTCAAAAGTGTCAGATGGCCACAAGAACTCTGTCTGTGCAGGATTTCAAGTACAGAGCTAACCAAGAGATATGTAAAATCACACATACTGGTTAAATTTGAGTCACAGGCAGCCTGTGTATGCCAGTTTCTAGGTTAAATGGATGGACTATATTGTTCGCACGAGGTGGCCTTTAGATGTACTCTATTGGGAATCAGCACCTCACTGTTTCTAGCCTTGTTACTGCATTAATTCTGTATGACCGTGGGCAAGTCACTTCATCTACCTGCTCCCCTAATTTACTTCACTGGAGCTTTCTATTGCTCAAGAGAGTTGGAGAAGCAATTGAAAGGACTACACATTAAAATAACAAAGATGTAGGCAACAATATTATAAAATGTTACAGAACTATGTAATTACCAAGTCTTAGAAGTAACTAGAAGCAGATCCCTTCCTGCACCTTACACTAAAATTAACTCCAGATGGATTAAAGACTTAAACATAAGACCTAACACCATAAAAACCGTGGAAGAAAGCCCAGGCAAAATCAATCAGGACATAGGCATAGGCAAGGACTTCATGACTAAAACACCAAAAGCATTGGCAACAAAAGCCAAAATAGACAAAAGAAACAATCATTAGAGTGAACTGGCAACCAACAGAATGGGAAAAAAATTTTGCAATTTACCTATTGGACAAAGGACTAATATCCAGAGTATACAAAGAACTGAAACAGATTTACAAGAAAAAAAAAANAAAAAAAAAAAACCATCCAAAAGTGGGCAAAGGATATGAACAGACACTTTTCAAAAGAAGACATACATGAGGCCAACAAACATATAAAAAAATGCTCATCATCACTGGTCATTTGAGAAATGCAAATCAAAACTACATTGAGATACCACCTCATGCCAGTTAGAATGGCGATCTTTAAAAAATCTGGAGACAACAGATGCTGGAGAGGATGTGGAGAAATAGGAACACTTTTACACTGTTGATGGGAGTGTAAATTAGTTCAACCATTGTGGAAGACAGTGTGGCGATTTCTTAAGGACCTAGAAGTAGAAATTCCATTTGACCCAGCAATCCCATTACTGGGTATATACACAAAGGATTATAAATCATTCTATTATAAAGACACATGCATATGTATGTTCACTGTGGCACTGTTTACAATAGCAAAGGCCTGGAACCAACCCAAATGCCCATTGATGATAGACTGGACAAGGAAAACATGGCACATATACACCACGGAATACTATGCAGCTATAAAAAAGAATGAGTTCCTGTCCTTTGTAGGGACATGGATGAATCTGGAAACCATCATTCTCAGCAAACTGACACAAGAACAGAAAATCAAACACTGTATGTTCTCACTCATACGTGGGTGTTAAACAATGAGAACACATGGACACAGGGAGGGGAGCATCATACACTGGGGTCTGTTGTGGGGGGGCCAAGGGAGGCACAGCAGGGGTATGGGGAGGTTGGGGAGGGATAACATAGGGAGAAATGCCAGATATAGGTGACGGGGGGGAGGGAGGCAGCAAACCACACTGCCTTCTGTGTAACTGTGCAGCAATCCTGCATGATCTGCACATGTACCCCAGTCTCTAAAGTACAATTAAAAAAAAATAACTAGAAGCAGATGAATTTGTTGGTCCAACACCATATGTTTCAGGTCAAATAAAAGTGTAAGAGCAAATAAATTGTCTTTACATTACTCTATTATATTGGTTTATTTATTTTGTTCCAATTGCCGTTTAACTCAGCAATCTCTAACTGCTTTGTGTCTACAGTAATTTTGTAAAGTTATAATTTTGCATGGGAATCATGATTTGCCCTTCAAATTGCTCCAGATTACACCAATAACCTCCCCACAACCCAACACACACACATACACACTCCTGTAATTCTGGGGAAAAAATGGAGTTCTCAACAATTTTATTCATATCTTTGGGTGGCAAGAAGACACATTTATTTCTTTTCTCCAAAGGCATTGTTTACCTTTATATAATTATCTTCTGAAATTATTACCCATGTAAAATATTACCTATTTCCAGATGATACTCACTACTGTAGTGGTCTCTAAGTAACATGCACCACATTTCTTAGTGATAGTGCTTTCAAAGTCTTGTCAAAATTGAAAATATAATTTTGAAATCTATAGCACATAACTCCTCAGTGCATGTTTATATAAATCACATCATTAATTTGTTATAAGTTCAGAGCAAATATTATATATTTTTGCCTGAGATAATTTAGTAGCTCTCTAATAAAACATCGGCAACTCTTCTAGCATGTGAAGCTCCTAAAGGCTTTAGCTGCCTTTGGTGGGTTTTCTTTCCCTCACAAAGACCAAAGAAGTGTTTCCTAAGACTTAAGTTGACTTTACATAGAAGAAAGTAACAAAAGCTTTTAAAACTTCACCCTTAAGATACCACTGAGCATTGAACTGGACTTGAAAACTGTTTGAAGTGAAATGTGAAAGCTATGGGAACGAAAGAATATTGAAGTGTAAATGCATGACGAGGCAAATTCAAAGTATGTTTACTTCATAGTGAGCAGGTGCAAATGACAGCTTCCCTCAGTAGCAGATAGGAAGGTATTAACTTCTATCTATGAACTGGGTGTACTATTTTCACATAAGTTAAAAATAAAGATCACTTTTTTTTTTTTTTTTTTGAGATGTAGTCTCACTCTGTTGCCCAGGCTGGAGTGCAGTGGCATGACTTCGGCTCACTGCAACCTCCGCATCCCATGCTCAAGCGATTCTCCTGCCTCAGCCTTCTAAGTAGCTGGGATTACAGGCATGCACCACATGCCTGGCTAACTTTTTGTATTTTTAGTAGAGATGGATTTCACCTTGTTAGCCAGGATGGTCTCAATCTCCTGACCTCGTGATCCGCCCACCTCAGCCTCTCAAAATGCTGGGATTACAGGTGTGAGCCACCGCTCCTGGCCAAAAAATAAGGATCACTTTTTAACTGAATATAAAAACCATTTCCAGGTAAAATGAATTGCCCTTTAGCTTATTGGAAACTTGATTCCCAAAACTACCTCTGTTGTTTTTAACTGTCTTCAAAATCGTACCCAATTGCACTTGTGGGCTTTGAAATAATAGTGCAAGGGCCTTAATTCAATGTTTCTTTGAAAGCTGAAAACGTTGCCTGCCATGTGACCAGGGGTCAGATTGGAATTTGGGAAATCTTTGCTGATTGCACACCCTGCTTTGGCAATCTGTGCAGGTACTGCACAAACATTGGGGTATTTAGTTCTCAAAACAGCTCAGCAGGGAAGGTTCTATTATCTCCACTTTGCAGATGAATTAATAAAGGGTCTTTGAAATTAATTGTCATCTATAGTTAGTAAGAAGTTGAGCTGAACTTTAAACATAGATGTTCCAGCTTCAAGAAGTTGAGTTGAACTTTAAACATAGATGTTCTGACTTCATGTTTAGGACATGCTCTCTATTTATTGATATTGATTTTAAAAGAATAGTCTCCTAGTTTTTCAAGAGAGCTAAATTAAGAGCTAAATTAATAATAGTTTTGATATAATAATGAATTATTAAAAGACTAATTGACATGAGCTTGTTTGCTATTCAGTTATCTTTTCTAATATGTGCATTATTAACAATTTTGGTTATTTTAGAGTTCTGGGCCAGGTGCAGTGGCTCATGCCTTTAACCCTAGCACTTTGGGAGGCTGAGGCAGGTGATCACTTGAGGTTAGCAGTTCGAGACCAGCCTGGCCAATATGGTAAAACCTTGTCTCTACTAAAAATATAAAAAAATTAGCTGGGTCTGGTAGCAGGATCCTGTAATCTCAGCCACTCAGGAGGCTGAGGCAGGAAATCACTTGAACCCAGGAGGCAGAGGTTGCAGTGAGATGAGATCATGCCACTGCACTCCAGCCTGGGCGGCAGAGTGAGACTCCGTCTCAAAAAATAAAAATAAAAAAATAAATAGAGGTCTGATTGCTTGGAGTCTTATTAAATTCTAGCTGAGTAAACTTTCTTCTATTTTTAAAGTACAGTTAGTCTTTGGAAAACTTTTAAAAAGACTCAAGAGAGTCAATCTGTGTAAATAAAAAGATTATATAGTAGTTCTTTATGCATACAATTATGTATAAGTAAACATATAAATATATGAGATAAAACATTTATTATCCTATTCTTTTTATGTAAATACTGTATTAAAAGGAGTACAAAAATCAAACATAAACAAAGCTGTACAAAAACGAGGAAAAACTTTGGAGGTCTAAGTTCTATAATATGCTAGTGATTCAGTGAATTCACTGGCTGTGAGGCCTAGCAGAAGTATTTGGTTCTTTGTGTTTGCTTTAAACCAAGATCTGATAGGACTGAATTTTGTCTGACCTTCAGAGTTGTGTGGATCTGCTTCGCTCTGTGTCACCATCATAGGCTTCTGTTCTGAAATTATCCTATGCTGGAAGATACCACAACTCCATTTTTCTCTGCATTACATAGCAAATTGTTTTGTTTGGGACTGCTCTGGAAAGACCAGCAAAGAGGCAGACTAGGTTTTAATTATTGTTTTATTTAATTCGGCTGAGCCTCAGTTTCTCTGTCTACAAAAAATAGAGGTTGTAGTTCCTACCTTGGGAGGGATGCTGTGAAGATTAAATACTATACTACAGCTACAAAGCTTCCAGCGCAGAGCCCGGCCCATAGCAGATGACTTCTAAGTAATTAAAGAGGGATTTGTTTCACATCCAGATTCTTTCAAAAAGAGACTTGAAAGAGAAGTTAATAAATGTTAAACTTTTAGTTCTCTCTTTTTTATTCCTTTTTTCAGTATTAGTAAGATTCAAGTGTTCACGTAACTTTGATTCACCAAACTGCACTGCTTCCTACCTTTGGCCATGTCAAAAAGTGGGATAAAATCTTCCAATCATCAAAAAGCAAAACAAAACAAACAAACAAACAAAAAACAACAACAAAGAAGAAAACAAAACAAAACAAAAAAATCTTCCAATCATGACAGAGACGGATGAGTCAGGCCATGGCCTGCTCACATGGAGGCTCAAGTGACAGAGCCCTGGCTGCATCAGAATGCAGACAGTAGAGCAAGAGGGGACAACACACTCACACCCAACCTATGAGGGGGGTGGCTCTGCCTCTGAGCTGCTGGAAATAGGTAACGAATGTGACATTCCTTGAGCTGGCCATCAGAATATACCACATTAGTCCAACATTAAAGAAAAAATCATTTTTCACCTTAAGGGAGGAAAAGCCATTTCAGTACTTTAGTCTATCCAAGGTGCTGGGCTTAGTCCTATTATCCTGTATGAACCACATCACAGCTGGCTAAGAATAGACAAGATACCCATTATTTACTCACTGTTTTGCTTCATACACAAAGAAATGCTGAGATATATTACTGTAACCTATTCCTATTTTAGGGATGGGACACATGCTTTCTGTCCCAAGCAGTATAAAGGCATATAAAACATTTCTTCAGTCTTTTACCGCTTTTTTCCTCCTAGACCATAGCTCTGAGTGTAATTCTTAAAATATGAACCCTGGAGATAATAATAAACATATTTCTAATTTTATTTGCCTTCTAGTATCACCATTGATGGTTTGAAATAACACCTATTTATATCTTGGATTATAAAATACCTTCCTAGAAATGGGAAGTTCTATAAACAAATTCACCTATATAGAAATGCCCTGCTTTTCCCAGATTATGATCATTATTTTCTCCAATTACCACCCACGTCTTACCCTATAAACATTTTTAGTTCATTTTAAAGTGAAATTCAATGTACCCCTCCTATAACTTTTCTTTCTTTTCTTTTATTTTCTGTTGCTCAGGCTAGAGTACAGCAGTGACACAGTCTTGGCTCACTGCAACCTTCACCTCCTGGGTTCAAGTGATTCTCCTGCCTCAGCCTCACGAGTAGCTGGAATTACAGGCACGCGCCACCACGCCCGGCTAATTGTTTGTATTTTTAGTACAGACGGGGTTTCACCATGTTGGCCAGGCTGGTCTCTAACTCCTGACCTTGTGATCTGCCCACCTCGGCCTCCCAAAGTGCTGGGATTACAGACGTGAACCACCGAGCCTGGCCCCTACAACTTTTCTATCTGGGTGGCAGAATTTGATAATTTGGATGTGGAATTCCTGGATACTACAGAATAAATGAACATGTCAGGAAATCAAAACCCTGTGAAGATAGTGTTTTTAAGACACATTTGGGAGGACATGTATCACAAGCTCATGTCAACCACAGGCATGATAGGGACCCATTGTATGGAGAAATTTATAGCTCAAAATCAACCTGCAACATCAACTAAAACTCAGTAATGTGTTCTCTGCTTCGTTTTGACCTTCTGTTGTTGCTTATTTGAAGATCCTGGCAACTGCCAGTGATGGAATATTCATGAGGCTATAGTCATTCCAAGACTAAAATGTTAGATTCTGCCACTTTTTCATAGATGGCTGTAGAAGTGGGATTTCATTTAAATGGAAGTCTTTTTTTTTTTTTTTAAACACATCCTACATACATGAGTCAGTAACAATCGTGGTTGAACTGTGAATGCAATTTTCATGAATGATAAATCCTGTTTGCCCTCTTACCTTGAATATTTCTATAATTTTTTTTAAGTTCTACTAGTAACTTGGCAATCTATTAAAAGATTGGCTAGTTCCTGATTGTGTCTATGGGGAAGACATTTTTAAATTAAAGGTTTTCATGTTAAAAGAAAGCATTTACCTTGAATTTAATACTGATTACCTATAATCACAAGATAAACTAATAACTGGGTTCTAAACTATAGCAGTATCATAACATTTTGAGAATAAATTTGATACAAACATAAAAATATTTTCAGGTACCTTTCTCCATTAAAAATCCTTTATCTGGTAAGCACATGGTAAACACATACAGGATGCATCTCATAATTCTATGCAAATATCAGAAAGAGTTTTCAATTTGGCTCCCTCAATAGCCACATAGGATTATTATGAGTTTAACAGTTTTATGTTCAAGTGGGATTCTGCAGCATTAAACTCATTGTTAATCAAATCAGTCAAGCTCTCTCTGGAATTTCAATTTACACCTTTGCAAAATATTAACTGATTAATGTTTGATTTATTCATATGTTTGATTATTCATATACAGCTTTAAAAATGTCTCTCACCCCCTCAAAGTTGTCTTCTTTTATCTCTCATTGTGCTCTAAAGCTATACATTTTAGTCCCAAAAGGTTATAATTAACTTTAGTAATATAACTGCTAATGCATTAAAGATCAAAGCAAAATTTGTTCTATAAAATATCCAGTTTGGGGAAGCAACTCATACTGTTTCTCAGTTTGAGGAAGTTGTGATCTGGTAGCAGAGCATCATGCCAAAAAGCTTCAGGAGCTATAAGCACTGGGCGCAAGAGCAGGGTTTTGGCACAGAAGATAGATACAGGAAGCATTTGGGCCCAAACCAGTGAATGACAGAGTATTTGTGCTCACACTTTTGCATGAGTCCAAGTTGTCCGTTTACTTCCCAACCCAGTTACTTCTCAGACGAAGAGAGTTGCAAGCTTCCTTTGCAATGGAAACTGTAGGGGTGGAATCCCCCTTCTGTGTCTTGGGAAATCAGTTGCATCTCCAAGGCTCCATGTTGCAAATTGATTATTTCTATTTAGATTCTGTTCTTATATATTAAGCATCTATTAAATGGAGGTGCTTTTACAAATTTAATCTTGTAGTTTACTCTCTGAGGTAGGCAATATCATTCCCTTTAAATGAAATCAAGGCTCTGAAAGTCCAGTACCTTGGCCGAGGAGGCATAAACAGGGTGCAGCCCTGCCCTGGTCTCGTTACTCCAGATCCAGGACTCTTTCCAGTAAACTCTGCCTTTGTTAATGGTAGCTCCTAGTCCTACCTACAGGACAGAGTGGTTGTAAAAGTCTAACACAATCATGTACATGAAAGTTCTTTGTAAGCGATAAAGAGCTGTAAGGTACAGGCTAGCATGATCATTTCTCAGCTATACTTTCCTGCTTTCTACTAACTGGCTAGCAACTGTACGAACTTCGTATTCTTTAGCAGGGAAAATTAGCGCTTGCAGACAACCGTTTTAGGAAAAGTGCTAACAATCAATATAGATAGTCACTCTCATTTTTCCATTTTTGGCCAAAATCTGTGACTTAGACACCCGTATTTTTTAAAAATATAAATTCTCTCTCTTTTGATAAGTGCTTTGAGGCTTGCTCAAGCAAAACGATATTGGAGTCTCTCACACGATTGTGATAGAGTGCTCACATGAGAGCTTCTCCACCTTGAAATGAGAAAGCTGGGTCAACTATGGAATTAACAAAAAGGGGAATACAGGTAGATCATCCCTGGTCCAAAATGTTGGTGATCAGAAGTGTTTCGAATTTCTGACTTTTATTTTTGAATTTTGGAATATTTGCATTATACTTATCAGGTTCGGCATCTCTAACCAGAAAAGCTGAAATCCAAAATGCTCTGAAATCCTAAACTTTTTGAATGCTGAAACAACATCAAAAGAAATGCTCCTGGAACATTTTTTATTCTGGATTTTCAGAGTAGGGATATTCAACAGGAAGCACTATCCTAATTTTATTTAAAGGAATACTATGAGAAAAGCTAAATATCCATACTGAAGTGAAGATCTGAGGCTATCAGTTGGAAAATTCACACTCCAGGGAAAAAACTATAGGTGACTGTTATTACCTGAAATTACAAAACTGTTGCCCATGTGGGTCTGTTTTAACAAAATATATTTTCAATGCTGTTTTTTTTTTTCAGTTGGACTCTAAGATAGTGCCAAGATGATCATTTCAGGAGACAATCCTTTTGTTGCTATCTATCTGGATAATTCTGTATGAAGTTCTTCCACTTGCAGTGATCACTAACGTTCCCATTTGACCCTTCCTCTTTGAACTAACTTGTTCTGGCAAGTTATTTCCTCACGAACAAAGAAGTACATGCCGAAAATTTCCTTAAAAAACAAAGAAGTATCTCCTATTCACCCAGTGGAATAAACACTAGCCCAACATAACTATTTTTTTCAACCAGAGTACATGTTATTATGAAAATGAATCATTCATAATCAACATATTATACAAAATGGCTATTTAAAATGTATGCTTGGCATTTATATAATGCAATCTCTATACATACAAGTAGATAAATACACACAATACCATCTTTCGCATAGCAAGATAAAAAATACATATGAAACACTGTAGAAATCTATATAATAATATCAAAGTGTAGAAGATGAGTAGCCAAAAAAACCCATAAATGAATATATCAACTCCCATTTTAATCATTTCTACTTTAAGCTGTTTTTAACTGCTTTTTCAAGCTTTGGTTGTTTAGTTTCCATGAACCTACACGGAAGATCTGAATTACTTTAAATGAAAAAACGCTCATATACTATAACAATTTCAAAAATGTACTTTTAGTAGCTGCTGACACCATCTATTCATGTCATCTGAGTGTATTTCTTGGGGCAAGGGACCTGCAAGGCAAGACTATATAAGGCCATAATTTAATCACTGCAAATAAAGAAAGTCTAGGAATGACAGTGAAATATATGTATTTCTCCAAATGGGCAGCATACTAAGACGAAGATGTTTAGAAGAATAAAATTAATGTAAAAGAAAGATTATGTATAGTTGGTAGAGGTTTTTTTTGGTAAATATTGAGACCTTCATTGAAATGAATTTTTAAACATAGTAGAGTAAGATTTTTAAAGTCCATTCTTCTCTTGCATTTCATTGTCAACAGAATGCTTCTATAGTTCACAAAACTAAAAAGAATACAGTGTTTAACCCTATACCTTGTCCAGCGTCAGTCAAATTTTCAATTCTATCTAAGGCCATTCTTAATTAGAAACCAGTAATAGAATAGCTTATCAAATATTTTATTTCTTCCTTCAAAAATCCACATAGGATTGTTTGGTGACTTTGCTTTGAATAAAGTGTCTTTTATTACTTATTTTAGTACAACACATTAAAATCAAATATCTCCTGTAGCAAAACGATTCAAGTCCCTGGAACTCAAATAATTTTCTAATAAAAAATGCATGAGACAAATAAATGCACTTTATGTTCCACAAGAAAAGGCAGTTTCAACAGGCTAATGCTCAGAGAAAATTCATTTTATCAACCAGCCATTTCATTCTTTGGTGCTGTTACAAGCTCCTTCCAGTTGCTAGGCAACCATAATTCATAGTACCTTTTAATGGATACTCTGCTACTGCTGAGAACATTAAGGTGAAGAGAATAAATGCCTTGGGTGAATCTTGAAATCTTTCATTATGCATGTCATTCTATTTCTGTAATGCTATATTGCTGAAATGTTTCTGTGGCAGGAAACTGAGTTGTAGTAATTGCATATTCCACTCATATATGTTTTGTAAGCAGAGCAGCACGTACTTGTCTAAAATGAGTTATTTCAAACATGATTGAAATTGGACTTCTCTACTTCTAAAGGTAGTAAATAAATCTAAAGAAAGAAAGAATAGGTTTAGAGTAAAATGTCTTGAAATTTCCAGTAAGAATGAAGAAATCTTACAGCACAAATCAAAAGTAATCAAGCCAGTTCAAGCTTGATCAGGATGGTTTATAAATATGTGGTACATACAAGTTGAAATGTAAAAATACAATAGAGAGAATACACTGCAAGTTTTAAAGTAGCCTGGACAGACTTTACAAAATGGTATAGGTATACTAGTGACATTCATGTGTCCAAGTTTTATAGAATAAGATTGGGAATACACTGTGGATATCTTCCACATTGTTGTCCGATGGGTAAGCTATTGTATATTAACATATGATTATTATTTATTGTATAGCACATTATTTCTGGTTTAATTTAAGGATTATTTTCATTTTCTTGATGCTGGTATTATATCTCCATGTCTTATACATATTTCTATGTTTATCTCATTGCATTGAAACATATATCTGTGATTTCAAACTGAGGAAACCATCATTACAATGAGTATGCTTTTCTTCCCTCTTTTACCTTAACTTGGTGCGTGTATTCCTTTCAATGCAAAAGTTACAGCCTTTATCTGATAGAAGTCACATTTCACTCTTCCTCACTGCATTTACTTACTGGTCACCATCAATTTCTGAACTGAAGAAGAACAACAATGCCTCTATCTTTGTGCATGAGTGAAAAATGAACAATTCAATCCATCATCGGCATGGCGATCCAAGTCAGCAGTTCTAAATTGGTGCCAGTTGCTGGGGGGGGGGTTATATAGGAGAATTATTTGGCTCATGAAAACCTATCAAAATCTCTAGAAATTGAGTGCTGGCAAGGGAAGCATCTCATTTGAGACTCAAACCCCGGCTCAGAAAATAATGTCAAATCTGGAGGCATCTCAAAATCTAGAACTTGGGTTTTGCCTAGTTTGCATTTTGCATGATGGAACTTTTATGACAAAGATGCAACTTTTATAACAAATATGCATCTTATAAGTTTTCTGGAAAAATGAGTTAGTTGATCATGTTATTTTGTCAAAAATGGGATCTAAATCTTTCTCTTTTTGGTTACCTGGATTATTTAAATTTGTGTTTCTTTCAAAAGCTGATTGAACTACATCTGCCACTTAACAGTCACATGTGGTTCTTTGTTTCTTCCTCATCCCACCCTTATGCCCCAAAAGAGCTGAATATTCTTTGTGTTTGAAAATCTAGCAATTTTTTAAATGAACTCCTATGAATCCTACTCAGTATCTACTTGTTTAGAATAATGCGAGCTCTACCAGTTCTTGGTAAATGTCATCCCTATCACAAAGCCTTAGAATGACTTTGTACTACCCTCTGCTCTCTCCCTAAATGCTGGCTGGCAGCCCAGCCTGAATCATGAAAATGAGAATCGTTGCCCTAAATAAAAACAATACTGTTTACCATTAAAAAAGTCTTCTAACGGAGCATCACCTTTTTCAAGAAGCACTAACTGAGCAAATAGGATTCATTTGGTCTATTTCAGGCACTGATCACAGAAACTAAAAACTGCAGAATTAACACAGACCCTGGAGAGAAGATATGATTTTGTAAGAGCTGGTGATGTTTAACACAGTTAAACAAATGTTCTAAGATGGGTGTTAAGGGAGTTTATGATATTACAAATGTGTACTGGACTCTGTTGTTTTAGGTTGAATGTTAAAATTGAGGGCCTTGATCATATGCCATCATTAAAAATCCCAGGGTAAATGTAGTTCTTGCAGAAGGAGGCGGGTTAGTCAAAAGCTTCTGGACAAATTCCAACTGTGTAATTATATCCTATTTAATTTCCCTGTGTAGTTTCAACTGGATAAGGTAAATTCACTTCTCATCCAAAATTCAGATATAGCTTTTCTCTGCACTGCTAAACAGCTGCTGCATTTTTGCCCCCAATGGCATTTAGAATTGGACTCAGTTGGGTGTTCCATCAATTCCAGGAATATTCATCTTTGCTTTCCAAGTTTAATAAGGGATCTTTTTGAATATTGGCTAATATTTACACTACTAAAAGTCTCACTGAATTGAGGGTACATGGTAAATATAGAATTTTTGAACAGGAGGTGACCTCAGGGATCCCCCTAGTCTGGCATCCTTCCTTTGAGGTAGAAAACTGAATTGCTAATGAGTTAGCATATATCCAGGGCTTATTATGTGGGCTTAGAGATATTAATGAATGGCCCAAAGTTACAGAAATATATAATATCAGATCCAGAACTCTTAACCCTGCACCCCAGCCTGATCTCCCAGGGCTCTTTCTTCTGTGCTATTGTGTGCCATCTATGCATTTCTAATAAAATGGATTATCTTATTCCTGGTAGAGGTTAGATGAGCAAACAGTATTAAAATGAACCATACAAGTAATACCAAAACTTTACTTTAGCAATTAAGAAAGATTAGATATTTGGAAAATGAGGCTCAGATCATGTTTTTTAAAAAGATTCATGGTATGTTCCAATGAGAAAAACATTCATATACATTGATTTGAATGGTTTTGCTAAGAAAGATACTAAAATTCTGGGTCCACAGGATTCTTCAGAGTGGAATAAAAATCTACAAAATGCTTCTACATTGTTAAATGTGTGACTTTTTTTGTGCCATCTTTCTTGCTTGTCTGTAAACACTGTGATTGTAGAGACAGCCTATTTTTTTTTTTTAATGGCTTCTATGTGATGCTAAAGCACAGAACCTAGTTTCCAGTGGGGGTACAATAAATATTTGCTGTTATATTATTTAAGGATTTTTCACGTTACAAAGGAAGCACTTTCACATTTATTATTTCACTACTTCCACAGCCTATGGGGATTCGAGAACCAATCCCACCTGTAGTTGAGCTCTGACAGTCTCTGAAAAAGGACACTGGTGTTTTACTGACCCAAGATGACAAGCCCTACCCTGTATTCCTGAACATCTCAGAAATAATAGCTATACTCCAGTAATCACTTTGATTTATTTATTTTTTTGCTCTTAAGCAATAGTAGCAGGGGCCTAACTATGGTAATGACCCCATTGTCTACCTTTTTTTTTCTTCCCACACGGCATTAGCTGGTAATGAATTATAATCAAAACTTTAACAAGCTCACTATGACTTCCACATGCTTGCCACATAGTAGGAGCTCAAAATATATTTATTGAATGGATGAATGAAAATAAAACAGCCAAATCTGAATGTATGGGGAGAGCATGCTGCAGAGGTAACAGAATGTGGCTCAGGGAATGCATCTGGTCCTCATTCTTGTTAGCCCATAAATTGACTGTATAACCATTTAACTTTCCAGTATTGGGGCTTCTTCCCCATCTGTAGTATGGGAAGGGAATTGACAAAATGATCAACAAGGCATTTCACATAGCTCAGGAAGAACTGAAAAGTCTGACTTTCAAATCCTTTATGCCCTGTCAAAGTGGTGCCTCATAATAAGTGATAAAACAATGAACTGGCTAAAAGTCAGGCAACAGATGAATGAGAAATAAAATATCTATATTACACAAAAGTAGATAATTGGCCCTTGAATAATATGAAATTACTTTATTTCACTCCCACAGAGGGACAATTATATTTATTAACCAAATGACTACTTTCCTAAATATTTTCTCCTTGAAAGATCTCATTTCAACAGGCAATGTTTACCATTTGAACATCTTCTAACCTGAAAGGTGTCCTTTGGGAAAAAGAAAATCTTTAATTATAATTTCCTAGAGAAGTTTGCTTTGTTTTGGAAATGGAAAATACTTCCAATACTTATGCTGTCAGAGAGTGACAATGGTCATTACCAGGAAACTGTTTCCTTGGCTGGATAAGATGTACAGGTAGGGAATTTTGGTCAACACTAGGCTGAAAAGTCCTCCCATAGGCTTTGCTGAAGCTACTTTTTGTGCTGTAAATCAGTCCAACTTCTTTATGGGGACAGATTTTCAGTGATTGCACAGTTAGACTTCATAACGTATACCATGCTTGTATTATTCCTTTATACTGATGGAAGTGTAGAGTTACAATTTGGATTCCCTTTTCCATTATGTTTCATTATCCAACCATTCGATTTTGATCCTATGGCAATGTTTAGTCATATTCCTGAACGTTCCTTATGAAGATCAGCGATGCATTGTCACAATCGTGCCAAAGATTCTGAGCAAGAACAGTAAAGCATCTCATAATTTCACCCTGCCAGCATTGTGAGACCATTTTCCTTTTAATTACTGTCAAATTCAATTTCACACCTTTTCATTCTTTGTTTAAGGATGTACTTTTCTAGGAATATAAAATATTAACTGATATTTACACTTTGCAAAAGCTTCCTATTAATCTTTCCCTGAAACAAATTTAACTGTAAGTTCAATATTAATTTGAAGTTGATGGGGATGACTGTTATATAAACAGAGAAAAATGAATTTCCTATCAAGTAAACATACTTTTTTTAAACATTCTGTTTGGTCCAGCACATCTACTATAAGGGCCACAATTCAAGAATGTACAAAACTAGTATATTAGTTGTGCAAGAAGAAAAAGACAGTGGCTGCTCAATATCATTTATCAAAGTAAGAAGAAAAAATAAAAAATAAAGGAGACCCATCCAGTGGAAGGTCACAGCCAATAACATTTCTGCAAATAGAAAGGGGATGCTGAAGCATCAGATGTAAATTGCTGTTTGCTGAAGAATTTTAATGGAGTTCTACGTCACATTATAAAATGTTTAATTGTAACCCCATTTTAATAACAGCATCTGATTAAATGAAAAGATGCCTTGCTGATCGCAATTACAATCTGTCAAACTGCATATTTATTTACAGTTTGGTTTTTTAAAACCATAAGATAAAAAAAGAAAACTCTATTCAGCTTGTCAGGAAACTATAATTATTGTGTATCCTTCTGTCAGTTTCTGCATAAAACTTTTGGTCCTAAAATGGATCTAATTATATCTACATCAACATTTTTATAAACGCTACATTTTTTTTTTCTCCATCTCAGTGAAATCTTTGTCGTTAACTAGGAAAAACATATTCTCTTTTAAAAAGGCATTAGCCAGGCTTGTTTGCTTTCTTTCCTTCAAGATGTTATAAAATAAAACACCCCTTTCAAAATATAAAAATATTTGCTTATGTCCCTCTCTCTCCTGGCATGAGATTATGAATAAAACCAACAGTTTCCGGCTGTTCTGGCAACACTGTTTCTGATTGTCTTGGATATCATGAAATTCCTTCAGTCTGTAGCAATGAAAATCTAAACCTCTTTTCATAATTATATTCTGACATTCAAGGCTTAGGAATCCTCTACAGATTCAAGTAGGACCAAGCTGCTGGAACCTAGGAGGGAAAAGATTAGTTAATTGATTTCCCTAAGGTTCCTTTGACTTCCCAAACTCTCCTGTATTTTTTTTTTTTTTTTATTTTACCACCTACATCCAAGGCACTTGGTGGCTCCATTCTTATTAGGGTCGTCCACAAAGAAGTCCCCTGGAAATGTCCCAAACACAGAATGGACATCAAACCTGTCCTGTCCTCTGAGGGTCCATTGGACTTGATAATTTGGTCTATATATTTGAACTGAGATGTTTATGGATGAAAATACTTGTTATTTTACCCATTCTGGGAGTTATAATTATAGGATTCAAGGGGATCTCCTGAGGTTGGGAGTTCAAGACCAGCCTGACATGGCGAAACCCTGTCTCTACTAAAAATACAAAAATTAACCGAGCTGTGGTGGCATGCACCTATAATCCCAGCTACTCAGGTGTCTGAGGCAGAAGAATCTCTTGAACCCAGGAGGCCGAGGTTGCAGTGAGCTGAGATTGCACCATTGCACTCCAGCTTGGGATACAGAGGGAGACCCTGTCTCAAAAAAAAAAAAAAAAAAAAAAAAAAAAAGTCTGCGAATTCACTTAAAAAGAAGCACCAGGGATGTTATTTTCAAACATGAAGGCACATACAATTTTTTTAGGATCAGGCTGAATTGGACCCCACAACCTTCCTCCTAGTCCAGTATCAGTGAGGCTGTCTCATAGACCATTAGACTATTTCAAGTTGGTATCATTAATTGGCATTAATTATTTGTGCCATAGTGGTTGCTGCACAGATCAATCCTTCACCTTGGTATTAAGCCCAACATCCATTAGCTATTCTTCCTGATGCTCTCTCTCCCTCCCCAGAGCTTCCACCACAGGCCCCAGTGTGTTTTGTTCCCCCTATGCAAACGTCTACCTCTCAAGAGCAATCATGATTTGTTAAAGGTGAGACAATTTTATGGTCTAAAATCCTTTATGGTAGAACTGTACAGTACTAGCACAGACGAGGAATCTAGATGTCAGCATTTTCAACCTTTTACACATAACCCAGCCCACACAATCTAAACATGGCACACAGGAACTTTAGGATGGAACATGTGCCCACCTGGCTGAACTCTTCCTGTCATGCACCTGATGCCTTCTCACCTCTCATTTCCCAAACCCCATTCTTACCTCTGTGCCTTTCTCCAACCATGCTGTTCCCCGTGCCTTGAAAACTGACCCTGAATGTTTCTCTTGGTTTTACTCTTTTAAATTCTACAAACCTCAGATTTGAAAGTTTCTTGAAAGGCATTCATGAATACTGCTGGCTGATTAATGAGCAACTTTCTCTATGTTTCTTAAGCAATTTGTTTATACCTCCTCCAAAGCAATGATCATAAAATGTTTTAATATTTTTGTGTCTCCTTGTCTAATATTAAAGGCAAGGACCATTGTATCATTTATTATCACAAGGGCCATTTGTCTAGCTTAGCCCCCGGAACATACAACATTCATTTATTGAATGAATTAACCAGAACACCTTATCCATGTATTTCTGATAAAGAGTTCTCTGGTCTCAATCTGTCTCTAGGGACAAAAATTTAGGGTCTAATAACGCAGTCTGCTTAAGGCATGGGCAGCTCTACTTTATACAAAGTATTTTCTTATACGAAGTTGAAAACTACCTATAGCTTTTTCTCTTGTTTTAATCATTGGTTTTCTAGAGTTTCTTATTAATGGAATGACATTGGCTATATTCCCTTTTAAGAGCTAGTGGGTTTGGGGATTAGTGAGCTTTCAGGGAACACAGAAACACTGTAGTTTCATGGTTTTCAACTCTGGTCGCACATCAGAATTACGTAGGAAATTTTTTGAAAATACGAGTTTTTGAACAATTTGACCCAATGTCACTGAGGTAGAACCCAGGGCATTTTGTCTTCTGATGAGCACTCAGGTTTGACAATACAAGTCTTCCTGCTATTCAAAATGTGGATCCTATAAAAAGCTAATACATGTGAGGCTTCATACCTAGGTGTTGGGTTGATAGATGCAGCAAACCACCATAACACACTCTTACTTATGTAACAAGCCTGCACGTCCTGCACATGTATCCCAGAAATTAAAATAAAATAAAATAAAATTAAAAATTAAAATAAATGAATAAATTAAAATACGGAATATCAGCCCCCATTCCATACCTGCTGAGTCAGAATATGCATTTAAACAAGATCAGTTGGTGATTTGTATGTATATTAAAATTTGAAAAGCAACCATTAAAAAAAGAAAAAAGTGGATCCTGTACCAGCAAACTAGGCCTAACCTCCTAGGTCCCACTTCAGACTTGCCGAATCAACATCTACATTTTCAGCACGATTCCAATGATTTACAAAAATTTAATGTTTGAGAAACACTGAATATGTGTCTTAATTCTTTCTCTCTTTCTTTTTTCTTTCTTTCTTTCTTTATTTTTTTTGAAAGGAAGTCTTGCTTTGCCCCCCAGGCTGGAGTGCAGAGGCATGATCTCAGCTCACAGCAAGCTCCACCTCCCAGGTTTAAGTAATTCTACTGCTTCAGCCTCCTGAGTAGCTCGGATTACAGGCACATGTCACTACACCCAGCTAAGTTTTGTATTTTTGGTAGATATAGGGTTTGACCATGTTGGCTGGGCTGGTCTCAAACTCCTGATCTCAGGTGATCTGCCTGCCTTGGCCTCCCAAAATGCTGGGATTACAGGTGTGAGCCGCTGCACCCAGCCTTAACTCTCTTTTGAATCTCAGGTTTCCAAAATGCCCATCAGGGAGCAGACCATGTTTCTACCATATAATATAGTAAAGGAGGTGAGGAAAACTGACCCTGCCTGCAGAGTTAAATTCAGCATCATTTTAAATGGCACTAATTGTCTCATGCATTGGTACAGTAATACACAAATTTGAATCGGGAGCTTTTGGAGTTATTGCAATAGTCTAGGAATCCATATGCAAACCATAAAAATGTATAGTTGTATTTGACAAATGTTTTTTAAGCCTACACAAATACGATTGAGATTCATAAAATACAAATAAATTTAGGAGCATTACCAACTACTTTGGATTTTCTGCCTTTTTTTTAAACCAATGAATCTTGAGAGTTCAACCATTATCAGGTTGGAAAAATGTGACAAAGTTTTGAAATTAGAATGTAAAACCTTTGGGAACTATTGGAGTTCAAAAGTTTAAGGACAACTTGTCAAAGAGTGGGTAGATAGTTAATGGACCCTGTGTGAACAGAAATAACATGAAGTTTCAATGTTCAACTGGCCATATATGCAGTGGATATATTCTCATTAGCAGGTGGCTCATATTTTCTTGGAGAATATTGTGACAATATGAATTATATTACTTAGGAACTTTTTTCTTTCTCTGGAATATAATTTTGAAAGTTTAAAGTAAGTTAATTAAAGAGTATGATTCAATTTATCAAAACGTATTTATCAAGCACCCTTTCCTTAGTGGCATGGCCTTGTAAATTCACTCCAAGGCACAAAGAAATATGCCTTATAGTAGATTTGTTTGTATTCCTCTACTTCAGTAGTCTGAGTCCCCTATCCTGGCCATTAGCTCTAGCCTGGAGCTATCATTGGTGTTTATCAAGGAGATTCAAAGAAAAGTTGCAAAGAAGCATGGTCAAATGAGGCTTGAGATCTGAGCATCTACAGAACATGCACCTTGGATAACCAAAGATACTTCCTTTCCTAAAGTTATTCCTATATTTAAATTAGGTATTTAATTTAAATATAGGATTTAAACTATTGCTTGGTAAAATATTTCTTAGTTCTCTATTTTTTTTTCCTTTGGAGAAGCTTTCCTTCCTATAGTGGACTTTGTAGTTTTTTCCCCTTTCACTGTCAAATTACACAACCCCTTGGATGTCTTCCAAATTCCCTTGGGAGTTTATTTCATGGTTTAATACAGGATGACCCATTTTAAGCAGTTCCCTTTGTAAGTGTTGAACAGGAGCTGTTCAAATGAGTCACTCTCAGTTTGGGATGAGGGTAGTTATTTAATACCTTAGACCTGTAGCTGGAGAGATTGCTAGAAAAGTCTAGACACTTCAGTGGCGCTACTTGAATCAGAATGGAAATATCTACATATAATTGGAAACATCTAGTTTTACCCTAAACATTATTCCAATTCCATACTATTTCTCTTATTGTTGGTATGTATACGTATGTATACATACATATATTGTATATTTCATATGTATATTTTTCTCACTAATACTATTTTTAATAATGTAAGGGTCAAATTCAGAAAATGTACAACTTCATAAAGTATTCTATCATATATAGGGGAAGCCTTCCTTTATGGTTATGTGTTGTTCAGTATAAATACTGACATGACTGAACTGAAGTCGATCATTTTGAACTGCAGTGGAAGATGATCAAGTCATCTCTGAGCAGAAAAAAATATGTATAATACTCAAGTTCAAATGCTTTTCTTTTCTTTTTTTTTTTTTTGAGATGGAGTTTCACTCTTGTCACCCAGGCTGGAGTGCAATGGTTCGATCTCGGCTCACCGCAACTTCCGTCTCCCGGGTTCAGGCAATTCTCCTGCCTCAGCCTCCCAAGTAGCTGGGATTACAGGTGCGTGCCACCATGCCCAGCTAATTTTTGTATTTTTAGTAGACACGGGGTTTCACCATGTTGACCAGGTTGGTCTCGATCTCTTGACCTCGTGATCCACCCGCCTCAGCCTCCCAAAGTGCTGGGATTACAGGTGTGAGCCACCGCGCCCGGCCATTTTGAATTTTTAATTAAGAATGTGTATATGCTATTATATAAATTAAGCTGGTCTTCTGCTAATTATTTCAAATCCACAGATTTCTCCGGAACAAGGGACTTTTGTTTTTAGCTTCTCTGACACACTTTTCTCATGCCCTCTGTTTGAGTTGCGATGCTTGCTTCTTAAATGCAGAGAACTAAAAGATATAACAATTAGGCATTTGCAAGAAAATAATACGTCTGTATTGATCTCTAGAATTCTTATCACATTTAAAATGGAAATAAATGAACATAACCAGTAGTGATACATCATTGCCAAGAGTTATTTATTTACTCTTTTAAAAGTGTTCATGGCCAGGCACAGTGACTGATGCCTGTAATCTCAGAACTTTGAGATGCCGAGGTGTGTGAATCACCTGAGGTCAGAAGTTTGAGACCAGCCTGGCCAACATGGCGAAACCCAATCTCTACTAAAAGTACAAAAATTAGCTGGGTGTGGTGGTGGGCACCTGTAATCCCAGCTACTCAGGAGGCTGAGGCAGGAGAATTGCTTGAACCTGGGAGGTTGTGGTGAACTGAGTTTGCGCCATTGCACTCCAGACTGGGCAATAAAAGCAAAACTCTGTCTCAAAAAAAAAAAAAAAATTGAATGCTCATTTCTGTCACTTTTTCTGAGTTAACCATAGTTGAGGGGGAAGATCTGCCGCTTATACTGTGTGGCTGTAACTGAGTTATAATTGCCCGCTGGTGACAGCATGCTTTAGTTGTAGGCAACGCATCCAAAAGGAAATTAACAGCATCTCAAGTACCAGTTGCACAAAATTTAAACAAATGACAGTATTACTTAAATTTTTGAAGTTTCAGTATCTCAAATTATATATGAATCAGAAATACGTGGGATCTTATGCTTTAACATTTTGTTACTTTGTGGGATGTTTTAAATCCAGCTTATCTGATTTCCGTGTTTCAATAATTAAAGGATGAGGCCTTATTAGAAGACATATAATTGTGTGCATATACAGACACACACACGATACATACATATACATATGTCATATATACATACACTCCCTTTTACTGTTTTTTTTTTTCCCTCTCATATATAACAACTAGAAGTTAACTTATTTATTTATTTTTTCTGAGACAGGGTCTCTCTGTTGTCCAGGCTAGAGTGCAGTGGTGTGATCATAGCTCACTGCAGCCCCCAACCCCTGGGCTCAAGTGAGCCTCCTGCCTCAGCCTCCCGAGTAGTAAAGACCTCAGGTGAGTGCCATCATGCTTGTCTAATTTTTTAAAAATATTTTCTGTAGAGATGAGGTCTTGCTGTGTTACCCAGGCTGGTCTGAACTCCCTGGCCTCAAGTGATCCTCTCACCTCGGCCTCCCAAAGCACTGGGATTACAGGTATGAGCCATTATGTCCAGTTAAAATATTTATTTTCACTAAAGTTGACGAATGAAGAAATTTTTAAAAGCATAAAGTTTCTTTTACTTTTAAAAATTTGATCCTTAAGGCTGGGTGCAGTGGCTCATGCCTGTAATCCCACCACTTTGGGAGGCCAAGGTGGGCAGATCACAAGGTCAGGAATTCAAAGCCAGCCTGGCCAACATAGTGAAACCCCGTTTCTGCTAAAGATACAAAAAAGTTAGCTGGGCGTGGTTGTGGGCACCTGTAATCCCAGCTACTTGGGAGGCTGAGGCAAGAGGATCACTTGAACCTGGGAGGCGGAGTTTGCAGTGAGCTGAGATTGCATTACTGTACTCCAGCCTGGGTGACAGAGGGAGACTGCATCTAAAAAAAAAAAAAAAAACAACAACAACAATTTGATCCTTAAAAAATAGACTTATGGACATATAAGGAATGTGTAGTAAACTGCACATATTTAAAGTGTTTAATTTATAAGTTTTGACATATATATGCACCCACGAAACCATCACCAACAATCAAGATAGTGAATATATGCATTGCCCTCAAAAGCTTCCTTATGCCCCTTTTGTAAGTGCCCCTATGTCCCCCACCCCGCTCCCAGGCAACCATGATCTTCCTGTCACTATAGACAGAAAGTTTTGTATACAAATGGGATCATACAGTGTGTACTCTTTCCTGCCTGGCTTCGTTCACTCAGCATAATTATTTTGAGATTTTCCATATTGTTGCACAGATCAGTAGTTTTATTACTGAGTAATAAGGAATACTGAGTTTTAATAGCTGATCTTAAAATTCATAAAATAAAAGTTTGTTAATTCTATTTAGTCTTTTACTTGAATATAGTAACAGAGGGGATTTTTGTCAGAAGTGGCAGGTCTGAAATTCATTAGACATGAGGCCTTATGCCTCTGCTGCTACTCTGGGGGCTACCAGGTTTCCCCATGACCTTAACTCTCTAGTACAAGCTTGTCCAACTTGAAGCCCGTGGCGGCACATGTCCCAGGACGGCTTTGAATGTGGCCCAACACAAATTCGTAAACTTTCTTAATACGTTATGAGATTTTTTTTTTTTTTTTTTTNTTTTTTGAGATGGAGTTTCACTCTTGTCACCCAGGCTGGAGTGCAATGGTTCGATCTCAGCTCACTGTAACTTCCGTCTCCCGGGTTCAGGTGACTCTCTTGCCTCAGCTTCCCCAGTAGCTGGGATTACAGGAGCATGCCACCATGCCCAGTTACTTTTGTATTTTTAGTAGAGATGGGGTTTCTCCATGTTGGTCAGGCTGGTCTCAAACTCCTTACCTCAGGTGATCCGCCCTGGGCCTCCCAAAGTGCTGGGATTACAGGCATGCGCCACCGTGCCCAGCCCAAAAACTTTCCAGTGCAGCTCCCCCTGCTCCACCCCGGGCTTTAGCTAAAATGGAAATGGAGTTTTGGTGTTCAGAGAGTACCACTGAAATGGACTTTAGTTTTATCGTAATTCCTTTGGTTATAGATCTTTATCGTATTTATCTCCACAGGTCCTATAACAATTTTCTTAAATTTAATGAATTCACATTTTGAAATCAAAGAAGTACAATCTACTTTACTCCTTTTATGGATTTAAATCAGGTTTTCAGATAGAATGTTTGCCCTCACAGCCATAAGAAAATACACTAAAGACTGAATTCAATTTATTTTACTAGTCATGATTAGGTTTTATCTTAAACTAAGGCTAATTCAAACTCTGTGCATGGTTCTTTGCCTAGGTTTATTATGGCAACGGTTTACATTTTTCTCTTTCTGTTTTTCAAAGGGCAGGTTGACTAAGTTTTCTTTTTTCCATCTGGGGAGAAAGAGCAGATATTTCTTTGTTTCACATTAAGTTACCTTAGAAGAGCAGCTCTGAAGCCTGAGAATGTGACAGAATCAACTGGGTGTCACAACAACCAGAATTTCTGATTGAAAAGGTCTGGGATAGGGCCTAAGAATTGATCTTTTTAACAAGTTTCCCCATGACACTGATGCTGCCCCTCTGTGGGCTGTGCTTTGAGACAGCCCATGGCTCAGGAGTGAACTCACCCTTCTAGACCCAGTGGTGCATACTGCATGGGAATAAGTCACTTCTCTCTGACTACATTGCTAAGACCTTATCTAAAACAAACAAACAAACAAACACATGCTCTTCTATCTCTTCATGAGCATGATGGCAATGCTAACCTTCTGACCTTCGCAACATACTTGAGTTACCCTTTAATCTTACAGCAGAGTCTTCTACCTGTATATTCACAGAGTGATTTAGGAAAAGAATGACAAGTTGTACAACTCTGATCACGTCCCCTTTGATTGATGACAAATCCTCCACTGCCCTTACTAACAAATGAAGTTCAAACATCTTGCTTCACATTCCAGGTTCTCTGTGAACTGGCCCCAGTCAAATGTTTATTCTTTTGTTCTTATCTATTGAATCAATGTTTCATGAGATTTGGCTCTCTACTCCCACCTCATATATAACTTCTCCTCTTTGCCCATTTTATGATGTAATGAAGTTGAAATTTTCGGTGGCTCATGCCTGTAGTCCCAGCTCCTTGGGAGGCTGAAGCAGGAGGATCACTTGAGGCCAGGAGTTCGAGGCTGCAGTAAGCTATGATTGCACCACTGCACTCTAGCCTGGGTGACAAAGACACAGTCTCTAAACAAATAAATAAAAATAAAATAAAATTGAAATTTTTATTTTTTGCTTTCCTTTTGGCATGCCTTCACTTGCACTGTTTTCACTGCAATTTTCTGTAAACGTGGGAAGTGATGCACATATCAAATCTCAGGACTACAAGGTAGTGTCCGTACAGTGCTGAGCCTGCTGCCTGACATAACGTGCTCTTGATGAATGCTTGCTTTCTATTTTCTCTTTTCCTTCTCTTCACTCTCTTAGTGCTTCACCTGTGGGGTCATGGTAAAGTCGCCTTCTAACAATCGCTTTAGTTTGATTTATTTATGCATCACTTCTTTAGTATCTGTAGTATCTGTTTCATAAATTTTTTTTTTTTTTTTACAGAAGTAGCATTATGCCTTGAAGCTAGTAGATGCTTAATAAAAATGGCAGGTTACTCTTTTATTACCAATATTTTGAAGTATAAGAATGTGTTACAAAGCTCTACGTAAAAGTCTAAAAAATTTTTATTGCAGTATTTTTAGATGCTTGAAAAAGGGAACAATTTGGATTTATTCACATTAAAATTCAAAACTCACCAAGTTTTGCTCAAAGTTAGATTCTACTTAGCTACTTTTCGAGAAAAATATAAATCGTGTCCTGGTTATTGGAGTGACAAGAAATGGAGAGTGCAAGCTGAAAGTGTGCTCAATGGAGTGGAGAGAATTGCAGTGGCAGGAGGTCCACCTGGCATCATTTGGCAGTTGACTAAATCATGGAAACTGGCATAAGTGGCGTTTGTCAAAATGGTTACCCAAGGAAAACGGTAGAGGTCATAGTTCTAAGCACTGTGCTGTCAATATCAATGCCTCCTTTATCCAGAAGCAATGAAGTATGATGGGAAGAACCCAAAGAGAGTCAGAAGAGGTTGGTTTAGTCCTGCTGCTGGTAGCTGTATAAAGGTAGGCAATTCTGAACATCTCTGAGATTTGACTTTATTGAGCTGTATAATGAAGGGTTTTGCCTAGTGAGCCATGTAATTTTCAGCTCAAATCTCTGATGCTCTGATTGTTCCTGCAAGACTAGCTCTGCAAATAGGGAGACTCCCTATTTGCTTTTGCAGTGTGCTTTAAAGAGAAGGCCTGCACAAATCTCTAATCACTGCCCATTCCACATTGACCAAAATTGTCTGTCGAGAGCAGTAGTTTTCATTCAGGGGTATTTTTGCCTTCCGGAAGATATTTGTCAGTGTCTGGAGATTTTTATGGCTGTCACAGCTAGGCAGTGGGGGACAGAAACCCTGGCATATAATGAGGAGAGGCCAGAACTGTTGCTAACATCCTACAAGGCAAAATTCAGTATCCCTCTCTCCCACAAAGAATTGTTCAACCCAAAATATCAATAAAGCCAAAATTAAGAATCTCTGATCTAGATAGTCAGCTAGGTAATAACTGCTTTGTGAGAAGTTACTTCTTTAGCACCTATCATAGTTCTGGGAACAGAGGTAAAGCTCAACATATGCTTGGTAGAACTAAAAAACTAGAAAAAAGAATTATATAAAGTATCTGATATTCACAGCTTACTAATTATTCCTTGAGATGAGACTGTGCAGATTCCTCTAAATATGCATCTATGACTAATGGATAGGTGACAGACAGGCTGACTGATCACATTAAGTGTCCAGTCATTTATTAGGATCTATCCTGCCTTGTGTGTAGACACGGAGTTAAGATAAGAAACCCAGGGAACCCAGAGGTACTGTTCAACAGAGGGTCATGTCATGAAGAATGCCGAAAGGAAAATTCAGCCTGGGAGCTGAAGCTCTTGCACCATCTCTTGAAGAAGTGCCAAGCTATATTTCATTTGTTAAAACATGTTTCTACTTCAAGCAAAGTAAAATGGCTGTTTTTGAAACTTGATTAGTGATCTATTGACATTAAGAATGTAGAAGGAATCAAGTTACATAAAATCCATAAACAAGTTCAAATAAATATCCAGTTCATATTCCAACCTAGATAGGAATGGATAGGATCCAAATGTCAAAAACAGTTTTTTAAGACATAGATCTGTAGGACAATTTGCCAAAGTCCACATGGTTGATTATGGAATGTTATCCCCCACCAAAAATATTAGAATACATTTGGTGTTAAGGCCCAGATAAGTTAAGTGACTTAACAGGTTCTTTCAGCTACACTTTCAATATTTCTAATAAGCATTCTTTCCCTAACTAGATTCCTAGAGACAGAAATAGGAAAGAAAAAAAAAAAAAAAAACAAATCTCAAACTCTTCTCTGACCTTCCCTACAAATTCTGTAAATACTTACGCAAACTATTTGCCACTCAGCCAGATTTTACTAAAATCTACTAACCTGAAATTTTTATAATTGTTTTTGGCCATTAAAGCACTTCCTAAATATCTCACTGACTCAAAATCTCTGAAAAAAGGTTGCTTTTAGTTTTCAAAGTCATTTCACTATGTATATTCTTATCTAAGTGTTTATTCTTCAAAAGCTAAGTACGATAAACCACATAGTTTTTATTATGATGATGTTCTATCACCTACAGACTCCTAGATTTTATCATTTTAAGGACTATGATCAGGTACCTAGAGGTGGGAAGAACTGTGTATTACTATCTTGGTCCCTAATTTTCCCTCTGTGTTGGCTCATAGAATGCTGTGGCCTGACACCAGCTAAAGCATTTGAGCTGAGAACAACAGGTGTTCTGAGTTTAGGATCTTCCTAAATCAAGGTGCTATATAAATGTAAATTAACAATGGGTTACTTCATAGGGCTGATAAGCTGATATCCCTCGTGCCTCAATCTTATCTATAAACTTTCTTGGACTTGTCCTAACTCTGTGCTTTATTAATTTTACAGCTCCAGGGTTGAAGTTTAGGAAGAAGGGACAGGAGGAGAGGCAAAGATAAGTTACAATATATATTTTAATCATGAGTTGGAATATTTGCACAGTTACAGTGTGTGTGTATGCGTTGAAATGTGCATGTGTATACACATACATACACATACCTAACACCTCCACCTGCTTCTATGGAATCCCTGCTACATTAAGATATGAAGTGTAACCTTTCCTACAGTCTTTAATTTTTTAATGACTTTTAAATTTGTTATACATAGATTGTAGATTTTATACACACACACACACAACACATACATATATGTGTGTGTATATATATATAAAACACCAAATACATATGTGTCATTCAATGATACTAAAGGCATGCCTGTTCTCTCTTCTAGATGTGGGGAACAGAGTAGGATTAGGTAGCCAAGACCCCCACCTTTCCCGGTGCTTCCAGTTTAGCAGTGGGAGGCGGCCGGAAGCGGCCAATCAACTACTTAAACTAGACGATTTCAGGAAAGTAACAAAGCTCCAAGTGGCTGATATTTATTCAATTCTTCCTCATTACATGCACTTTCCAGTGACAACTCATTTCATAAAACAGGGTGATGTAATGAGGGGTGAGCGTTGAGGCAGAGGCAAGGTGTGACTTACAGCCAGGGTTTCGGTGCAGTGACATTTGAGCTGAGACCTGAATGTGAAGATTTGGGGCAAGCCTGTTCCCAACAGAGGGATGGCTAAGCACAAAGGTCATCCGGTGGGAGGTGGGAGACAGAAAACCAGTGTGACTAGCTCGGTGAGGAGCAGAATAGTGTAAACTGAGGTCAGAGATCTTGGCAGAGCCTGAATATCATATGAAGAAACACGGAATTTTTTTTCCTTTTATCCTGGGTACACTGAAGAGTGGCCAACCTAATTAATGTATGCTAAGAAGCTCACGCTGACTCTTGTGTGGAGAATGTCCCATGGAGGAGCAAGAGTCAGGAGGCGAGGCCAGTTAGGATCACTGCTATTATCCAAAAAGAAGATGGTGCTTTGGACCATGGTGGCAGTGGTGAAGAAGGAAGAGATGAGGGCAGATTTCAAAATGTATTTTGGAGGCATTTCTGTGGAGACTTGCTTAGTTTGGTCAAGACAATAACTGGGTGTCTAGCATGACAGAAATGAGATGAACCAAGGATGAATCTCAGATTTTTGGGCCAAGTATCTGGGATAGACAATGGTTCATTTCACATAAAACTCACTCAGTGAAACTTCCTCATTCCAAAAAACATCTTCTTCCCCACTTCTCCCTGTCATTCATTAATCAAATCTTTTTTATTTTTTAAGATCTTGTTTGAACACTACCTACACTAATTGGGTAGTTCTTCCTGATTCCTTATATCATTTTACAACTTACAGTGAGTGTGATGCTTTAAACTGTTGTGTGATTTTCTGAATATATACCTCATTTGTTTTACTAGACACTGGAGGACAAGAGCTATTTCCATATTAATTTTTGTATTTCTAACATCAGCAAGAATAGTGTCTCATACATAGCTTTCCAGGACCTGGGTTCTGGGTCCCTCAGGATAGTCCCAATTGTAGGCCTAATTATTGTTAGTTGCCTGCTTGGCTCTCAGAGTGGTGTTGTTTAGAATGCTACACTACTACATATAGTAGACACCCAACAGCCCGGCTATTCTAAGTCCTGTGTGCATGAATGCATATGAATGCAACACAAAGAGAAGAACTGGCGTTCAGTTTCAGAATCAATTTTCAAATCAATTTTAGAAACTCTTAGATTCCATGAAGCTCTAAGGTAAGAATCTTCCGATAAAGAACTGTCTGATAAAGAACCCAGGCAGAAAGTTAAGGCTTCTAGTACCACAGCAATTCAAGCTCTGTCCACAAATAGAAAATGATATGCAGAATAATGTATTGCAGATATTCAAAGACTCTCATGCATCAAACGTTTGCTATTTTAGGTAAATATGCGTTTTTAGTATTCAGGTGAACTCTGTAATTTTCCAGTGCCATGTGAATGCGCAGAAGACGTAAGCAGGAGAGATTTTCAAACTGTACCGGGTATACAGAGTTGTCCTCAGCATTCCCTGTCTCCATACATACTAAGCAGAAGTAGGGAGGGAAATCCCTGGACACCATCTGCAGGGTTATTGTCACAAACACTCACTCAAAGATTCACAAAGCCAAGAACCCATAACCAGGTCTATTCCTTGTCAAAACATTTGTTTGCTGTCTCGTGGACATAACCCTAATCACTTTCTCATCTCATACATTTCATGCCTGAATGTCATCTTCTTCATAACTTAGGCCAAGAGCCCTTCGGGTAAGATTCTTCCTTCCCCTGTGGAGGGCAGCCCTGTGTTCATGGAGGTGCTTATCCAATAAACCATAATAGGGGAGAATCTACTATTTTATGCATCATAAAGTTGTCATCAAGGCGCCTGAGGAAACTCTTGTGATCCACGATTCTGAGTTATGTGCATTTGTCTCCGATAGGCGTTTGATATTTTCTCATTAGTAATGTATTTTTCTCAACATTTTGATAGATTGCCCAGAGAGATTTATTTCTGTTTTCCTCTTTTTCTGGCCTCTTCAGGAATATGTGTGTTATAGTCATTTCTTTTTGGCTTACTTGGCCTGTGTTGTTTGGAATAGTTTCACATTTTTCATTTTATTTTATTCACACAATCACTAGAGAACAATGGGAGAGAAAGTGAAGCAGAGTCTGACCCCTGTTATTCCTCACTGCAGAGCTCCCTACTTACCAGAAGCACCCCCAGATGGCACATGAAAATGCACCTTGTGCACAGCCGCAGCCCCTGACCCTCGGCCCGCCTGCACCTCTCACCATTCACACTGCAGCTTCAATGGCAAGTTAGAGGAGAACTTATGAGTTTAGCCCAAACCCTACACTTAGTAATCCTGTTTTTTTTAGACCTCAGAAAATTGGAATTTTTAATTTAAAAAGGCCAAAATGTTAACTGAATATGGATAAAAAATTATTTTGCAAATCATGTCAGTTACATTATAAAAATTGCATTGTTTTCATAAAAACTCACATGAGAATAAAGAAATTACAATAGTACATTCAAGAGAATTAAGCATTCCTCACATAGATAGCTCTTCTCCAGTGGCCCAAAAAGAAAGAAGGCCACAGGGAAGGATGTGGCCCTGTCCCCTGCTGTTGTGATAAAGCTGGAGGCTAAGGAAGTGGAGAATCTGTTTATAACCTGCTACTCACAAGCATCTATGACAACTGCCTTATTTGGACTATCTCATTTAATCCTCACCACCAGAGGAAGGAAGGACAAGATAACAATCCTCCATTTCACATATGGGGTGGCAGCTAGAGTACTCTGTGCCCACTCCTGCACCTAGGACGAGCCCATCTTTCTAATCACTGCATGGTAATTGGAACAATGGACACCACGATGTTATGTTTGGGATTCTCTGCCCTCAGACACACCTGATTTCAGTATTCTTTCCTTATGCCAACAAAATACCCCTGGCTTTTAACACATCTGCATTTTTATTCCATCTTTTAAAGTATATTGTGCTCTGAGAAACAGCCCTTTGTCTACCATTTTTAAGGGACTATGTTTCCATAGCTTTATGCTACTAGAAACTGTGCTGCCACTTTGCCCTGCACTGACTACTCTGAATACGCAAAGATAATGTGCCCCTTCTTCTTTGCAGTGAAGACCAGCTGTGTATGCATAAGAAGGTCTTGGTCCACTGGGCTACTCTGGTAAGCCCATCCAGGACTAAACTCTGTTCTGGAGACTTTATGCAGTCCATTGAGTGCCTGGACTGAGCTGGATTGTGAATTGCCATGAAAATCTCACAAAGTGCTCACACGCTTGAACCCTATAGCTCCTTTTCTGAGATAACAATGCATGACGTTTGCACAGCACAGAGAGTGGCTTCCTGGTAAGTTTTTGGCCTCATGAGGGAATCTCCACAATCCTATCCCCAGAGGCTGGGACATTCCCTAGGCTGGGTGAGAGGAAGAAGGCTGGTGTCACGACGGCCTCATGATCCTTTGTGGACCAGCCTTCTGATCCTCACTCTGGGGTTTTTCAGGAGGGCCTGGAGCCCATGCAGGGACATGAGTGTGCTGCTCCTTTGGGACTTGGCCTATCAAGATGCTTTTGTGATCCCAGCCACGTCAATTTATCATTTGTGAACAGGAATGAAGAAAACCTGGATGAGTTTATTTATAATTCAATGTTTATTTCTTTGGCTTTCATGAAGACTTTGCATATAGAATATGCAGTTTTGAGGGGGGATAAACTGATATAAACACATTAGAAAAAGTAGCAGGAATTTAATAAAGAGAGGTAAACATTTCTAGCTAATTTTAGGTCTACTATTCTTGGCAAGCTGCCTAGAATTTTTCCTCCATTTATTTATAAAATGACTTCAATATCTTCATACATTTATAAGCTAATTTTTTATACTGTCGATGGAGGGAAAAGAATATTTTGAGGTTGGCTAATAATGGGAATATGATTAATGGCAGAGACCCCAACTTCTGGTCTTAAGTTAGAGCTGCAGAACCCTTGTCTGTTGTACAGCCTGTTGCTACCTGAGAAGCTAACACTGTCTTCCTTGCAGAAGACTGGTTTAACTTAATACTGGGTTTTTGACAAAGAGCTGACATTTTTCATTAGCTGGAAAGCTAATGTCTTCAACAAGTGACTTGAGAATGGACCTACACCTTTAGGTACTATAAAGGCTAATCCTGTATCCAGATTAATCCCCGCAACCATATGGTGATGTAAATATGATTGTTGTCACGCTTTTTTTTTTCTTTTATAACTAAGAAAACTGAGGCTCAGAGAAATCAAGTGATTTGTCAGTCACCCAGCCAGAATTTCAAGCCCATCCTTCTTTCATTGAAATGTAGGATCTCTTTTTTTCTCTACTCATTCTCTCTTATTATTTCAGCAATGTAAAAATAATGTGTTTATTTTGATTTTTTTAAAAGAGGGCCAAACTGTGAATGTTGTCTGCATTTACACTGTCAGCTTGAGTCGTTATGGTGCTGAGTTCATCAGGAGAGAGACAGAGAGGGAGAGAAAGGACAAAAAGCTCAATTTAGGTTTCCAGTGCAAATTTACCAAGCCCCTACCAAGTGTAAAGCATGGCTCCTGGCCTCACCAGAAACTTAGAGGAGATCTGTGCCCAGCCTGCCTAGCTTGCAACCTACCAGCTGCCATCCCTGTGCTCTACCTTTTTGTCCTATGGTCCTTCTGGGTAGGATGAGAATCACACCACCCACCTCCTGGTGTGATCGTGGGGATGATGAAGAAAACTGTGTAAAACACCTGGCCCAGAACTTAGTAAGAGTCAGAGCACAATAAATGTCACTGTAGGGGTTGTTAGAACGTCCCATGGAACACACATACCAGTAATGAGAAGAGGAATGACAGATAGTATAAGAAAAACCCAGACCACAAGCTATGGGGGTTCGGAGGTGAACAGCTGACATGAAGCTCATTGTCTGCCCAGTACTGCTCAGAGGGCTTCAGATGCACAGACTGATCAAGCCTCACCACCAGCAGGAAAACTGAGGCACAGAGAGGTCAAATGACTTCCCAATGGGCATATACAGATAGTGAGGGGCCAGCCAGGGTTCAAGTGCAGGCAGCCTCACCCTGACCCATAGATGTCCCCACCACTCATACGGCTTCTCAAGACCCCAGTGCTATCAGTAGGTTTCTGTGGATGACTACAGCACTCCCTGGACAAGTTAAGAAGTGTTCCATATTTGAGAATTTGGTCTTTCATGGTCTCAAGGTTTCTCCAAGTTTCATATATGTAATCCAAGTAAACGATCAGTTTCTGGGTTCTATCATTCACTATACATACTACCTGCAGATCTGAGGCATCATGAAGATACCCTAGAAATGTCTGATCTGTGCGGGAGATGCTGCAGGGAAGCGCAGCTTCAGAAAAGGAAGGGCATCTGCTATTAGCTGGGAAATACAGGCCAGCCTTGTGTGCTATGGAAATCAGGAACAAGGCTGCTTTGGGGAAAGAGAAAACAGCCACACACAGGAAAGTATCCATGTGACAGTAGCTGTTAACCAGAGGTCCCACTCTGCATCTACCCACTGGGGAAATGGCTTCTGATACTTTCAACCATGCCTTCACCTTGGTGCAGCTACCTTTGAATACGAAAGACAATGGGCTCAAAGTCCCAGACACACGCACATAACCAACACATGAATGTGTAGAGAAACAGAAAAAAAGATAGATAGATAGACAGATAGACAGATAGATAGATAGATACATACATACATACATACAGATGCAAGCAGCATAATTTTATTCTAGGTGAATAATAGTTATGTGATCATAGCCTATTTTCCAATTAGTTTTTTGAGCACTATGTACTGTATATACATCACAAGAGAAAAAAATACTTCAAAATGCTAATAATTTTCTTTGTCTCTTGATAGTCTTAATAATACAGTGTTTTTAGCAATAAGCTTTATGAGTCCACCATCTTAATAACTGCAGAGAGAGTTATTTCTCATCCATAGCATATGCAAGTTTCATACTGTGTGAAGTATGATCCTATCTCCATTTGGCAAACCGTTAGTTACATCTACTGGTTAATACGGAATGTGATTACATATACAATAGATATAAAAATGTAAAACATTTAATAGTGTTATATGTTTTCAGGGTTGGATATTTTTATTAAAGATTATCAAGATGATTAAAGAAAACAAAACTCCCTAAATGTTGAAAAATAATGCTTTTCAAATGTAACACATTTTGAGAGGGTTTCTTGCCTATCAAAAATAAAAATGTTACCCTGAATTACAAAAAGAAGTTTAATCCTCTCTCTGTCAGAGAGTGCTTATGTTTCTCTAGGGAATTTGTACGGTCCATTAAATTCAGAGAAGTTTATCAATTTTGTGGTTACATATTTATCAAAATGCTAAATATATTTATTAGGTGAAAGAAAAAAAGACATGTTCTCTGGATGACTTTGGTATTTGTGATATTTTAAATTATTCAAAAAAAGGAAAATAAAATCTAGCATTTTAACGACTATAACCAATGGTTAAAAACCCTCCAGGACCTCATACCTTTTCTCTTATGCAGTGTGTATTGCTGCTGGCAGAACGAATTATATAAATAGTTAACATAAAAAGACAAATTATATCATGTTTCTGTAGGTGATGCATGTCCACATAAAAGATCTTGAAACTTTCAAACTAGAAAAAAAACTAAAGTGGAAAAAAAAAAATCTAAAACCGAAATCTGCTCTTAAAGCATTCCCATATGTGCTGGATAATAATAGTTAATGAATAATGAAGGAAGTGGTGTCTTGAAATGAGACTGGCGCATTGTTCTTCTGAAAAGCATTTTAGATGCATTCTCCTATGATTTCATGATGAAATGAGTTTATAATGCAACATCTCAATGTTAATAATCTACTTACACAAATCAAGCAAAAATCAAGTCAAAGACATGGCAAGCTGAGATAGAATCATTTTGTAATTAAAAAAAATAACATGAGTCATATGGGCAAATGTTTAATAGACATTAATTTTTCACACTACTACTATTTCTGCCCCCAAGACTTTGGGAGAGTAGGCACAAATACATTCCTTTAGAAGTCTTGTAATTTTATTGATTGTTTTTTCTCTATAAAAATAACTGTACTAGGCTGGGTGCGGTGGCTCACACCTGTAATCCTAGCACTTTGGGAGGCCAATGTGGGCAGATCATTAAGTCAGGAGTTTGAGACCATCCTGACCAACATGGTGAAACCCAGCCTCTACTAAAAATACAAAAATTAGCTAGGCATGGTGGCACATGCCTGTAGTCCCAGCTACTCAGGAGGCTGAGGCAGGAGAATCATCTGAACCTGGGAGGCAGAGGTTGCAGCGAGCCGAGATTGCGCCATTTGAACCCAAACATTGGGAAAAAAGGGAGACTCTTTTAAAAAAAAAAAAAAAAAAAAAAAAAAGCTGTACTCAGAATATAAATGGATTCATCTAAAAAGGAGGATAAACTACACACTGTAATTCATTGTCAAATATATCAGTTTAATCGTGGAATAGGCGAGAAATGATTAGTAGCAAGTTGATTAAGTTTTAAGACTGTGAAGTTAGGCCTATGTTTAGGGCTTAAATTCATTTAGCTATATTGAAAGGATTATAACATTTTAGACCCCATGACACATGACATTATACTTTTTAAAAAACTGGAATATTTGTATCATTTTAGACTAAACAACTGCTTCAAAGTGTCAGCCCAAAAAGCAATAATACTCTTGTACATGTCTGGGGAAAATATTACGGTTGGAGGTAAAGTGGGAACAAATAGATTCATTCAACCAGAAATGGTTACTGAGCTCCTACTATGGGCTGTACACTTACATAGAGCATTGTTATCAGTCATTTCTGCATGAAGGTCTAGGCAACAAAACCAAGTAAGCTCTCAGGTCCTCTTTCCCATAATGAGCTTAGGAGGCAGAGAGAGAACAGGAAAAATGTTTCTCTTCATGGGGAGTGGAGTTAATGCTGAATGATGAAGGAAGGAAAGAAAAAGTGGTCCTTGGCACGTGAAGCATCAGCATGATTATTCAAGGTAGAAGGGCAAGGACAGAACATTTGCTGGACCTGAGAGGAGCACAGAGCTCAGTTGTAGAAGAAGCACTGGAGGAAGGACCACCCACAGGAAGCCCCATCTACACCCACCACACCCATGACAGATCCTCCAGGTATATAACAGCTACCTTGAACAGGCCTGTTTTCATTTGCTGTTTATTCCTTCTTTCCAGGTCCTATGTCTTCTTTATCCAGGTTCTTTGCTGCTTTCCCCAAACTGCCCCCTCAACACATTAGGAAACATTTTACTAACAATTTTGAAGTTATAGTTAATGACTGAAAGCTCAGGGCTAGGATCTGGAAATTCTTACTTATGAATATCCTTAGAATCTTTTTGTTCAAAGACAATTGTTCACATATAAAACTATAATAGAGTTTTTATTCATCTTTGTTTGCTAAGGGCTATTTATATAATGGATACCTAGGCAGGAAAAAAAAGGTGCGTTGAAGAGCAACGCCACAATGGCCTTTCAGATGTTTGCCTTTAGGACGTGAAATGAGCTACATAAATACAAGATGAGAACTGCTGGCTAGAAACCAACATAGCAAGAGTCACACACTGTGGAGGGATCAATGAATCAGCAATTAAACATATCAGCAATCATTGATGCTATTAAGGACCCTGTCATAAAATGTACCTGTAGAGGCAAAGAATTCGAAAACTCCAGAAATTAATCTGCAATCTCAGGTTCTAGAGCTCTGTCATCCTTTGTGGTCAACATTCCGTAAGATCACAAATATCAAACAAAAAAAAAAAAGCTAATTTGATTTAAAAGTTAAAAAATAATGGCCTTTGAGGAAAAGTTAAAGGAATTGGGCTTATTTGGGCCAGGTAAAACACAACTGCAGGACTGACTTAATAAATGTCAAATATTTGAAATTAACTGTTCTCCAAGCATTCAGATGGCTGAGGCAGACAAAATAGGCTAAAATTGCAGTCAGAGATTTTGGTTTAACTTTAATAAGGAAATTCCTGGAAGGAATCTAAATCTCTTACTGCAGTTTAACTTAATGTTACAAGGTTAATTAGACATAAACAGGCTACCAAGGAAAGGTATGGAATCTTGGCTCTTAGAAAACCATATATCTCAAATGATTTAGGTTTATTCCTGCTAGACTTAAGAGACTGGATGAAGTAAGTCCCAGAGTTTGCTTACAGCATAATATATAACTGATTTTATAGCTTTTTTACTTCTTTCATGCTTGGGTGAGGCACATATTTGCATGAACTCTAGGGCTGAAGAAAAAGTACAGGAAGTCCTGTATACCAAGTGAATCTTGAGTCTGATTACTTGGCTTAGAAAATAAAAAGCGTTATTTTTAAATTGGCTCCTTTCCTGAATACTATTAAGGAGAACTCTAGTTTGGAATAATATTTTATTATAGCAATAAAAGATAGCCCCAAATCATTAACATACTTAGTCCACTGAACTATGTCAATGCCACATTCAAACTAGTCTGTTTTGAGCAAACAAAGGTCTTAAGTAGATCTTAACAACTAACTACAGACAATGCCTATTTTTGGGCTTATTAAGAATTTGTCCAAAATGAAAAAACCCAACTAACCCGCATATTTATTGCATATGGACAAAACTAAGAACAAAAAAACCCAACCCATTTCACCACAGTATCAAAGTGGTTTAACGCATTGTCCTTGTGTTCTGTGATATTAAAAAAAGGATAATTTGTGAAAAAATACAGGCTGTAATTGCTAAACATTTGATAAATTGTGGCATAATGCTAAATAATTGTTCTTTATCTTTTTTCCTTTGTCAAAGTGGCAAAATTATTTTTATGGCTTTTTCTTTTTCAAAGAAAAAAAAAGCTGCTGTGACATCCATTCCACTTTAAAAAAACACTTACATTATTTCATCATTAAATGAGCTGACATCATAAGCTCCTCCATATCCTGAAAGATGCTTAGCTCTAGTCCATGGTTACATACTTTATGCATTACATGAAATAAAATACCTCAAGATTTGGAAAATATTTATTTTAAAAACAGCAATCAAATTGTCTGTAATCACATTTTCTGCTTGGCTTTGAAAGCTGCATTATTCAATATGCCAGTGGTCTTTTCCATAATGGCAACATATTGGAAATTCATGCTGCTCTAATACATCTGAATTCCTTGATGTGCAGCACTCTCTGCAGGCCTGAAGGAACACTCCTGCTTCAGTTTCATGAGTCCTGTATAGCACCTATGAAAGTGATGGTTGTCAAAACAGTTGTTTGGCCTTTGAATGCAAAGTGTGCCATGGCTGAATGCTAAAACTGACAATAAATCTGAGTATATACATTATGCTTGCTTTTGTTGCCTGGAAAAAGAAGGCATTTGGGAAATAAACCCCCCAATTTCATTGCCTTTTAACATCTCTTTTCCATTTCAAACTCCAGAACTGGAAATTTGACACATTCAAAGAAATTGAAATTGCCTTTGTTGCTTTCCTCATTGTAAATTTTCTATAATGTGTCATTAGGAAGCACACTCTACAAAAGGCTCAGGTTCTAAATGAATCCTTTCTTCGAGGCCATTCTAAAACTTTGCACGGTTTTTCTTTGTATGAATGAGCTTCTGTTGACTGCACAAAGAACAAGCAATCACCACATATAGGCCAGGCTGAGAGTCTGGGATGACTTTATACAAGGTTGCATTTTTCCGTTCACCAATCCATGATTAAGCCCAGCGGTGAATGTACCAGAGTGGGGAGAAACAGAAGAGAGACTCCTGATTTCAGTTTGGAGAAATCAAAGGATTTTTCTTCAGCCATGAATACGTAATATGGGCATTTTCTTATTCTACCTTTCTGCTAAAATAGTTCTGTAGTTTCCTTTTAACAACATGAAAACACTATCCATCCACACAAGACAACATCACTTTTTTTTTTTTTTAAATGGCAGGATAACGACTTCCAGTCAAAAGAAATTATCTATCCAGTAGGTTCTTATAACTGATTAAACTTTGAAGGGATGGGGGGGCAGTTAAAACACTGAGACAGCCAAAGCAATGGCAAGAAAAATTACTAGGTAACTAATATGACAAACCCAGTGAGTCTCAAAGTCTAGATCAAAGTTGTGTGGTTGACAGAGAACAAATTATAGGAAAATTGTTAGTCCTGAAAAAGATCAGGGAGATCAACTAGTCTTGGGGCTTTTCATCTTCTTGGGGGCAGAACATTTGTTCAAGGGAACTTTTATAAGAAATGCAAATAAAAATAAAAGCAACACTGTTCTGGCTAACTCCTGCGCTCCACCCCCAACCCCACTCCCAACAAGCTCAGTGTGGACCCTGCTGTTAAGAGGGTGCAGTGACTTCCCCATGATTGACAAGCTTATCCATGGCTCTCATTTCAATGCTTTTCTAACCAGACTCCACTCTCTGAGAAGTGCACACAAATCAATTACCCACTATCAAAATAACTCAGAGGAATGTTGAGAAAAAATGGAACTCTTGCATATTGGGTCATAAATGACTGTTTAACTTGGACCTAGAGAATCAGAACTAATTGGCACTTATTTGACAGTTATATACTTACAGAAATTCTACTCTGTTTTATTGTCTGTCTTAGAAAAAAGGGACTTTAGGAAAATGGAATCCTTTTTAAAGCGCCAGAAATTTAACTTGTTGCAGGAATCCCTACTAACAATAAAATGGCACAAACAAGAAAATGCAAAAAAAGTGGTGGGAAATTTGGGAAAAACTTTCACCCTATGTATGCTACACCTCAATATGTCTATGATAAATTCCAGAAAGCAATATAGACATCCTACTTTGGTTACCTTTTTATCAAAAAGGGGTTCTCGTTGAATATATCTAGCCAGTCATTGCAGATTTAAGCTACTTTAATACCTACAACGTGATGAGATTAAACAGGTGAAGCTGAGGCACATGAAGTTACTCAGGGTCACATAGCTGGTAAGTGGAAGCGCCAGGATTTGAACTGAGGCACTCTGGCCCAGAGACATCAGTTTAAATCACAATGTTAAGTAAAGACACCCAGTAAAAGGTAAATACTCCTTTGGTTAATAGTAGGCTTACTGTAGTCCTTTTTGACAGATGTGAGGATTCAGGATGAAAGTATAAATAACTCTTTTGGAAAGTCTTCCCTCCCATGCATTTTAACTTCTCCAAAACAGTCATACAGGCTTGCTTTTCTAATTTTATTTAACCAACACTTATATAATGTTTCCTATGTGCCAGCTACTGGCCTGAGTAATCTCAAATATTTCCTGAACCCCATGAGGTAAGTCTTATTATTATCATCCCCATTTTCCTGATAAGGAAGCTGGAGTATTTACTGGCTTAGCCATCAAGTCACTTAATCACTTTAAACTTACATTTTCCATTTGTAAAACTAGGATACTAAAAACTCATTCAGACACTGATTTGTAATTATGGACTAAACTGTTGATGTCTAATATATTAGGCATTTGCAGGAAATGCTTATAAATGGTGAAACAGTATCACTATGTTGCCAGTGGAGATAAGAAACGGAGGTAGATACAAGAAAATGTATCTAAAATCAAAATTTCAGCAAACGATGTGTATTATGATAATTGATATGTAAGTAACATATCTATAATATTTATTAATGCATATATAAAACATTATAATAATATCTAAATATATACAATAAGTAACATACAAGAACTAATTATTTTCACTTCCTTGATCCATTCGAACACTAAAATTCATCATGTGAAAATACTAATAGAAAGATACAATCACAATACTAACAGCAAAAGGCTCAGCTTTGATCACATTCAAAAGCTTTTAGAAAATATAATTGGAGAAAGTTGATCCTATATATACGTTTTCCCAGGATGGCTTCTACTCACAGGATTTTTAAATTCACAGAAAATTCATTATTTAGAAGCTACAACTGTTAGCTTTTATTAGTTGCTCTCATATTGTAGGTGACCTTGAAAGAAAATCTTGGAAGGAGCACTGTCATTTCTCGGTGGGCAACATTTACACTCTCATAACTATAGACACTATTTTCCTGTCTAATGGGCACTGATGACCTAAACTGTCCCTACACATAAACATATTTCAACAATTGGCAAACCAGTCCATAGCTCAGTTGTTAAATTTTGTGATCGTATTAGCCATGAACAAAGTTGCTAGCAAAGAGTTTTAGTAAGTTTTTACAAGGAAGTGTGATGAGCAAATTTAATATTGTTCAAAGTTTCTTTCAAAGAAAATAATCCCTTCATGCTTTTAATATTTAAAATATGAAAACACAAAATGTTGCTCATCTTTAGATCCATACATATTTGGGGATGCAAAAATGGCTTAATGGCACACCACACTGGTACAGTTCCTAGGCACCTCTTACCTGCATTGGGATAAGAGGCCCCAGGGGCTTTCCATAACTCCAGTCTCTTACTGCTGCTATCCTGTGTTTCCTACAACACTGCCTTCATAATACTTTTGTCCTTGAGTAGAAACTACCAACAATTTTTTATAATCTGTTCTATCATGATCTAGTTCTTTAATTGGTTTTGAAAGTTTTGGTCAAATCTCCCATTTCAAAATACCCAATCTGATATTTGAACACTCTCGAACATGCCTTTTCTTTCCTTTCTGTTTATCCAAATCAAAACCCTCCTTCAAGCCGTGACTGCCATCCTACCTTGTTTAAGTAGACCCAAACCGGAGCACAGGTCATCCTTTCAACTAAGAGTTTCTGCTGAGTTCATGGTCAGTACATCTGACTTGGGCACTTCTCTTGGTCTCCAGTTGCCCCATGGTTCTCTCTAATCGTTTCATAACTATTTTTTACGTTTTAACTGTCCAGAAGGACAGTGGCTACGTCTTAACAATCATGAGCCTTTTCAAACACTTAGACCATGGTAAGCATTCAAAGTATAAACACTGAGGAATGGCATTAGTCACATGAGAGCTCAAAACAAGAGCTGAAGAGGCTCTTTGTTTCTCATAGGAATTAGTAGACAAAAGATAGATCCTGGTTCCTCCAACTTTATTAAATTTCTATTGCAACTTTATAGTGTATCAGACTTTGGCTTTTGGAAACTAGCCAGAGATTCCCAAGCCTTGAGAAACAGGAACAACAAATTTAATCTCCAAATCTTCTTTCTCTGAGACCATGCTGGTTTTAAAAGAAAATGGGCTTAATATAGACTTAATGATAGAATCAACATCATTAACTATACCTATTCTGTCCAATACAGCAGCTGCTAGGTGAATGTGGCTACTTAAATGTAAAGTAATTAAAATAAAATAAAATAAAAAATTGGTCCCTCAGTCCCACTAGCTGCATTTAATAGCCAGTTGACTGCTGTTGGACAGCACAGATTATAGAAGAGCTCCATCATCATACCACATTCCACTGGGAAGTGCTGAACCTTACCCACAGCCTCACCAACAAAGACATTTGCTGGAGTCGCTTTTTGCTTGCAGCATTAAAGACTAGGACCAGTGCTGTGAGGAGGCACAGTAGATATGCAGCTCCAGAATGCAGCTTCAGGGGTATTGGGAAGCCTTGCCACCCTGTGAAAATCCTGAACAGGCTCACCTTCAAGAACTAGAATGGCAAATTAGAGCTTCATTTCTTTAGCTTAGGCCAAATAGGGGATTTGTCTCCTCTCTACCCTGCAAAGTGTTGAACATTCCAAGGGAACCATCACGTCAAGGCACAATTATCAATGTCCAGTTTTTGACAGTGGGTTGTGGGTGGAGAGTACAAGGACATTTTATAAACAGAAAGAAGCTCCTGATAGGGACAGAGGAAGGCAGAGTGAGAGCAGACCTGAAAGTGGACTGCTTCGTGTCTGTGACTGAGTCCAGCCCCAAACGTGCCATTTGAAGATGGCATGACTGCCAAGGGCAGCAAATCTGGAAAAATTCTCTGAGCCACAGTTATTGACATTGCATAAGCAATTCTTTAAGAGTGAGGTCTCTTAAAGGTGTATTGAGATGGACGTAGAAATGCTAAGGAGGGTAAAATGTTACTAGAAAGGAAATGTTAAAATGTTACTAGAAAGTTACTAGTAACTTTTATAAAGGAAAAAGGCTTGAACTACATAATAGAATATCTCTTTATCCTTCCTATGGCCCCACTCTCATTCCCACCACGGAGAATAAGCCTAGAGAACAAAACTGGCATTTTCCACATATACTGACCGCCCCCTTCTTCTCCTTTCCAGGGAACAGGGGTCCCTACGGGGCATGACCTAAATGCCTTCCTTGGCTCATGAATTGGGTCTGAAGACATAGTCCCAAAGAGGAGTAGGCAGGCAATATTTCAAGGTGACTACATTGAAGTACATTTTTCAGCTTTACACATTTAGCATGTTTGTTGCAAAAATCCATTTTCTATTTATGGAGTCATACTTAATACTCATAAGCTGAATCTATACAAGCAGAATATAATCTAAAAACCTGAGTGACAGTGCCGCCAATGAGTTCTCCTCTCTTGGCTGCCCAGATGGCTGCCAGATTTTAGGAAAATTCTATACGCCATTGTGTATTAGGCAGTAGGCTCTGGGTTTCATTCTCTAAAGAAACTATTTTGGAGTTGCTTTTGAGTCTACTGTTATTCTACCCTTATGTTCATGATTAACAGAAAATTCCTCCTGTAAAATCACTCAAGTTAGAGATGTTTTCCCCCAATGATTTAGATAAGTAATAATATAAAATGTGTTTTTTATCAGAAACAGCATAATATGGGCAAGTTCATCAATTTGCTCATTGTGAAAATGACAGTCCTGTTCAGTGACTTATGAAAATGACAAGACAGTTAGTTGGACTGTTAAGTACTTAAACAATGAAAACCAAAAAGTGCTAATTAAAAGTCACTGTTAACCTGAGAGGAGGGTTTTATGATATGGTCTAAAGCTCTTCCTTTGGCCATATACTACTGATTTACTTTTTCCACTACTGTGGTATAGACAGAGAAATTGTTAAGTTTTTAGATGACATAAAAATCAAAAGGAAAGATTTTATAATAACCCAGTGTTTCTCAAGTATGGGATGCTTGTAAAAAATACAGGCCCCTGTACTCCCTGGGTAGAGCCTGAGAATTTGATTTTTTGCTAGTTTGCTGGTTGATACACATTCCTATTAAATTTTAAAAATTAGTGGGAATTCATAGTGCTGTCATTATAAATTGTTAGAAAACAGGTCCAGTAGACTGAAACACTTTAATGGAGATAAATTTTGATCACCAGAATTATACCTCCAAAATAAAAATGAAAATTGTTTTCTTACTTTCCTAAGGTATACATTTGTAGAACTTGAGAGCAGAAAACAGAAGGAAAATTGAGGTTAACAGCAGCTCCTGTTCAGAAGATGTGGGAATTTCCCTTATGGGGAGGAATCCTACACTGGATGAGAGGTGGCATCTTTCAAGATTGCTGTTTCTCTGAAAGCTGGTAAGCCAGTTTGACTCTATGACAGCACATTCGGTGTTAAACAGTATTTAGTAATTTGGATTATAAATATAGTTACCGCACAAGTAATTAATTGATTTCTCTTTGACATAAATATAAAATAGAAAATTGCTTTAAAAATCTGTATGATTTATAAAGAACCATGTCTATAGAGAGAAACAGTTTCAAAATGCTATTCTCACAAGGACATGCCTTCACATCAACTTTGTCCTTTTCCTTATGGTATCCCTCAGCCCCCATCACAAACAGGTCAGCAGATTCTTACCACGGAAATGGAGTTAGAAAGCAGTGCTCCATCCTGGCCCAGCATATTGGAGACAGTGATTTCAGGGAGGTCCATGTTTTGTGGATGAAATGGTAGCAGGCCATTATGGTTCATGGGGTGACAGAGAGAATGGTAACCAGACTCAACTTCATTCAGGTGCACCAGCGAGTGGTCTGGGAGGGAAGGAGGAGTAATTGGGGGAATGTTGAAGTCTTCACTTTCCAGGCTTGGACCAGGGTAGGACTGTGAAAAGACAAGAGTGACATTGTTGCAAATTATCATCTTCTTGATCTTCATCATCATATCAAACACATTTGACCCTTTAGATATTATTACAAGCAGCACATGGGTTTGGAAAAGACGTTTCAAACTTTCAGATTATCCTGCTGCCATTTCATCATTATGCATGAAAGAAAATTGCCTCAAAGGCAGATCCACTTCTAGTATAAAGACTACTTCCATTAGGTGGTTTTATTTTTCCAAAAAGCTGAACTCAAACAGATTTCAAAGGTCCCATTAAAATTTTCCAGAGTTTTAATCTAGCTGAATACCTTTTTCATGGGAATTGTAGGGAAAGGAAGGCAATTTATAAAATTAATGTTTGATCAAACATGTTTCACAGAGCTCCCTACTGCTCAGATCATGGGATGTAATAAAAATGAATTCCAGAACTTCTGGGCAATTGCTTTTGAGTTTTGAAAGCCTACCTGCTCACAATTGACAAAAGAAAATGTCTTAGCAAAGAAGCAACTTAAGTATGTTGCATAAAAGTGCAGTTCCAATGAAAGTTTATGAAAAAAAGTCATTAAAAGATATTTTTATTATAAAGATTTTGTCAACAAAATCAAAGTGAAGATTGCTTTTATGATTTCTAATGAGATTTACTTGATTTCCCCCTAAGAGCTGATAAATAATATTGCAATCATTGAAATTCAGTTCAGTCCATTTTGAAAGGCAAAACAGTACTAATAGTATTATAATACTAATTCTGGAATAAAAGTCAATCTGTAAAATGAATAGCATTAACATAAGTGGGTTTTTTTTTTCTTTTACAAACTAGCATTATCTAAAATAGAAAGGGAGGGAGGGGAGCAGGAAGGAAGGATTATATGAGGACACGCTTGTTTAAAATGGAATGTGGTAAATGTTGAAAAATATATGGAAGAAATAAAAAATAAAACATTGTTACCAATTAATATTAAAAACATGGTGACATACAGCAGTCCTTCATAGAACAGGTGTCCCAGTATGAAAGGAAACATTTCAGTCCAGATAATTCTCTCAAGCTTATCTTTAAGAGAGCCTTCCTTCATAGTGCTTGGGTGTAAGGGTAACAAGGATTCCCTTGTCTAACAGCCCAGCGCCTGCTCCAGTGTGCAAGATTGGAAATGAGCAGGCAAGGGTAGGAGCCAAAGAAAGTAGTGTAAGGTATTCATTGGGTGTCCAGCCAATAAGCGTCATGCTCCTGTGTCCAAGTGCCGGGGGTTATTTTTTCCAGATGGAGTCTATTTGTCTAACAGAAAGAAAAATTTCAAGTTCCACTTTCTAAATGTTGTACAAGGTTTGATATATTTGTTTAGGTGCCATCAGAAGACTAGATTAAATGAAGAGCTACTTGGAGCATCTGGAATTTCGACCTGGTCACAGAGCAGCACATGTAGGTTAGAGACAGGGGATGTATGAACGAAAATTGGACTCTTCCATGCGGATACTTTTCTTAAATTTCTAAAGTTCTGCTAAAAAAAAAAAAATAACCAGCTCTAAAAGTTAAATCACTTGTTATCAAATTCTTCTGTTAACAATATGTATTTCATGTGAAAAAATATGTGTATGCTGTGTCAAGATTACAAGTTTGATGAAATTCTCACTTGCCTGATACATATTAGACCCTTACAGACGTAAATCCACAGTTCCTTGTACAAGTATGCATACAGGCATAAAAGATGCCTAATGGGGAGGTGGGAGAGTTGTCTATTTCATATTAAAGCACTGTACCAAGGCCTTTGACTATGTTGTCTCCATTTAATCATTACATTACTCCATTGTGTAGCTATTAAATAAACCCCAGTTTCCTGAAGAGAAAACTGAGGCTCAGACTTTAAATAACTTGCCCAAGTTCACTCAGCTTGGAAAATATCAACTCAATACACATGAGGGATAAATATATCATGAAAGAAGGCATAAAAGTAGTTTAATTGCTACTATCTTATTAGGTTGAATGATACAAAACTGCCAATATCCAACTGTTTTTGATAAAATTTCATAATTTAATTAATAGTATTAGTATTAATATCAGGCCTTTCCTTTCCCAAATTCCACTCCATTGCCCACCCACTGAAATGAAATATTTACTCTATATGAGCACAAGCTTTCATAATTTGTCTCTGTCAACATTGCAAATGCTGAATTGTTGATATCTGTCTTTTAAGAAGTTAATTAGTGCCTGTTTGAAACTTTCCTAGTTGGGTGCCGTAGCTCACGCCCAGCACTTTGGGAGGCTGGGGTGGGCAGATCACTTGAGGTCAGGAGTTTGAGACCAGCCTGGCAAACATGGGGAAACCCCATCTCTACTAAAAATACAAAAATTAGCCAGGTGTGGTGGTGCATGCCTGCAGTCCCAGCTACTCAGGAGACTGAGGCAGGAGAATCGCTTGAACTCAGGAGGCAGGGGTTGCAGTGAGCTGCGAGCACACCAGCCTCCAGTTGCACTCCAGCCTTGGCAACAGAGCAAGGCTCTGTCTCAAAAAAAAAAAAAAAAAAAAAAAAAAAAAAAAAAGAAGAAAGAAAAAAAGAAAAAGAAACTCTCCTGAACAAGGCACAAGGCACAAGTAATGCCAGCGATAAAGGAGAAAGATGTTTTTAATTTTAGAAATACCGTTAAATCTCTGAAAATACTAAGAGATATTCCACCTATAGTATACCATCACTTTACATTCTAGGATTTCTTCAGTAGTTAAATCTTAATTTGTGTTACTTAAAAGAAGGTTTAATTGGTATCACTTTACTTTCAGTGATAACAATTGTATTGCAATTTAGTTAAGCTACAAGGTTTATTTTCATGTAATTAAACATTAATGTTATTTAATTCATGCAATTATACACCAAAACCACAGATTCCACAACTTAACTGGTAATAGATAGTTATGTGGATCAAGAATTTTAACTACCAATGTTACTTAGTAGTTTCTGTTCTTTATATTAGAAGTCATGATATGGTTATTTGCCATGAGCCTATTACAATGTAACTGATACCATATAAAAGTATAGTGGTAATTGTATAAATGCCAAAATGTCCCAGAACTTACAACAAGTTCAATGCCAGGCTAATTACTAATTATTTTTTAATGTGGAAATGAATTTGCTAATTCTTCAACATTGGTTTCTATGGCATGACAGCTTTATTTTGATTTTTAGAAACTTACTAAACATACATTTAACTTAACAATAGTTTATAATTTAGAAAATAGGCAGTTTTGGGGGATGTGATACAATATGATTCAATATTTTCCCTATTCCCCATTAAGCTGCCTCGCTGGAATTAGTGTTCAATGTTTGTTGAATGAATAAATGAATGAATCACTGAATGCATGCGTGCATAAATAAATGAATGCTAAAATGACTCTTTAAGGCATGAAGTTTGTGAATGTACATGGTTATTCCTGGGTTTGAGTAAATATCTTTTATTGTCAAGACGTTGCACTGGCCAGTTACCTACATGGTATGTAACAGTCTCACAGAGTATCAGGAGGCCAAAAATACCCTGTTAGGGGAGCAGAGGCCTGAGCAGCATCAGGAAGGCTGGGCAGATAGACTTTGGATGTCTGTCGCCTCCAAATCTCATGTTGAAATCGATCCTCAATATTGGAGGTGGAGCCCGATGGGAGTTGTTTCGTTATGCCATTCACGAATGGCTTGGTGTCCTCCTCACCAAATAATGGGTGAGTTCTGGTTGTTCACACAAGATCCAATTGTTAAAAAGAGCCTGGTACCTCCTCTCATCACTCTTGCACCTTCTGTCACCATGTGACACACCTGTTCCCCCTTCACCTTCCACTGTCAGTAAAAGCTTCCTGAAGCCTCACCAGAAGCTGAGCAGATGCTGGTGAATACTTGTACAGTCTGCAAAACTGTGGGCCACCTAAACATCTTTTCTTTGTAAATTCCCAGTCTCGGGTATTCATTTATAACAATGCAAAACTGACCAACATAGTTGCTCTCTGACTGCTGCTCTGATCCCCTGAAATGACTGGCACCTTCTATCCCATAGTGACACAAAGATATCAGAGGATTCATAAAGGAGAGTTTGTGGGCCCCTGGCCCTCAGAAGCTTTGAAGCCTAACCCCCACGGTAGGCAGGACATCAGGGCCCCTTGGGTGACTGCTGAAGCACATGAAGGAAGTCACAGCAGCAGTTCTGATGCCCATGCCTGGCCAGCAGACAAGCCCTGATTGGATCTTGAGGAGGTACATGGGTGATGAGATTAGAGGTTGAATTGTCAGAGAAGGCTTATGTGAAGGCCATCTCTGGGTGACACAGGGAACCTGGTGCTCATGTCCATTTATTCTGGCAGGGTCCTTTTCTGACTTGGGCTTATTTTCCTCCCTCAAGACTTAGTGAGGACTGGTGTTTATAGATCATTCATTCCCCAACCCTCTTGGGAACAAAGATCATGTGGTCCTTCCCAAGATGATCTCCAGATGCCCAAGAGACAACAGGACTACATTTTTTTTCCCAACAAATTAAGAGGTCACGAAGGAGTGAATCACATGTCCTTGAAAGTTCTATGAGGCTGGGGTCCAGTCTAGAATGCTGGGGGAGGCCAGGTATAGATTTTTAAAGGTGGTATATCTTCTCCTTCACACTTCATAGTGACATGTACCCATCCCAGTTCAGGGATTGGAACCTTAACAGCAGCTTTAACCATGCGAGCTCCTTCTTCTCCAACCAATGCCGAAAGTCAACAATGACCATCTTATAAAAATGGAAAAAAAGTATTAAGGGACTACAGGGGGAAAATCAGGCCAACACTTTTATCTTGAATCTTCACCATATTAACTCAAGGTAAATTGGAAACATATTAGCATACGAAGCGATTTGTTCTAAACCAGCGCCAGTCTAGATGATGCACATGATTCAAAGAACTCAAAATTATATTACTGCTACTTAACCAGATTTTCCCTGATCTTAAGCTACCTCTGGTTCAAGACACAGGAGAGTCATAAGGTGTTGCTGGTGCTAAGCTATGCAACAGGACTCCTCTGTTCCAGCGCAGGAGGCACTGTGCATTGCTCTGTGTATAGGAAGCAGGATTCTAGTGCACCGAATGTGGGTTAGAGTGTAGTGAACTGTCATGAGGCGTGGCTAATTCTGGAAAGTAGATGAACTTTTCAAGCCCACAAGGGGACTGCTGAGAGCATTAAAGTAGTAATTTCAAAATATTATCAACCTCCAGAGTATATTTACAGTTCTAAAGAATAGAGTCAATGACTATTTCAAGTCATTTCCTTAAAACCTTAAAATTTGGTAATTGCACATTTAGCTTATAAAGTGCTACATCTTTCTCTGATGAGAAGGAGACAGTGTTGGACTAGGTGAGAATACGCGTGATTTCTTCAGGGGGTGATAAGAATGGCGACTGAGCGTGCTATGAAGAACTGAAGCTTTGAAGTTCAACAGGCAGGGCCTGCTTCCAGGTCCTTTAAACCATGTGTTAGTTTGGGTTCTGCAGCAAGCTTTAAAACCTCTTCCACGGGGTTCCTATGAGCATTAAAAACAAAAACATATGTAAAAAGCCTAATAATATATGTTTGCCAGATACAAAGTTCTGGATAAACAGCAGCTTTACATAGCTACAATTACTGTCAAATGGATTTATACATGCCATGGGTTGGGTCATGTCCAAGAAAACGAACAACTGTAGACAATACAGAAGATTTAGACGCATTCTCCACAACGTCATTATAAAGGAATTTCAGTATATTTGCCATTGATTTGGGCTTATAGTGGAGAAAAGTGTAATCCCATTCATACCTAATGTATTTATTTAATTGCTCCCCATAAATAGCTAGGGTAAGCCTTCACCTTTATTCTAATGGAATTAAATTATGCTTTTTCAACTAAAGAACAAAAAGATGATGGGGAACAGGATGGCAAAGGAAGTGGAAGGTGCAGAGAACTACTGCATGTGCAGAGGGCCGACAGCTTTGCTCCTTCAGAGAGCTCTGCTGGCAGGCCTGCAGCCCTGGCTGATCAGGTTCTTACAGTTCGACTCCTGCCAACCCAAGTAAAAAGTGAACCAGAAAGTCACTGTCTAAATTTGCACAAAAGCTATACTTTCGAGCACACTGGCTATGTCCTTAGAAAAGTGATCTTCCCTGCACGATGCTTGGCAAGGCGGTCAAATTGCTAATGAGAGGATCACTTTTGAGACTACTAATATAATCAAGAGACTGAGGTTGGGAAAGTTATAGGGGATCCGCTTTGGTTTGATCTGCTTGGATGCCTTTTCAGCCATTTGACTAAAGCCAAAGTCCTTCCCTGAAGTCCAACCTTCCCAGCCTTCCATTTCAGTGGAAAAGGAAACTTCTCACCTGATTCTGGAAGATCTCATTTCCCCTGTCTGTTTAATGACCTACTCGCATTCCTTTCTAATCATACTGCTTTACATGCTCCATGATCCGAATATCCTGTTTACATTATTTTCTCCTTCTGCAATCCACATTTCCTTTTGCTACAGCCTGTTCCTATGTTCTTACTCTATATGATTACATCTGGAAATGGAATGTTAATTATGCTGACTTTTCTTTTGACTACAGAGAATTCATGTTTTCATACGACCCAGACAGAGTGTTAATATATGCTAACCAGGAACAAATAATGGGAAATCTCTTTTAAACTTTGCTTTTTCTTCTTTTTTCAAAATCTTGTTTCTCTACCAGAGAGGCATTATATTTGTGGGTCTCTGTCCACATATTGCAATCATTATACAGAGCATTTTGTCTTTGGTGACAAGAAGTCCCATAACTCAGAAGAATTCAAAAGATATCATCTCATCTGTATCTTTAAATTATGTGATGGATTCATGCAATCATGCATACGCTAAAAATATGGCTATGGTTATAACTTTGTAAAATATGTTTCTCATATAGAACTTCATTTGAAAGATAAATAGTATTTCCATCAAACATATACATAATACCCTAATTTTTAATCTGTAACATAATTCCTGAAAGTTAAGGATAGAAGAATGCCAATGTTTAAACATGTTTCATCTTCTATTATTAAACATTCTTGTTGCATGATTCAGAGAACTGAAGGGAAAGCAAATTAAACTGAGAAGTTTATTAGAAAAATAATAAATTTCCCCTGAACGTTTTCAGAAGTTAAGATATTGCGTCTAAAGGTAATTTTTCCTGAAAGAGTTTAAACAGCATCAACATAATCTCCAATTTCTTTTGAGAAGACCTTCAGGAGTAGGTATTTTTCAGATTCTTTTGTCTCTGCATGAACAAGGGTTGATAGCTTGAGACTATAATGTATTACTGTGGAAAGCTACGGTCTGTTACATAAATCATCTTAACACTCAGCAAGAATTGTCCAACAGTGCCATTGATGTGCTCAAGCCAATGATCCTGCAAACAATTTTTTTTGTCTTTCTTCACGCGTTAGACAATAGCAATAAATCATCTTCACTTAAAAACACACAATGTACTAATTTTTTAAGCAACAGTTATCAACATGAAATTTTTGGTAGGAAGCATGACATTTATTTTATTTGTGCTCATTAATTTTTTTAACCGGTGTTTTAAATAAAAAGAAATGAGTGCCTCGTTTGTTACAGAAGCATTGCCATGTACCTACTATGTGTAATACGCATCCTGCGAAGAGTGATCTGAGATACAAAGAACCGAAAGACGCAGCTTGTGAAAAACATCAAAAGATATATCTCTCATTTAGTAAAGACTTAAAGGGTCAGGCTTATTTGTTGTTAAATTGCATAAGAAACACTGTTAAATTGTAAGCGATACTAGATCTTCTTTCAGTTGCATTTTGATGTATTTGTTGATGTACATGTTTCGAGAATTATATAAATTTATAGAAATTCATTGTGGTGTCAGTTATAAATAATCTGATTATCTTACAATGTTATATGTAATAAAAATAATTGAATATCTTTGTCAATTGTAAGCTTTCATCAACTTTTTAACCATGCTATTCTAAGTTTTAGTCATCTAGCATCATTGCTTTTTATTCTTCTCTAAAAACATTTACAATCAGATTCATGAAAAGGACTCCGAGTACTCTTAAATACAAATTTCTGATAATTTTAAGATCTGCAGACTACATAAAATTTCTAGAATTCTAATAAGGAATTTGATGGAGTCATGAAATGACTAATAGAGAACTAGCAGAACAAAAGTTGATTATATGAGACTGAATCACTGATCAAGATCATGTTTTTAAACTTTTACTTAAAATATTGTTGGTACTTTACTCAAATGTTTTGTCTTCTAGATTTAAGAAAATTTCTTTTCTTAAGCTATATATAATTTACAGCCATTTGGCAAAGTATATTTTTATAAACAAAGATAAAAGTGTTTTATTCCATTACTTGATTCCTCCAGAATTCAAAACCTGTGCATGTTCTTATGGGGATATGGTTATTTGCATAAGTCCAATAAAAATCTGCTCTCTCTCTATACTAGGAAAAAAAAAGACATAGTTTGTTATAAAGACAGTGAAAGAGAAGAGAGAAATGGCAACTTAGGCTCTCAATAAAGAGCAGTATATTTGAAGTGTCAAACTAAGTGATATCAGAGTGTAAACAGAAGAATTACTTGAAGGTGGGATGATCAAGGGAATGCTATAAGCAGGTTTACACTGTTATCAGGGCATAAAGATCAGACACTTCTGCCAAGATGCAATAAGTGACCAGGGGAGGACCACAAAACTGACAAATGAGCAAGTCCAGGCTAATGTCCAGGCAGCAGCAGGCAGGTTCTACAGCAAGGTCAGGCCTTCAACCTCTAAGATAATGTTAAGGGCAAGACTGGTCCCACCAATCAAAGCAAACTTCAGGCTACTGGGCTTAATGCAGGCCTCTTCTGGGACTGGGGAGTAAGGTAAAATTTTACTTATGAAAAGCCAGTGTGCAAAGCCTGAATGACACCAGAAAACAGGGTCAACTTGAACCTGCCCCAGAGAATGTCTGACACTGGCTCTTCCTGGGGCCTGGGCTGGGAGACCCTGAGGTCAGGGTTTACTGTTTGAGATTTACTGAAGATTCAAGGGGTATTGGGGTCCTGGGCTAAGCACCTGAAGAAGATCAGGTGAGGGTGAAGCAGGGTAGCCTAATACTCTCTGCCTCTCTCTCCACAGATTTTCAGGAAAGTCCTTACTGTTTATATGCAGGGCTTTCTCCTGCTGTAATTCATTAATAATACCTAAATGGGAAAGCGATTTGTCTCCTCTCAGTATTGCTCGGGGGTCTACACAAGCCTCCAAGCAGTATTTTTAGAGGATATTTTCATAATAGGCACTGTGTGTAGTTGTCATAAATAAGAGCCTTCCCTTTGGCTAAAAAATCCCCAGGCTTCCAGAAAACAAATAATGTACTCCCCCTCCAAACCATAAACAAATAATTAGAGATACCAGATTCAAGTGAAAGGAGCCACTTCTGAAAGTTAGGGCATGTTTTTTAGTGCTAGGTCATCATTCCACATTCAATGTTTAAAGGGTAATTAAAGCATTTAATTTCATCATTTAGCATATAATTTTATATATAATGCAATCTATTTTTTTTTTTTTGGTCATCTAGACTTTTTCAATTCTCATATTGAGTTCATACATTCTGAGATCCAGCTCTATATTTTTTGGCTTTATTTTATAAATAATGCATGTTAACCAGTTTAAAAAAAATTAAAAATATACATAGAAAAAAAATCGCCTTTAATCCAACCACTCAGGAACGAAACGTTATTAAAGTATGTTTCTTCCAACAGTCTGTTTAGTGCATATTTGCTAGTTTGTTTTGAGCTTTTGTTTTAGTTTTCAATAACAAAAGTCAGATCATTGAGCTTGGATTTTGGAGTTGGAAATGCTAAATACAAATCTCAGCTCATCCCTTAGTAGATGTAGTTACTTAATTTCTCTAAGCCTCAGTTTCCAAAGCTACAAAATAGGGATAATGATACTCTTCAATTTGTTAAGGATATATCAGGATTAAATAAGACAAATGAGATAATAAGAGACTGGTTCAAAGAAGCAATCAATAAATGTTAGCTATATTTTTATTATCACACCATCATATAATTTAAGTTGATGCCTTAAAATGGATTGTGAATAATTTTCCATGCCAATAAATATCATCAACATTATTGTTTAAATGGCTGCACATTGCATTCATGTTCTATCATTTTTTTCTATCAATTCTCCGTTTTGAACATTTAGGATGTTTTGGATTATCCTGTTGCAAACAGCACCATGACAAATAACTTAATCCACTTATTTCCTTAGGATAACATTCCAGAGTTCTCTATTTATGGAATCACAGAATGTTCACTCAAGAAAAAAACCTAAGAAATCATTCCCGAATTTTGCATATGAGAAAAATGAGGTCCAGAGAGGTTAAATTATTTGCCTGCATTTATACAACAAGTTGGGTAGATGGGAATCCCAAAGAAACATTATACAGACATTTTTTTACTTTTAACAATTGATTATAATTGTTAAGATTTTAATATGCTATTTTAAATCATGTGCAGCCTTTAAGTTTTTATAAATTTTCATTTTTTAAAAGAAATGTGTTAGATTGATTTTTGCCTATGGCTAGGTTCTATTTGCTAAGTCATATGCAGACAACCAGCATGGAGTTGGCCTATTTCTATATGTATCTAAAATATAAAAATATGTATATTTTTATATGTATATATTGAATGTATTTTATATGCATATATTGTATATATACATTTAAAAATACATGCTGTATGTATTTATTTATGGCCAATCATTTTTATTTTGTCTCTTGAGTAGAAATCAATAAATGCTGGGTGTGTAAAGTCACATTCTGCATAAGAAGCCAAATTAGCGGAGGACGAGAGCTAACCAAGAGCCTGTGCTCTTGGTTTGCCTCCTTAATCAAGGGATCCAGAATAAAGAAAGGAGCTCCGGTTTCTACTCATCACATGCGGATACGCAATTCCTACTTTTTAGATCCTTTTACCAGGAAATAGTTGCAAGTGCATCTCTCTAAATATTGGAGGTCATCTCACTTGGTAGATCTTTCCTACAAAGAAAGCTAAGGCTAAAGATAGGGATGTGGAAAAAAAAAAGTTGAAAAAATGAAGACAATTTTCCCCAGTTTAATGATGATAAGATTCCTCGACGTTCAGTTCCCCAGAAATAGGATTTCTAGGGAAGAGAGGAGGGAGGGTGAGATGTCTTCTGTAGATGACTTCTTGTACTGTATTTCCCGGAGGGGAAAAGGAAGAAGAACTAGGGTGGGAAAAGAGTTCTGGACTTGGACAAGAAAAGTAATGGAGTGTGGAGGGAAAGAACTGGGCACTGGTGGGACAGGCATGGCAAAAGCTGGCCAAGAAGGGGAGGGAGGAATCACTGATCTGCATCAAGGAAACCAGGGACAGCAAATATCCACCATGTGATTGTTCAGCTTTTATATGTGCACAAGTATGAAATTACTGCTTTGTAACTAAGAAATGATAGAACATCCATGGTTTCATTTGGCATACCCTAATATTTCTCAGTGTTCTCACATATGTGACACATTTCAGTTACCTCAATACTCTTTAGAATTGAAGTTAGTATGTCAACATTTTGTCCTTAAAGTTCTAAAATAAAATTAAGCATAGCTGACCAAGAATGGAGTTTGACAGAAGCCTTAGACCTTCCAAGGTCAGAGTCCTACCTCTGATATTTACTCTCTTTACAGGTTTGGTAATTCATTCTCTCTCTCTGATCCTCACTGAATTGTTGTAAAGATCAAATGAGATAATGTGTGCATAGATTTTGTTTAGTTCCTTGACTGAAACAGGTAGCTTCCAACTGACAGCTATTGCTGTTATGAATCTAATTCTTTCTGGGCACTAGGGTAGGAGAGTACTGACCTAAACTTCCAGGCAAGCAGAAGCTTCCTACTGCTGAAATTTACCATCATCTTTAAAAGCAAGACATTTAATTGAGGTCAGAGCATAAGAAATAAAAAAAACTTTGCAGCAATGGTACAGAAGAGTCCAGGCTTCCCTGAAGGTAATTTCTGTATAGAGCTGCTCACCTGGCATCCCTATTGTCCCCCATTCTCATTTCCTCCAAGGTCACTCTCTTTCTGATTTTGGAGAATAACAACAAACAGTAGGCTTAGTTCTTGAAGGAAGGCCTCTCCTGAAATGCTAGGAGGCCCAGTTGCATACAGAAAAGTCTTCATTACTGGTCTCAAATCATGACCATGAGAGCCCTTGGGAATTTCAGATCAGGCTATTACATTTGAATAATCTGATGCTGGGTCTTAGAAGTCACTTGTTTGTCTTTGCTACCAACAGCATCAATTATCCTAATTTATGAACAGCAAAGGATATGGAGAACATTTTCCAAGATAGCCACCAATTAATTTCAAATCATTAGGGCTATAGTTACATTTTTAAATACTCAAACTATAAAATAATATAGATCAGAAGGAACACGGGAGAAAAAAAATACAGATATGGATAAAGATTAAACTAAAACCCTCTTTGTGTTTCTGGGAAGTCTAGATTAGTCTGCTCCCAAACTGAGGAACTGAAACTGCAAAGGGAAACTTGGCACTTTTTCAAAGGTGTTTGAGATGGCAGGTGAGGATACACAGGAGGAGGTCTGAGAAGACACTGAGGTGGGTGGAAAACACCTCAGCTTTTCTAAGCCCCATCGTTTTTTTATAGTAAAAATAGGCAAAACTGCTTCTACTTAACATACCGACATATCGAAAATTTAGTGTTTCTTTAGAACAATCTTAAGCACGTTGGACATGGAGCTAGCATAGACAGATGACATTATTCAACACTTTACTATTCTTAAATTGAAATATTATACTTACTTTGGAGGACATTCTTTAGTGACAGGTTTATTATGCATCACCAGAAAAGAATATCGAGTGTTATAATTACAAAATTTAACAGGAAGGATCATTTAGTTTTTCATAATTATTCACATGCTAAAGAAAAAAAATTGTTGAAAATATAATTGTAAACAAGTCAAATAGCTGCTTTCAAAATGTATCAAACGCTACCACACAACTGGTCAGGCTGTGCAGTAGTGCTACAATTCCCCCCCCCCAATACCTAAATATGCTGGCATCACTTGACATCTGTCCACTGAGTAAACCATGCTCCATATGGAGTGCAAGGTTTGTGAATCTGTTTTTACCACTAATGCTATTCCATTCCGATATTTTTATAATTTTTGCCACTGAAATACATTTCCCTAATACTTGACAAAACATACTATTTGACAATTGTTCTAAAATTCTCATGTCTATCCAGCAACAAATAAAAAATGAGCCTTATATTCACAGATCCCTCAGCTTGGAAATGTATATGATATACAACATTTAACCTGTCAGCAGCCTCATTAGTGTCAATGAGTGGAAACTGGCAATCAGTAGATGGTGTGCTCTACATGTGTTTATGTTTTAAAATGTTCCTAAAATAGCTCCTTTGCTGGCAAGGTTGACATAAAACACTTTTACTGGACAAATAAATTTCAGTTTAAATGTTATGGCCTATTTACTTTTTTAAGGAATTCATATTTTCATGTAGATGATCATTTATAGCTAATGGAGTCAATACCCAACTAAAATAATAGTAATAATAAAGGCAGGGTGGGTCAAGAATTACCTAGAGTTCAGCAACATCAATGTGGTTGGCCAACAAAATATGTAGAAAGACCAATGTGTGTTTGACTATCCTAAGCCCTAAGATATATATTTGGATGGTGCCAGTATTCAGTATCCATACAGCCATTAAGACATTTTTATAAACCGTAAGAAATATGTGAGCTATTTCAAGATATAATGCTGAAAAACAGACTTCCATGTACGAAGCCAATTTAGGAAGAAAACAACATAAACAATAGTAACTTGTGTGCTCAAGTGAAGCATCTTTTTAATTTTGAGTAATGAAGATGTCAAGCCAAATGCTAGAGTAGTTTAACTTAATTAGGTGGCCTATTTTTCCAGGCATCCTTTCATTTCCCATTGAAAACTCAGCTTGTATGCAAGGCAACAAGAGCAATTTTGTCTGTAATGAATACCTCCAGGACTGCACTGAGTAATCATTTGAATGTTACACTGAAGACTGGTTTGAGTAACTAGTCTGGGCTTGTTAAGATGCCAGACTTTGTTAGACTAACTTGATTACTCAGAGCATGGCAGCTTTATCATTCTATTGGGTCAAAGGTCAAAAAGTCAAGTTAATGTTACTTCTGAAATTTCTGCCAAAAGGAACCAGTCTAAAAGGAATTGGTCTAATTTACAGTTTAAACTTATATCATGATCATGGAGACTTTATGGCCCACAGTAAAGAGATTATTTTTTGAAAGTACTCTAAAAATATACTTTCTAGGTCCTTTTTGTCATACCTCATTTACACTCTAACCTGGAGAATTTTCTCATTAGGAAAACAGGAAATTAAAAAAATAGAGTCATTAATATATTTATAAATCTTAAAGCATAATTCTAACAGTAGATTCAAGAGACTATTGTACAAAAAGAAATTTGAAGCACACTACTCTTTCTAATACATTGCATTCCTGACGATAAACAACAGCATGTTATTGTAACAAGCACTGACTGTCATTATCTAGTTTATTATCATGTTAACTCTTTGAGTCTTGCACTTGAAATAATTCTCCAAGGAGGAGGGAGTGCTAGAAGCTCCTGTTAATACATAAGGGCACTGGCATGCAGATAAAGGACATTGTCTATTGCAATGGACAGGACAGGGCTGGGTTTGCTAAATGTTTGCAATGCAGGGTCAAGAATCATTGCAATGGGGGCAGGGCGAGGTGGCTCACACCTGTAATCCCAGCACTTTGGGAGGTCAAGGCAGGAGGAACACTTGAGGTCAGGAGTTCAAGACCAGCCTGGGCAACATGGTGAAACCCTGTCTCTACAAAAATTAGCCGGGCATGATGGCAGGAGGCAGAGGTTGAAGTGAGCCATGATCATGCCATTACACTCTAGCCTGGGTGACAGAGCAAGACTCCATCTCAGAAAAAAAAAAAAAAAAAAAAAAAGAATCATTGCAATGTAAGACTCTAAGTATTTATATGATTAAAAAATATACACAAAATATTTTAGTTGATTTGTTCATCATCTTTCAACAAACAATGCTGCATACCTCTGATATGTCAGACATTCCAGGCACAGGAGAGCCAAACAGAAACAAGAATGAGCCCTACCTTCAGGAGCTCACAATCAGGTGAGCGAGATAAGGGCATCCCTGGTGATACCAGTGTGCCATCTGCCACCCAGGGACAAATACACACCACAATAAAGTAGCCTTGTAGACAATGGCGAGGTGCTGAGGTGTGTATCATTCAGCAAAGATGAGGAAAAGGAAATGAGAGAAGGTAAGATGAGCTCCTGAGAAACTGTGAAGCCTAGAACTAAGGCAGAAATTGTGTACCTGGAAAAAAGGAGATGGATTCAAAAGTTGGGCCAAAAAGTAGAATCAAACTATCTGGAATTAATCAAAGGCTGAATGACAAGGGAGACTCCCCAAGTCTCTGCCATGAGCGTTTGGACAGGTGTTGGTAACACTTAGGCCATATAGGAAAAAGAGAAGTTTGGGGGTGAGGAAGCAGGTGGGAGGTGATGAGCTATGGTTTGATGAACCGATATGTTGAATTTGAGCTACTATCAGGGACGGGTACCCCGTGGAGTTAGAAATGAAACCTGAAATTCACATGAAAGCTGTCCAGGATATATACTTGCTCTTCAATTTTATATTCAAAATGTACCTTATGAACTGCATGTCAAATGCTTAGTTGTAACTGATTCCAGGAAAACATAATATTGCTATATTTTATAATTCTTATTTTTAATCTTGAGATTTGAGAGATCAAGTAAGAGACAGAATTCCAGAGGGAGTTGGGATTAGGGAGAGAGAAAACTGCTCATAATTTCAGAATCCTCTAAAATACGATCTTGGGCCAGTATATTTTATATTTAGGGTTTACTATAATGCTCAGAATGAACAACAAAAAATAGTTTAAACTTAAAGGATAACTGTTCATGGAATGAACAAGGAAGAAAGGAAGGAAAGCAGGAAGGTGGTGGGCAGGGAGAGAGAGGATGAAGGAAGCAGGGCGGGGGAACAAAACAGAAGGAAATGGTTTAGCAGAGCAAGGGCCAAGGTCCAAGAGGAAGTGATTTATTAAAAATCTGGTTCAATCAAGTAACCTGAGCTTCTCTATAACCTGATGCCAGTAAAATCTTCTAATTCTTCCTTAATATTTAAGGATTATTTCCTGTATAAAAAAGATCAGTCCTTTTGCCAACTGAGGCAGGCAAATGAAGAGCTGGGTCCTTGAGTCCAGGGTACTTGTGGAAAACAGAATGAATGAACAGGCAGCCGTGGAAAAAGACATTGTTTTTTTTTCTTTTTGGAATGGAGTCTTGTTCTGTCCCCGTGGCTGGAGTGTAGTGGCGTGATCTTGGCTCACTGCAACCTATGCCTCCTGGGTTCAAGCAATTCTCTTGCCTCAGCCTCTGGAGTAGCTGGGATCACAGGTGCACTCCTCCATGCCCAGCTAATTTTTGTATTAGTAGAGATGGGGTTTTGCTATGTTGGCCAGGCTGGTCTTGAACTCCTGACCTCAGGTGATCTGCCCACCTCAGCCTTCCAAAGTGCTGGGATTACAGGCATGTGCCACCATGCCCAGCAGAAAAAGGTATTCTTGAAACTGCCACAGCAGAGGAAAGAATGGGGGAAAGTCATGGCACATATTCAAAACTGAAAAATCAAATAAAATAACCTAGTGCTGCAGAAAGTTCTGATGAAGAGAACCAGACTTCTCTTCTGCTTCCTTTGATGTATTTAATTCAGATGAACGTTTACATTTTGAGGACAGCCTCATCTAAAGGACTACAAAAGGCACTACAATTATTCTAGGGGCTGGAGAAAGGGGCTGAAGTTTTACCAGGAGATAACAGAACCCGGTAGCATGCATATCTGAATGGGCTGAGAAAATTCTGGAGAAAAGTCAGGGCTGACGTGGGACACCCAATGCCCCTCTGTTTTGTTCTGCCCATTGGCAGAACAAAATACTGGTCCAGATGTTTTATAAAATACATTTTATTCTATAGATTGAAGGTGTGCAACATGTTATGAGATACATATAGATAAAACAGTTAATATAATGAAGCAGATTAACATATCTATCATCTCACATAGTTACCTGTTTTATGTGTGTGTGGCCAGAACAGCTAAAATGTACTCACTCAGTGAACATCCCAAATACTGTATTACTATTATTATTTTGAGACAGAATCTTGCTCTGTTGCCCAGGCTGGAGTGGAGTGGCGTGATCTCATCTTACTGCAACCTCTGCCTCATGGGTTCAAGTGATTCTCCTGCCTCAGCCTCCTGAGTGGCTGGGATTACAGACACCCACCACCATGCCTGGCTAATTTTTGTATTTTTAGTAGAGAGGATTTCACTATGTTGACCAGGTTGGTCTCAAACCTGACCTCAAGTGATTCGCCTGCCTTAGCCTCTCAAAGTACTGGGATAACAGGTGTGAGCCACTGCACCTGGCCCCAAATATCATATTATTAACTATAGTCCTCATGCTGCAAGTTACATCTCTAGACTTGCTGATCCTACATATTGCTACTTTGTATCCTTTCGGTCTAGATATTGTGTCTCAATCAAACAGGACAAGTTCAGAATGAGAAAGAAGTGGGTTTCTGACCAGCCGCTCATCCCGCTTCCTTTCACCAGCCCACCACATTCTCCCACAAGCTCTAACAGGACAAAGTTCAGGAGGTATTAAGCAACAGGGCCCCTTTAGCCAGGGTTTGGAAACACACAAAGAAATCTTGAATTGCATGGTTCAAATTCTAACTAGAGTAAGAAAAAAGTTAAATAATGTTTAAATTAAAAAACTGAGTGACCAGCAAACTTATAGCTATTATAGAAGAAAACAGTATTCTAAGAATGGCACCAAAGTGGAAATCTTATGGGTTTTTATTACATACTTGTCAGGCTTATTATAGGGTGGTATATTCAATTGAAAAGCTGCCTATCAATTATAAAACTATATGCCAAAAGTTTTAAGGATTTGTATACTCCAGCTTAAGAGGTAGAGAATGCATGCAGAAGGTAGTGCCAAAGAGCCCTTTGGGACTGTCTAAAAGAATATCATTAATTTTTACAGTGTACTTCCATTTCTGGAGCAGTTCCAGTATTGGCTTTCTATAAAAATCATTTCAAGTTTAGAATTATGCTATTTGCTTGCAGCAACGTCACAGGAGCAGTAGTGCGCCATATGTTGCTACTTAGCAACTTAGTCTATAAGGCCCAAAGCATGTACTGATTTGAAAATTGAACAGGAATTATAATTGTTGAGTGATGCTATGAGGCAAGTTGTCTTGGATTACTAAACTATGCAGATGTTTGATGTTATGTAGGAAAAGGAACAAAACTACTTTTTTTTTTCCTGGAGGATGACTAAAATCTCATTTATGGTTTGCCTAAAGGGGTAACTTGATTAAAATTCCCTAAAAGAATACCAGGTAATGAATTCTTGAACATAACACATTACAATAAACAAAAGGAATGTTAAGCGTAAAATTTAGCTAAGGCCATTCAACTTATGTAATTTGTGAGGTTTATTTTTCTCCAGAGTATGTATTATCTTACACAAGTCTAATTTTTAAAATAGCACATTCTAAAAACATTTTCATACATACTACATTATTTTTTTAAGTGTTTATTTCTGGCTCACAAGTCTGCTCTATCTTTAAAAAGCACAAAAGTATTTGGGGCTCTTCACTTCTTTACAAATTATCGCTGGTATTCAAAACATTCTTAGTAACTCCTGACTGACATATGAGGAAAAACAATGTTAGTTGTTTGATTTCAGTAAGGACTTAATATTATGCATTGTACTTGAATTTAAAAATCTAAGGAGCTAAGTCGTTATGATGTATATGTTCTGAATTTCCAATCCTTTATTCAGAACTCTTTAAGATGGACATAATGATTCTCTGAGAGGGAGCAGCTGCTTTATAACAGCCATCATTTATTGAGTTTGTGTTTCTACTGTTTCAAACAAATTCAATTAGCTCTTACACTTCAAAACCCTAAAGGCACCAAAGAGATGATACCAGGTTGCTTTAATCTAATAGTAATACTAAACTTGTCAGTACAGTTTTGGGATTGATGGTTAGAAGAAAATTAATAGTAACATTTTTCATTTTTTAATCAAACAGTCCTATTCAGAACTACCTATGGATCTTGGAGGCTACTTAGCCAAATGAATTCAGTTAAGGAAGAATTCTAAAGGCAAAGCTCAGCCTTCCAAAGGTATTCTTAGAGCGATCAGCTCAGTTGAATGGAAGGAAATATAGTCAGGATCTTTGAACTTCACAATGACCTTTTCAGCTGAACAATACACTGTAGTTTCCAGAATATCTGACAGAGAAGGCAGTGATCCTAATGACTTCTAAATGCAAAGTTCAGGGAGATGCAGGCCTGCCTCTGTTTTGAGTTAAGTACAAGACATTTTGTTCACAGAGTGCACCCTTAACATATACATTAGATTTAATTCACTGAACCTTAATGAAGAAAAGAAAGTTTTATGCTCCCTCTCAACCCCATTCCCCAACTCCTCCCAGTTATTAAATCTATACGAGTGCATATATAGGCATTGAACATTACTAAGAGTTTATTTTAGAATTACAAATAAAGGAAACTCCAATCTACCATGGTTTTTACCATTCTAGAAAAAATACGTTTATGTCAACAAAATGTTCCTGTGAACTCTCCCTTGTTTTCACTTACTCATTTATTTATTTTTGCCCACAATGTTCTTATATTTGATATTATGCTGGTATCCAAGGACAGTTATAATTTTGCTTTAAATATTCCACTGAATTAAAGGACCTGGTCTTAAGTATCTAAAAATAAATAGTCAAGCATTTACTTTTATAAATGTTACCATTTACATTCTCATTGGACTTTTGTTGTCACTTCTCATGATTAAATACTTTGTCAACTATTCCCAGTGAAAAGTATACAAAGATGCCCTTGAAAGGTTTCAATCATATCATGTTTTTTGGCCTGAAAACTCCTCCCCAGTTCTCACTCCTTACCTCCCCAGGAGATCCTGAAAGCAGCCTTCTGGCCCCACCGGCCATGGGATTTGGGTTACAAATATTACATTTTGTTGAAAATGGCCCCAGCCGTTGATAATTAAAGCTATTTGTGACACGTGTAGCTTATAATGATTAACTCATCTACAGTCAGAGGCACAAATAACCTGCACCTGTAAAGACTTTATTTCCTAAAGGTAAAACAACTGTTTAGGAAAGATCATGCTGGCAAAACAGCTGCTTGCCGTTCTGGAGAGGAAACAAGGTAGTATCTTTCAACAAATGCCAACTCCGGCGTTTTATCAGCTCTATCTCATTAACTGGAAACAAGGCTTAAATGCTTTGTTTATAAATTATGATTATTCCTGATTGCGGCAGTTACTGATAGTGCTACTCATTGGCAATGCAACTCTTTGAATTTGTTTAATTACAATTTGAAACAAGGCAGAGAAGATTAATTAACCCACCTGGCTGGCTGGCACATAGTCCTGGCTGGGCTCTGTCATGCTCATATACATGTTCTCACCGTCAAACTGCGAATGAAATAATAGTAAACATTCAGCAATCTTGACTGTGGGTATGTTTGGTTTTTATTTGTTTTGTTTTGTTTTTTAACCATCAAACTGGAAAACAGTAGCCATAAAAAAATACTGCGGCTGGGACTATGGAAAATCTGTCACAGCAAGCGAGCCGCATCTTTCCTTTGATGTTTCTGTTGTCATCCTTACTGACCCTGGATGTCAGTGATTTGGAGTAATTAGTGCTCTAGTAATTACAGCAAGCAAGCAAGAAATGAATGGTTTCCTTTCATCTGCAATCTGTTTTAAAACAAAATGGCTCATTTTGCACGCCATGTATACATATTGCAGTTCAGTTGTAATGAAGTATTAAATGAATGGCATGCTTTCTGAAGGAAAAGAATAACGGAAAATACACGAAGGCACAGCTCGGTGGATTCTGAGTTTAGCTCTCAAAAAAGTGCAGAGTTTTCATAATAGGCTAAAACTGGCATCACCATAATAGCTTCCTGATTCAAAAACATCTAACTTTATAATAATATCTGAAAAGAGCATGTGCCACTATAACCATGGCTAAGAATATTAATAACAATGAATAACAATAAAAACATACAGGCACAATGAAATACCCCTTTCTGAAATTTTTCAAAGACATGGAATTCATGTATTACATATGCATAGAAATTCATACACAAATTTTCAAGTTAGGAAAAGGATGAAAGAAATTCACAGGGGCAGCACAATTGGAGAACTATCAAATAGTTCAATCAACAACAACAATAACAACAACAAAATATTTTTCATTATGTGAGTTTTCGAAAGTAGTCATCACTCTGTTCAGACTTAATCCTCAGCTAGTTTTAGTCACTTGATAGATGAGCAAAGCACTTCTCTTTAGTTACAGGAAGAATTTTTCCAAGGTAATAATCAAATGGAAGAACACAATCAACTTCACAGAGCTAGGTCTGAATACATTTTCATTGGTGGACTAATTTCAGAAATGGGAGCTTGCAATTCTGAATAATTACTTTTTGAAAGAGAATAGTGTTATTGATAGTGGTGCAAACCATGGTACTGTGGATATACCTTATATATGGTGTTATATCGTAACATAAAAAACACTGCGTTATAGATATCTCATTCCACCACCTATGAACTGCTAGCAAAAGAAGGTTATAGCAATATGAGGGCCGCGTGGGTGCCCTGAAGATTCACATCAACATAAGCTGTAAATAAAGACCTCCCTAAAGACATGGAGGCGCTCACGAGACTAAGCTCAGAGAATCAAAGGATTTCTTCACACATCACCCTACAAATATATTTCACATTATGTGAGCAACTTACCAAACCAGATATGAAATTACTTATTGAAAGATGTGGTTGTTAGAGCAAATAAAATATAACGCAACTGGAAAAAGAAGAGCTGGGCATTTTAGTTGCTCTGTCAACTGGCTCAAGAGCCCAGAGTTCAAGTGACTTACCCCAGGTTCCTTTTCCATTGAACAGGTGAACGCTTTCCACCCAAAGATAGGCCAGCACCAACCAATCTGCCTGTTACTCCTAACAGCTCAAGACCTAACAAAGGGCCTCACTGGTATTTCTTCATCTCCACCCACTGTTGGAGTACACTGGTTTGTTAGCAAATGTTTTTCATGTTAAGGTGCCAAGGAACCATTTAAAAATATGGACAGTTTCTCTGACTGTAACAAATTAAACTGAAGAAGTGGAGTGAACCAAATACTCCACTGCCTGTGCATATTCTATAAATGTGTTACTTTCTATTTCATCTTCTTTAACTCATTTTCTAAATCTGGTGCTGTTCTCAAGCCAGCTCAAGGCTTTGACGTTTTGGGTTGGGTCTATCCAACATGTGCGCTAATTGAGTAGATTCAGTATTACTGCTTTTGATGAAGGCTCTTTCCTCAAGAAGTACCAATACTGAGGTAATGCTGAACCAAGACTAACACAACATTTTACAATGAAAGACATGTGGCTATATGCATTATAGATATATTTTTAAGTACATTTTATATTCCTGCCACCTGTATCTTTACATGTATTAACTGATTTAAGCATCACAAAACCAAGAGTTGGGTAATATTATTACCTATATTTTACAAGAGAAGATTCAAAGTCACAGGTAAGTGAAGCTAGATGCTTCAAGTTACGCAGCTTGTGAGAGGTAGGGCTGGAATGCAAACCCACGCGCCCTGGCTTTTTAGCTACCCATGCAGTTCAACACCAGAACGTATCAACATATTCCGAATCATAATGATAAGCTAGCTATCAATTCTGAAAATAATATCAAAAATTATCAAAGAGAGTGATGACATTATCTCAATGATGCTGGCATATTATCCAGAATTTGTGGTATTGTGAGAATTTTTTTAAGTGTCATGAGGAGCTGTCAACCTAGTATTTGGCAGATTACCCCTGGATGCCTAAAAAACCAAGAGAGGGTATGATGGTTAATTCTGCATGTCAACTTGACTAGGCCATGGGCTGCCCAGATATTTGGTCAAACATTCTTCTGAGTGTGTCCATGTGGGTGTTTCTGAGCGAGATTAACATGTGAATTGATAGACTGAGTAAAGCAGATTGCTCTCCCCAAGGTGGGTGGGCCTCAGCCAATCAGTTGAAGGCTTGACTAGAACAGTAAGGGCTGACCAGAGCAAATGAATTCCTCCTGCCTGACTGTTGAGCTGAGATATAAGTATTTCTCTGTTTTGGGGCATGACTTGAAATAACATTGGCTCTTGATGGACCTCAAACATGCCAGCTTCTGGTCTAGAACTACACCATCAGTTCTCCTGGCTCTCCAGCTTGCCAATTGCAGATCTTGGGACATCTCAGCATCCATAATCTTGTGAGCCAATTCCTTATACTGAATCTCTTTTGATAGATAGGTAGAAGATAGAAAGATAGAGAGATAGAGATATAGATAGATCATCTATCCATTCATCTAGTTGGTTTTGTTTCTTTGGAGAACCCTAATACAGGTGGCTTTTTTTTTTGAGACGGAGTTTCACTCATGTTACCCAGGTTGGAGTGCAATGGCGCGATCTCGGCTCACCGCAACCTCCGCCTCCTGGGTTCAGGCAATTCTCCTGCCTCAGCCTCCTGAGTAGCTGGGATTACAGGCACGCACCACCATGCCTAGCTAATTTTTTGTATTTTTAGTAGAGACGGGGTTTCACCATGTTAAAAATTACTACCAGGATATTCAGAACTCCTCCAAAAGCGTATTTCTGGGGAGCCTACAATATAGAAATGCATTTACTTCATGTTATTACTTGCTTTCTAGAGGAGAAGAGCCATGTTAATTTTGCTAGGAGACTCTTTAGTCTCAGTTCCTACCACATCCACTTCCTGTGCTCCCGTGTATCCCACACACATAATCACACCTCTTTGTTCAGAATGCTTTCCTTCCCTTTTACTTGTGGCACTGCTTTGTAGACTCCTCACCTCCCCTTAGTGAGGGCTAGGCTGTCTCCAGGCTCTGGGCTCCCCTAAGCAGCCCTCTGTTTCTGGGCAGGTTTTGTTGGGGGATTGATTCCACTAGACTATGAGCCACCAGAGAAAACAGTGCACACCTTCCTTATCTTTAGTGCCTCTATAACTTAGGGCTGGCACATAATAGTTCTTCAGAAATGTTTATTGCCTAAGTAACAAAAATGGAAACATATTTGCTGGATTAAATATATTATCTTTCTAGAGAAGGTGGTGACTTCAGAAGAGGAAGAAGTTCAATTTTTAGAGAATGGTTTGAAGGCAGTTGATTCAGTCTTAACAGTGGATTAAAACTGACATAGGCACAGAAGCCCTTAAAGAGAACAAAAACAACAACAAAGAATAAAATGAAAAGAAAGTACAGAAATGGCCAGGACACCATCACTCAAATGTTAGATTCAGTTCTTCCTCAATACTTGATTTAATAAAATTTTATTTAATATAAAACACATAGACTGGCCAGGAATCAAGAGACCTGGCTATAAATAAAATGTGTATGCCCTCTTTCTGAAGAATCTTGAGCTGCCAAATAAAAATACATGTGTGTATCAGAACAAGCATAGTCATTCCCCTTGTGGTTAAAAGATTATGATTGGACACGCTCTTGAGCCCAGTGGAGAAGAGTAAGCCAAGATCGCAGCATGCATCGGACCTCTCCCACCCCACTCTATTAGGTTAACGTTATCACTGAGTTGTCACAGCTGCGTCCAACCACACCCAGTCCAGGAGCTGGTTCCACGACGCTTAGCAGGCCTCCTGCTGACCCAACAATCTTAGAATGCACCCCATGCCATGGGCTTGTGGACAGTTGTCACTTAAAGTATAATTATAGTTCTTGGTCTTAGAAGTGTGGTTTTACAATGATTCCTGAAACCATCTTGTTGGATTCTCATGTCATGATTGAAGAAATAGACTTTTTATTGTTTATGAGGCCTATCTGGGGACAGAACTGAGGTCTGGATTCTTAGTAGAAGAGCTTTCTACTATGACATGCTGCTTTTTACTCCAACATTCATAAAGAGTGAGGAATCAGACTCTGACTACAGCTTTATACTCCATTTCCATAAGAAGTGGAAATAGACTCAATGGCTATTTATAGCTGGTGTGTATGTGTACACCCGAAAAGCCTAAAGGCACGGTATTCACATTACCACATTCTAATGACCCCACTTCACTCTACCTGGATTACAGATTAGATTAGCATTATTAGTAATTTTTGCAATAAAAGTGTTTTCATTAAACATAACTGCATTTCCTTACTCCGTATAATTATCACAGTTATTATACTTAGAAGTCAACTGAATTTAGGCATCATAACTTTTCAAAATATATCTAAGTATACTAGGGCTTTTAATTTCCATGTATTCTCAATTTAAAACCTGAAGCAAAGTTTGAAAGAATAAATAGGCTGATTTATTTAAATCTAAATGTAAATGGCATCAACCCAGGATTAGCCTTCCTGACCAAGCGCTTTTAGACTCTTTATTGTGTTTTTATTTCAAAGCACCAGGGGATGCAATCATATAAAAGTCATTCATAATCTTCTACTTCAGTTTTTTGAAATTGTTTTTAGAGGATATTAACCAAACCCATAATCCCAAAGAGCTTTGAAACTAGGTAGTTATTATTTCTTCTATTTAAAAATTGAAAGGAGAAATCTAGCAACATCTGAACATAGTAAATGATGAGCAAAAATGGGCGATATTAGGCTACTAAAACCACAAAGACAAGGAAAGTCAAAAATAGAATGTGAAGTGTAAATCAGTCATTGGCACTGGTACAGAAAATGGGAACATTTTAGGGGAACCATTAAAAGAAAATCAGAAAACTGCTGCTGAGGGGGAAAAACAGCCTCATGGAATTCACGAAACAGTACCACACTGTGTTGCCTATAAAGGGAAAAAGCTTACATTTCTGGGTGTTTTCTGAAAGAATATTTGATACTTTGATGTTTGAAAGAAGGGCTAAAAATGGCAATGTTTATAATAGGGGGTCAATCTGATATTTCTTACAAAATGCATTATAATAAATCATTTTTAGAGAGGCTAATATTCCTAAAATAAAATTTCCATTTTTGTATTCCTTGGCCCAATATAAGATTATAAGTCATCTATTTTTTTTTGGTAACAAAAGAAATAAGTTTGTGCAATGAAGTCTGCTGTTTCCTAGAAGCAAAGCATTTTGAAAGTTAAGCATCAAATGAGGAGTGATAATGTGCATAGTTCTAATGCTGTTCCCATGCACAGTCACAGAGATCCAGTGGAAATTGAGCAAAGCTAACTCCCACACTAACTGCACATCCTCACCAGTCTCAAGGAAAGATGTCAGGAGGCACTGGAGAAGGAATAGGTGTCTATTTATCTCCTAGTGTCAAGGTCGAGCCTCTTGATGCAAGATAGTCTTAAGTCAGTCTGCCTCCATGCCGAGCCCAGCTGAATGAAACTGGTTCTGAGCGCGGCACACTTGCAGAAGTGGATCACACTGGAAGGAAAGAGATCAGACTGAGCTGAGGCTATCAACACCCAAAGAAAAGAAAGCAAAGTTACTCTGCTAGTGCTTTGTATGGATGTGCATTCCAACCTAGGAGCACACAGAGCTGAACTAGGGAAGAGCAGTCCCTCTTGGTTGGGCTCGTTCACTTGAACTTGAATGGTAAACACTCGACTACACATCTGAATAGTATGGAGAGGAAGAATGGCCCGGGCTCAGAGCAGCTGCTTGGACGACTTGGCCTTGGGTGGGCAAAAAACAGTGCTAGACCCACAACTTAGGAGCTGGATTCCACTTTGAGGCTGAGTTTGTATTCTCATTTTTGTCCCAGTGATATATTTATCTGGGGAATATTAGATATTATTTTTGTTAACTGTGAAAACTGAAATTTTCAATAATAATAATACTATGCATTTATCCTAAACCTGTCCTTGTAAACACTGTTGTACAGTGTGGCTCAATGGCACTAATCTCAAGAGAGAAACACAACAGTTTCCCTCAGCTATGAAGGGTAAGGCTACAATGCAATGTTTTTCATTGTTGTGTTTTTTTTGTTTTTAAACAAATACACCAAACTTATGATTCAGGTTATTCTTTTATTTAGTATTATTTTAAGTAGTCACTTAGTAAGCTCTGCAAGTAAGATAATGATGCCACAGTGGTTCAAACCAGTTTGAACTTCTTCCTTTAGAGGCACTCTCTAATTCCACCAAATATATGAAGCCATTTAATTTTTGTAATAATCCTGTAACTTTGTTACTCTTATTTTATAAATGACAAAACACAAAGGAAGCCAGTAACTTGTCTGTGATGGATCCAGTTACATGCTCCCCAGATCTGCTCAGCCTGCCTGACCCTCAGGCTTCTGACCTTTGCTTCCGGGAGTAGCTCATGCCATTCCCATGTAGCCTCCAGAGGCACTGCTTCTATTGCCACCACAACCACAAACCAGGGTGTCCCCAAGCACAGCAGTAATTTATATAGAGAAGCTCTGCACCTGGGCTGGAGCTGAGGCGGTTTGGGGTAACATACCCTGAGAGTGCAGGGGAATTCCCTATTGTCCCATGGAAGGATTGGCCGATGGTGTCCTCTGTGACACCTCTGTGTCCCTCATACCCAGCAACCAGTGATGAATTGTTGCAAAGCTATGGCCACTTGGAAATATACACCTTATGTTTTCTTTTCCCTGCCTCCCTGCCTTGCTTACTTTCCCCTCACTCTGGTTTCCCTGGGCTTGCATTCCCAGCATTAACATTCAAGCTTTTGCTGCAGGCTCTGCTTTCTGTGGAACTTGGACAAAAATAGTGCCCAATGACACCAGTTAGTAAGTGACAACACTCTTTAACTACAATCCTATACTAATCTCACCCCATCTTTGTTCTGCTTTCATTATATTAGTCATTGATTCTATTTTAATTCCCTATGCAAAGACAGAAACAAACTTATGAAACAGTGATAAATAAAGATACAAGAATTGCCTATATCATGAAAGCATTACTCCATTTGAAAGAAAAAAAAATGCAAGTTTCTAGAAAACTTCATTAACCCCAAACTTTCAGCACCAAGCAATCCATTTTCATTTTGTATTGTTTAAGAAAAGAATGTGTGGATGAAAGCTTAACTACAAAACCATTCTGGTGACTTTAATGAAAATAAGTTTAATAAAATGAAAATACGGATTTTACAAAAAAGGCCTCCACAGGGTGTCTGATATCAGAAAATGAGGAGCAAAGACTTCTGCTTCTTTGTAGGGACCTTCTTTTTCAAATACATTCCCAAGTAATTTCTGAAATTCTATAATTATTAAAGCTGTAAAACTATACCACATAGTTTAAATTCAGCACAGTTTCAAATGATTTGTTCAGAACATTCCTCTGACTTTTCATGTTTTAGACAAATTTTTTTCTGAATCCATCTATGAAGGAGAAACAATTTGAGAAGCACATTCAAACGTGCTGCCGAAACTCACTTATTTCCACATCATATCAGCTCTCACCTCATTTACCACAGTACCTAAATTCAACATATATGTGGAATGAAAAGTATGAAAGTAATTACTTTGGGGGGTTGGACTTTTTATTGCTGTTATTTCTTATTAATCACAGTGAATATTTTTCAGTATCCAACAGACACATAGAGAAAAAGGTGAGAACATTTTTTTACACATATCTGGTTTGGAAGAGTATGCTCAGTTCTGGGAACCTCAAAACAAGAAAAATATAAGATTAGTAAGTCAAGGCAATGGAAAGGTTATGGGAATAGAACAACAGATGTGTTAAAAAGAGCAACAGAGAAGTTGTATTTAGCTGACCATTGAGTGTGGGTTGAAAAGATAAAACTTTTAAAAAAGTCCAAGGACAAACAATTCTTGAATAATTTTGAGATTAAAAATGGTAGTATCGAATAAAAATAAAAATAAGAAGGTACAGGGTTATTAAGACGGAGATTCTCACTTCCCTATTATTATTACTCAGACAAATTACATTTTGACTAAGTCTAACAATTATGTGATAGGAATAGACTTTTGTGATTAAGCTCTCCCAGGGGTAAGGCAGGTGTGGAATGGTATTTTGGTATGTTCAGGCACCCTGACCAATTCGAAACACATGAGGGTCAGTCTAGAGCTACTCCATTTTTTAAAAGAGATATGAAAATATGTCATTTTAAAGAACTGGATTAAATGGCAAATCCTTCAGGACATTGAATATGAGTATGGATTTGTCCATTGTGAACTGAAGCAAAGCTCTGTTAACATATCTTTTACATTTTAAGGAATCTGAGAAGTCATTCAATCCATCGTTATATCCAAAGTATACGACGTTTTATATTTTACATCTTCAAATACTACACAGTTGTAGTTATTATTGTCTACTTGCCTTTGATAAAACCTCAGGATCTCATGTTACTTTCCCTGCTGATGTATCCAAATTGTTATGAAGATTATAGAATAATTCTCCTTGCTTTAGTTTAAATCTTCACACATAGGATGTGTCCTTCTGAAGGCATATGCATTCAATGTATTTTTGATTTTCAGTTCCAAAGTGTCTTTGCTTATACAGCTCTAACTACCCCCTTTATCCTAGATCATTCCCTACTCCTGTTTGATTTTCTTATAGTGTTTTTCAAATACTTCATCCTCCTTTTTGACAATGTCCATTTTATCGTATGTTGCCAAAAGCATGTCAAAGCCAAAACGGGAAGACTTGCTGGAAACAGCGTGCCTGCTTCTATTGAAAGCCTTATTTATTCTGCATTGTGAAAGATGATTGGTGCCTCTTGTCTTACTTTCTGAAATGTCACCATGTGATGCCCTTTTGCTGAAAAAGTTGGAGAACAAAGTATCACCACATGATGCTAACAGGTGTAAACCACCTAGTGTGGTCTTGCTGATCCATTAAAATTAAATGGTCATCAGTATACTCCTAGATAAAAATGTGACAATCATTCATTCATTCAACAAATGCTGATTCTGTGCCTACTTATATGCCAGGCACACACATGCATTAACTCATTTAATCCTCACAACAACCCCGCAGACAGTATACACGTTATTTTACCAATAAGGAAACTGAGTCCTAGGGAATTAATTGTTAAGTATTTTTGACATCACTCCTGTCTGCATCTACCTCTCTACTTTCTCTTGTCACTCTACCTTTTATCCTTGCTCAGTGATTTTCATATGTCCAGATAACCCCTGCCTCTATGCTTACCCATCACCTCATCTGCCTGAAATACTTCTCCAGCTCCCAGTTCCTTCTATTTCTCCCCTTATTTACTAATAATATGATCATAAAATTTATCCTCCAGCTTGGAACACTTCTGACAGTGCCAGAAAGTAAGATTACTAATTATGATTAAATAACAGGCAGAAACTCAAAGTCTCCCAGCCAAGGAAAACCTTACTATCAGAAAGTAATCCTTCCCTGACCTCATCGGTGATTTAGATGCCTTCTCTGTACCTGTGTACGTGCTCTATGGCATCTTGTGCTTATCCCAGCCCACATCTCTTTCTACTGTTATTACTTCACTAACTCTCCAAATTGAACTATGAGCATTTTGAGGGCAGAGACTTTTTGAACTGACCTTTCTGTCTCTCCAGCACTTAGCATAGACTTTGCACATTTTATTTACTCAATGATATAAATGAATCACATAAATCCAGGGCACTCCTGTGACTACTAAAAGTATCTCAGAGATCTCACCATTCTATTATTCTGAAGTAACATTTATTCCAAGTTCTTTCATTTCTAAATCAGTGCCTGTCCATGAAAATAGCTAATTTTCCAGAGGCACTGGAAGCAAAGTTTCTGTAAACCAGATCACACTTTAGTTTTCCACATCTTCCTGTTCTAAAGGGACAGTTCAGTCACTCTAGTTTGAATAGTTTCAAAGGTAGTTCATTTTATCAGGGTTTAGATAATGGCTAAAAGCTTCCTGGTACCAAATGGTCAAGTCCTCAACCTCCTCCTTGATTCTGGGGTCCGTTCTGATAAGCAGATTATGCTAGAGCTGCTCCAGATCACACTGGTTTGTCCTTTCATGCCAACAGTAAGCTACAGGTGGGCACTGCTCTGAATCTGTAGCAGCACTATGAGGAAAAGTGACTAGACTGGCAGACACTGCCATTCTTTCAATCTCGTTGCCCACATGGCATGTGGGAAATTCAGGGCTCTGCTTCTCTTGTAGGTAAGGCAGAATAGGACAGAAGTGAGGACAGACTCTGTGGTGGAGTGGGTTTGAAATAAGGAGACCCAGAGAGGAGTCTGGGTTCTGACACTTCCTAGCCAACTAGCCTTGGGAATGAGAGTAAAAATTGTTCTTGCTCTATGTAATTATGTCAGATTCAGATGAGATATGCAAGAGCATTTGTAAATTGTGAAGCACTATACATATGGAAACTATGGTACTTCCCCCTCATGGCAAGTTTATTTGACTGTTTCCATCATTAATTGGAAAGATCAATAGGCGGGAAGTAGTGGAAAGAATCAGCTCGATGTGCCCTCAACTTGCCTGTGGAAAGGTCTTTAATATGGAAAGTAATATGTAGTGGTTTTTTTTTTTTTTTTTGGAGTCTGAGTCTCACTCTGTTGCCCAGGCTGGGGTTAAGTGGCACGATCTCAGCTCACTGCAACCTTCGCCTTCCGGGTTCAAACAATGTTGTTGTCTTAGCCTCCAGAGCAGCTGAGACTACAGGCATGCACCACCATGACCAGGTAGTTTTTGTATTTTTAGTAGAGATGGGGTTTCACCATATTGACCAGGATGGTCTTGAACTCCTGGCCTTAGTTGATCCACCTGTCTTGGCCTCCCAAAGTACTGGGATTACAGGCATGAACCACTGTGCCCAGCCTAGATATTATTTTTATCTCTACGTAAATGCAGTCATATCTGAAATATGAAATGATAGGAGGAAAGTAACAAAAGGGACACAAGAAAATAATAGTAAAATCACCAGTTAAATGAAAACTTTGTAGATCATTATAAGTATATGTATGTGCATGTAAGCATATGCAGATACATATTGTTTAAATATGTACGCATTTGTTTACTGTGTGTGTACAAAATATTTTTCTCTTGCAATGTTTTTATTTGGCTAATGTTAAAGTTATTTCAGATTACCTAGGGAAACAGCCACTATAGCACAGTATCAACAGCTACACGCGAAACTGCAGGAGGCATTTTCTGAAAATGCAAAGTGCTGTTGAACTCTTCTCTTAATTTGTACAGAAAATATTACCCAGTCATAACAAACTACACAATATTACTTTCACTAAAATTGCTTCAGGCTAATTTATTGTCATAAAATAAAGATATCAGACAGTTTGACATGAAAATATAAGGTTATACTTAAATATAGTAGTATGATATAGGATGATATGTCTCCTACAACGTTTTGTTATCCACAGCTTATTAGTTTTACACATTAAATTATCCAAAACAATCACTCTCTGTATTTAATTGTACTATATAACAATTTTTGTTCTAGTTCAACAATTACATAACCTAGCTAGATAGTTAAGCTGTTTCAGTAATCAATTAGTATTTGTTGTAATGCTCACATCAAAGAAATTATGTAATTTTCTCTCTTCTGTACATTTCTCACATTCTGTAAAAATTACATTATTAATACCTTTTGCACATTTCATATTTGCTATAAAAATTCTTGCATAAAATATTCTTTTACCATTAAGTAAATTAATATTAATGTTAGATTAAGTAGTTTTAAGATATTATTGCTTAAAATACCTTCGGAACAGTTCTGAGCAGAATGTGCACATTTTAAATAAATGAATCTTATTTCCAAGAAATCTAATGTTATTTGAGACATTAAACTTGCAATAAATAACTTAAACATGTATTGAGAATAGGAGTCAAGTAAGACCGGGATGGAAAGTAAACATTAGAACAAGATTAAATCATCTAAAATTTATTTTTGATTTTTATTTTAAAAGCAGAAGAATGTGGCCTTTTCTTTAGAGCTAATAGGACTTGCCTCAGAAAATGATATAGTACCTATTCCCCATTCTACATAATGTAGGCAACAAAGCTCTTTAGACACATGACAGGAAAGATCCCACGTCCAATATTTAAAATTCATATTTTACAGGATCCCATTATATTCTATTTTCAGGCAATGAACCTGCATTTGTAACACTCCATTTGTATTAGTGGTTCCAAAAGCTAATGTGGTTTCTCAAAACATGTACTTTCCAACTTTTATGTAGGTTATAAACAGTACTTTTAAAAACAGTGCATTTTCATACTGTCAGATGACTGGAAAAGAAAAGGGCTTGTGAATATGCATCCTGAGTAAAGGCTGGGCAGCTCCACGCATCTGCTATTTTCTCCGTAAAACTCCTTTTCACATTTTATCCAGTAGCAGCCACCAAAAACTGATTTTTAGTCCAACATTCCTTAAGGGGTGAGACGGACTTTATGAAGGGGTTCCGTATTGCCAATTGCATTAACCATATAGTATAAGTAATTCCATTATTTAGAAGGTTATTACATTGCCTTGGTTCTTTGTGGTTTCAAAGTTTTGTTTTGTTTTTGTTTTTTCAATTGCTTGGCCATAGCTTTGCTCACTCTTATTTAATAATACTAAATATTATAGTGAATATACAGTGCAACTCACATTTTCTATGGAAATGGTTTTCTTTTCCCCTTTCTTCTTTCCCTCCCTCCTTCCATCCCTCCCTCCCTTC
>NW_016107514.1:2405668-2420754 GCF_001604975.1 Cebus imitator | reverse complement strand
CTTTCTTTCTTTCTTTCTTTCTTTCTTTCTTTCTTTCTTTCTTTCTTCTTTCTTTCTTTCCTTCTTTCTTTCTCGGCTCACTGCAACCTCCGCCTCCAGCTTCAAATAATTCTCCTGCCTCAGCCGTCCAAGTAGCTCAGATTACAGCCATGAACCACCATGTATGGCTACTTTTTGCATTTTTAGTAGAGACAGGGTTTCACCATGTTGGCCAGGCTGGTCTTGAACTCCTGACCTCAGGTGAACCACCTGCCTCAGCCTCCCAAAGTGCGGTAATTACAGGTGTGAGCCACCATGCCTGGCCTGGAAAGTGGTTTTCAAATGGGAGTGATTTTACCCCAGCCTGAAGAGGGTATTTAACATATGACAATGTCTTGAGATATTTTTGATTGTTATGACTGAAGGATGCTTCTGGCATCTAGTGGCTAGAGGTCAGGGGTGCTCCTATACACCCTATACTGCCCAGCCTCTGCAGAAAAGAATGATCCAGCCTCAGGTCAGCAGTGCTGCTGTTGAGAAACCTTTGTCTATGGCATGGGTTGAGTTTGTGGTTTTGGTCATTTTCATGACAAGCTGTGAATTGAGAGATGAGGTCAACAATGAAGTGATTCACTTAGGTAATAAAGAGAGCTTAAATTCTAAATCAGGCAATAAGTATATATTTTTAAAGAATGGCTCAGCTATGGATTAGGTAATTTGTACAATGTGCTGTAATTACCCAACTCTTTTAGGGCCCATAGCACTATTCCCAGTGTTTGGGTGTGGTGTTTGAAAGAAGAATCAAAGAGCCTTGATTGTCTCAGGCTCACAACTCTCTTAACTCAAAATAAACATACACTGTATTACACAAACTTTGGAGTTAAAATTACTCTGGGTGACTATCGAATAATAAAATAATTCAAACTACACATAAAAACTGCCACTTGTCATTGTTAAAACCTAAAAGCTCTAAGAAAAATGACCAGTTTGTTATTTAGGATTCTATTTATCCTCTCATGTGAAAAACAAATTATTTGTTTGCAAGATGTTGCATCTTCATTAAAATCATTAGTATTCTGAGTAGATGGCACTATTAATTTTATAAATGGAATTGGAATTTCACTGCTATGTTTCATGCAGTTCTTAGGACAAGTGAGTGTCTACGCAAGATGTTATCTGTGTAAAAAGGTACACAAAATAGTTACATGAAATTCACAGTATGCATTATTTTTTAGTCTTACTAGATAGCAGGCAGGAATTATAAATTGTTCACATGTAAATATACATATAAAGTTATATATACACACATAATTTATATGTATATCTATATATAGATTTTATGGATATATAACATATGTTTTAATATATATACTTATATAGAAGTATGTAGTATATACATATGTATATAATGTGTGTACTGTATACATATGTATGTGTTTGTTATATACATACATATATATATGTAAATATATATAGAAAGAGAGAGAAAAAAGGGAATTGACACCACAGCAATATAAAGTCATCGCTTCAACTGTTCTAACAAAAGGGAGTCTATGGCCAGGTTCTCTTCTAGAAAAGCAAGTAACCTAAATTAATTAAGTCCTCAATTTGAAATGTATTTCATACTTTTTAGGAAGCATACAGGTATATCTAGGAAATACTGTGGGTTTTGTTCTAGACCGTCACAATAAGGCAAATATCAAAATAAGGCAAATTACACAAACTTTTTTAGTTTCTCAGTTTACATAAAAGTTATATTTACAGTATACTGCAGTCTATTAAGTGTGCAATAGAATTATGTCTAAAAAATGTGCATACCTTAGTTATATTTTATTGCTAAGAAATACTAATAATCATCTGAGCCTTCAGCAAGTCATAATCCTTTTGCTGGTATAGGGCCTTGCTTTATTGTTAATGGCTGCTGACTGATCTGGGGTGGTGGCTGCTGAAGCTTGGAGTAGGTGTGACAATTTCTTAAAATAAGACAACGGGCCAGGCATGGTGGCTCACACCTGTAATCCCAGCACTTTGGGAGGCCGAGGCGGCGGATCATGAGGTCAAGAGATTGAGACCATCCTGGCCAACATGGTGAAACCAAAAATACAAAAATTAGCTGGGCGTAGTGGTGTACCCCTGTTATGCAAGCTACTTGGGAGGCTGAGGCAGGAGAATCAGTTGAACCTGGGAGGCGGAGCTTACAGTGAGCCAAGATTGTGGCGCTGCACTCCAGCCTGGCAACAGAGCAAGACTCTGTTTCAAAAAAAAAAAGGCAATAATGAAGTTTGCCACATCAGCTTACTCTTTCTTTCATGAAAGAGTCTCTGCAGCATGTGATACTGTTTGATAGCATCCTGCCTATAGCAGAACATCAAAATTGGAGTCAGTTTTCTCAAATCCTACTGCTGCTCTATCAACTAAGTTTATATAAGATTCTAAATCTTTTGTTGTTATTTCAACAACATTCACAGCATTTTCACCAACGGTGATTCTATCTGAAGAAACCACTCTCTTTGCTTATCCATATGAAGACTCCTCATCCATTAAAGTTTTATCATAAGATTGCTGCAATTCAGTCACATCTTTAGGCTCTACTTCTAAGTTTAGTTTGCTTTTTCCACCACATCTACAGTTGCTGCTTCTATGGAAGTCTTGAATCCCTCAAAGTCATTCATGAGTGGTGGAATCAGCATCCTTTAAACTCCTGTTAATGTGGATTATTTTGATCACCTTCCAAGAATCAAATGTTCTTAATGGCATTTTGAATGGTAAAATCCTCTCCAGAAGGTTTTTACTTTACCTTTCCCAGATCTATCAAAAGAATCATTATTTATGGCAGCTATAATCTTATAAAATATATTTCTGAAATAGTAAGACTTGGAAGTCAAAATTTTACTCCTCAATCCATGGGCTGCAGAATGGATGTTATGCTAGCAGATACGAAAACAACATTCATCTCCTTGTACATTTCCACCAGAGCTTTTGGGTGAATAGGTGCCTTGTGAGTGAACAGTAATAGCTTGAATGGAATCTCACTTTCTAAGCAGTAGGCCTCAACAGTGGGCTAAAAATATTCAGCAAACCATGCTGTAAAATGATGTACTGTCATCGAGGCAGAGTAGATTGAACATAATTCTCAAGGGCTCTAGATTTTCAGAATGGTAAATGAACGCTGACTTCAACTGTAAGTCACCAGCTGCATTAACCCTTAACAATAGAGTCAGCTTGTCCTTTGAAACCAGGCATCAACTTCTTTCTAGCTCTGACAGTCTTAGTTGGCATCTTCTTCCAATAGAAGGTAGCTTGTCTATACTGAAAATCTGTTGCTTAGTGTAGCTACCTTGATCAGTGATCTTAGCTAGATCTTCTGAATAACTTGCTGCAGCTTCTATGTCAGCATTTCCTGTTTCATCTTACACTTTTACGGAAATGACTTACTATTTTCTTTAATCCTCATGAACCAACCTCTGCTAGCTTCCAAATTTTCTTCTGCAGCTTCCTCACTTCTCTCAGCCTTCATAGAATTGAAGAGAGGTAAGGCCTTGCTCTGGATTAGGCCTTGGCTTAAGGGAATGCAGTGGCTGCTTTTATCTTCTATCCAGATCACCAAAGCTTTCTCTACATCAGCAATAAGGCTGTTTCACTTTCTTATTATTGGTGTGTTCACTGGAGTAGCATTTTTAATTTCCTTCAAGAACTTTTCCTTTGCATTCATGAGAGCTAGGCCTCTCGTGCCAAACCTGGCTGTTTGGCACGAGAGGCCTAACTTGGCTTTCTACATGCCTTCCTTATAAGCTTAATCATTTCTACTTTTTAATTTGAAGTGAGAGATGTGAGACTCTTCCTTTCACTTGAACACTTGGAGGCCATTGTAGGGCTATTAATTGGCCTAATTTTAATACTGTTATGGCTCAGAAAATAAAGAGGTCTGAGGAGAAGGAGAGAAATGGGGAAATGTTCATTCAGTGGAGTGGTCAGAACACACACATTTATCCATCAAGTTCATTGTCTTATATGGGTGCCGTTCACGACACCACAAATAATTAACATTAATAACATCAAAAACCACTACTCACAGATCATCATGACAAATGTAATAATAATAAAAAGTTTGAAATGTGAGAATTACCCAAATATGACACACAGACCAGAAGTGAGCACATGATGTTAGAAAATGGTGCTAAAAGACTCCTGCTTAATGCAGAGTAGCCATAAACCTTCAATGTATAAAAAACAATACCTGTGAAGTGCAATCAAGCAAGGTGCAATAAAATGGGAGTATGTCTGTCTTTGCATCCCAATTGCAATTTAATGGATTAATAACATTATAAGTTTTATTTTCTCAGCAGGGTAGGCATTGGGGAGGTGTCTCAGGAAAGAGTGGGAAGGCCAAGGGGATGTGCCTGGGATCTTAGATGGTCCCAGGGAATTCACCAAGTGTATGATCTCTCAGGTGGATAACCTTGAGAAACGGGAGTCTAGGGCCACTTCAGTTTGCATGGAATTAGAAGACAATGTCAACAAAATAGAAATATGCACCCAGAGTCATCTTAGACCATCTTAGACAACATAGGGTATGTAATGTTTATAAGCATTTGAACATATTCCTAGATGTAAAATTATGCATTAATACGTTTCGTTTTTAAAATAGCATATTGGTTAGTTTTTTAAAAATCTAAACTTTAAGAGCAGTTTTAGGTACACAGCAAAACTGAGAAGAATGTGGAGTTCCCATATATCTCCTATCTCCACACGCACTACCTCCCCCACTATGAACATAGTGGTCCATTTTTTAGAACTGATGAAGCTACATTGACACATCATTATCACCCACAGTCTATAGTTGAATTAGGGCTCCCTCTTGGTACTGTACATTCTATGGATTCCAACAAATGTACAATGCCATGTATTCACCACTGTAGTGTCACACCGAGAAGGAGCTATGCTTGTGGTTTTCAAGTTTTTTTTTTTTTTTTTTTTTTTTTTTTTTTTTTTTTTTTGCGTGTGTACACAATTAATGTTAAGAAGATTCTTTTCAGCCAATACTGCCTATATGTACCTCTGAAAAGTGCAATTGCTAAAAATAAAGCCTGTAGCCCGAAATCCTACTTGGAGTCCCTACCATACTGAGTATTAATTGGATTTTTCTTAAATTAACATTAGGGAAGGGTTATAGAAAATGATATGCCTATTTAATGCTCTGCTCATTTGACATGATACCTTTCCAGAAATATCTGTAAGTAGACACAGGATTTTACATGGATTAAAATGTCAGTAGTTGATTTCATAAGGAGGCAATGCCACAATTATACTTCTTGTGCTGTTCCATAATCAAACTGAATTTCTGGGAACATTTCCAAATACCCCCAATAGTCTTTCTAGGTTAGTGACCAGGAATGTTTGCAAGTGACTAAATTTCTATCATTTGGACGAAAATTCCATTTGTGTTTCAGGCTATGTTGATACAGAACAAAGGAGAGTAGAGACTTGGCAATTATCCTGTTAATCTGATGAATGTGGATGGCTGTCCGGCCATACCAGATATTTCAAACCAACAAATAGAATTTCTTTTTGTCTGAATGATCTAATTTGTTAACCAGATAACTGCCAAGATTGCAACTTCATTCTGTTCTGTGTAAAATTATTCATAATTTTTCAATATTTCCAGAATCCGCTGCTTAAGGGAAATATATGTAAATATATGGATATTTTTGCATTCAAGCTATATTTCTCATTCCATACTGATGGTATAAAGGGCAACAGAGAAAGAATATAGATCCTCATGATGATTTTGTCCTGTTTCTCAAATGTCCAGTAAATATTAAAGGCAATACAGCATGGTAGCTAAAAGCAGCAGCTTTAGAGCCAGCATGCTGAGTTCAAATCCTGACTTTGCCTCTTACTATAAATGTGACCAATGCCTCACTTTTTGTCTCTCTAAAATGGGGAAATAATAGTGCCTATCTCATGAGTCATTGTGAGCATTAAAGAAGCCAGTACATACAAACTGCTTAAAATAGAGCTCAGATTATAATAGGCACTCAACAAATGCAACTATTATCTTTACATTAAATTGATCATTTAAAAGATCCAAGAAGGAAGGATCTTTTGGGGATGATGAAAATGTCCTAAAAATTGATTTGGGGGATGTTGGCATAGCTCTGTAAATTTAATAAAAAAATCATTTAATTGTCTATTTAACACAGGGGAATTTCACGGTGATTAGATAGCTGTTATGTTTTAAAAAGAGGGGCCAGCCTTATTAAATCGATAGCATTAGCTTCTTGAGTTGTAAAGCCTGAGAACAGGAACAGAGAAATACTAGGAAGAAAGACAGTCTTACGGAAGGAGGGCCCAACTTCTCTCCTCCCCACTGTGCAGGCCATTCTCTGACAGTGGCTTTAGAGACCTCGGCAGCTGTCTCCTGGGAGCTGCTCCTTAGGCTATTCTCTCATTGCCCAAAACTTGCTATTAGTGATCTGTCTGATACTGGAAGATGCATTCTGAAAAAAACTAAGATTTACTCTTCTGTTTACACAGTGTCTTGAACCTATTCCTAAACATTATTTCCTTCAACACTGTTCTTTAAAAATCAAGTACCAACTAAGAATACTCTAGATACCCCTTTCCTCACTCTTACTACTTCATTGCCCGAACATTTTAAAAATGTATTCATTGATTGACCCATTTCAGCAATTTTGTATTACCACTCCCATGTTCCAGGCATATTCCTACAAAGTACAGGAGGAAAGAAAAAACCATGGTAATGTGGTCCCTGACCTCAGAGGTCTTAGAACTGCTAATGTGGCCCAATCCAACTGGATCTGCCCTTCTTCAAATCTACCCACTCTTTCCTAACTCTAAACAGATCTTAAAACTTTTTTGAAGGTGTTTCTGCCTTTCCAGTGTAGATAATCCTTCCTACTCCCCCATCTCACAGGTCAAGACATAGAGGTGAGGACTCGTTCCTGCCAGCGCATCATTCCATTGCCATTCTCAACTATTCCTCTTTTGGAGTCTACATCTTCTGCTTATTCCACATTTTCTCTCTCCTGTTTGCCATCTCTCATTTTCTAGGGCAACCTCCAACTTCATTCCCTCTGTTTATTGCCTTTCCTGATTTGTATATTTCTGTTGCAGATCTTTTTCCAAATTAGCTTCACTTTTTTGTTGTGGCTGCAGTTTTAACTAATGACTGCATTTCAACTTCCTGCAGGCACTGGTAGTAATGTGAACTAGTTACCGCACAGAACTGACCTCTGTGGCTATAAGTTGCAAAATTCCTGGCTCTGACTAGAACTTCCTATCCTCCCATGTCTTCCATTCTTTAATTCTCTTGAGTCTTCTATCTTCCTTTCCAATTACCTTTAATCCCTCTACCTCTCTCTAGTCGTTGTTCCATTGTCTGCAAGATGTGGACTAGATTTCAGAATCGATCACTTCAAGAAAGCTTTGTCTACAAGTCTTTTTATTCTGACATCTTTGATGTTTTTTTTTTTTCTTTTCCCACACCTGTTTTACCCTTTCCCTGGGCTGGGGAAGTCCCACTCTCTCACTTTCTTTAGTCTCTGCTTCAAAATCACATAATATTGCCAAAAATAATCATGAAATGTATCTGATTAATTCCACTATACGATAATGTTTTCTGTCTTATCTAAGCCCTAATTTTACTGCTCATCTTTTCCACTGAGTTTCCATCACATTTTCCACCTCACCTCTTCCAAACATGTTTTCTGCTCTTCTAATACTTGATTCCTGATCACCTTCTCTAATGATCACCTCGTCTCTTACTGCATAGAGAAGTCCACCCGAACAAGCTACCTCAACGCTCCTCCTCTTCATCTGCAAATTTTTGTTTGAAATTGAACTCTTTCTTTCTTCTTTCCTTTTGACTTCAGAGATATATTTTTCTCACTTCTTAAGAATAATGCTTCCCTTGGACTCTCAACTGTATCCCTTCTGGTAACTTGCCTCATCTGATATTTCTCATCTTTCATCACCCCTTAAACCTACAAAAAGGCCCAAATTATCCTTTATTCTTACAAACAAAACAAAACTTAAACAATCAACCAATAGCTCCTCTCTGTACTCAACCACCCCGCTGAAGTTACTCATTTCTCTCTCTCCTTTCCATTACGACAGGACTTCTAAAAAGTAACTTTGTATGCCTCTGCACGCACTTCTAACCACTCACTTGCCTCTTGATCTCTTGAAGTTGTGTGCTGGCTTCTCCACTCCTTACACTCATTCTCTTTCCCTCATTCAGAACTAACAGCCAGCCCTTTCCACTTGGATCTCTCAGCCTTTTATTTTCATTCTTGTCTTCAAGACAGGCTCTTCTATGTCCCACAGCCCTTTCCTTATTCCTGAGTGCTCCCCAGAGGAACAGCATACACATCCTCTTGTCGGAATGAGCGCCCTTTAACAGAGAAGATCTCAAATATCTTTTCAAGAAACGTTACTCTGCCTATCTCCATCTTTTCATTCTTATGCCCTGCTGGACATCTCATTAAAGACGCCTATTAGAATCTCAAGTTGATTGTGTTCAAGGCTCAATTCTTCTTTCCTCTAAAACTGGTCCTATCTTTATTGATGGCATGACTCACACTCCTTAGTCACTGAAGTTACTAATTTAAATAACTTATGAATCCTTCTCTATCCTTCGCATCCCATGTCCTGCAGATTACAGAGCTCAAATACCCATCCCCACCAGTTCAATCACAATCTATGATCTTCTCACCTTTTGTCCAGGCTGTTGCCATTATTGTTTAACTGATCTCTTCCATCCCATGCTTCCTCTCAATGCAACCCAACCAATGTAATTCTGAGAATAACATCCTTAAATTATAACTTTGATTATAGTTCTCCCCTCCTCAAAAATGTGCCCTGGCTTCTTACTGACAATTGAACAAAATGGATTCTTCTTATTCTGATATCCAAAGCTTTCTGGCATCTGCCCTCTGCTCAGTGAAGCCAAACCAAGGTGGTCTGCATGCCCTGTGACATCATCATTCCCTCCTATCGGCATTTATTCATATGATCCCTCTGGCTGGTGACATCATACTTTATCTCTAAATATCCAGACTTCAACCGTCCTTCTGCTGTAGTCTTTCCTGATTCTCAAACCCGAGGGATATTTATCCCTCTTTTGAATTAGAAAATACTCCATACTCTTAACATTGGTTTCACTGTGTGCCTGAAACATTTGCACGTGTGTACTTTCTTTACTAACTTATAAACTCACTGAGACCAGACACTGTGGACTTGAGTCTAGTTCAGTGCCTATACCCATATCATTGTATAGAATGGTGACTCCCATACATGACATGCAGCAGAATCCCCTAGGAGACTTGTTAGTACATGGACTACTGCACTGTCCCCGTGTGTTTGAGTCAGTAGATCAGCGAAGGGGCCTGAGAATTTTCATGTCTCAGGTAATGTTGACGCTGTTGGTCCAAGAACCACACCTAAAGAACCCCTGGCATAGAGTTAAAGCCTCTAGACTCAAATCCATGTTCTACCTCTTAAATGCCTCAGAAGTATGTATAAAGAGGCAAGTTTTCTGAGCTTCAAGTTCTTCGTATGTAAAAGTGAAATCATGATACTGCCAAACCTATACACGTCTAGGATGGTTGCTAAAAGCAGTTGCTCAAAATCTGTAGAACTCCACACAAATAAATATTGAATGAATAAAAATAAGCCATCCACCTTAGAATGTCAAATCAATTTTGATGATATTTTTCTCAGTGCCCCTTAATTTTTGCTCCAGTGTATGTTTTTGAGTGTATTCTCTGGTGAAATAATCACCTGCCTTTTGCCCTGTACAGGTTCATCTGTAAAAGGTGTCGGATAAACCCAACACTGTAGTGCATCAAGATCATCTGCAGTGAATATATTTCAGAAATTTCCTACTTGGATTTGCAATGTACACATGGAAACAATTTGGCCTGTAGGTTGAGAATCTCCCTCCACTGCAAATGAATGACTTGGCTTATTCCATATGTGTCCCTGAAATCCAGAGCCTATGCTAGGGTGAAGCATATTGCCTGAGGAAAAAAACTTAACATAAAGAACTGACTAGTCAAGATAAATGATATTTCAATACAAGATTTTTTAAACCAACAGTAATGTAAAAAATTCATCTGATGGATAAAAGCTTTATGATACTGGATTTGGCAATGATTTCTTGGGTATGACTCCAAGAACACAGGGAACAAAAGAGAAAATAGATAAATGGAACTACATCAAAATTAAAATTTTCTGTGCATTAAACGACACAGTCAACAGAATGAAAGGGCAACCCACAGAATAGGAGAAAATATTTGTAAATCATATATATCTGATAAAGGATTAATATTCAGGATATATAAAGCAAGCCAACAAATCAACAACAAAAATCAACAACCTGATTAGAAAATAGGTAAAGAACTTGAATAGACGCTTCTCCAAAGAAGATCCATAAGTGGCCAATAGCACACGAAAAGATGTTCCACACCACAAATTGTTTGTGAAATACACATCACAACCACAAGGAGATACCCCTTCACACCTGTGAGGATGGTATCATAAAAACTGGCTTTAAAAAATCCCAGAAAATAAGAAGTGTTGCCAAGGATGTGGAGAAATTGGAACCTTGTACATTTCTCAAAAAATTAAACAGAATTACCATATGACCTAGTAATTTAACTTCTGTGTATATAACGGAAAGAATTGAAAACTGAGTCTATATAGACTATGGATGTGAGTATGATATGTGCATATATGTATATTATATTGATCCATATATATAGTAGATATAGATCTATATATAGTATAATATATATGTATATTATGTAGATCAATATAGACATATATATATATATATATATATATATATATACACACACACATATATATTATACTCACGTCCATAGTGGCATTATTCACAATAGCCAAAAGATGAAAGCAACTCAAATATCCATCAGCTGATGAGTGGATAAACAAAATGTAGCATACACACACACACACACACACACACACACACACACACGCACGCAAGGGAATCTTATTCAGTCTTCAAAAGGAAATTCTAACACATGCTACCACCTGGGTGGATCTTGAGAACACTATGCTAAGTGAATGAAGCCAGATGCAGAAAACAAAACATAAAAGACAAATACTGTATGATTCCACTTGTATGAGGCACCTAGAGTAGCCAACATTTATATAGACAGAAAGTAGAATGACAGTTGTCCAGGGCTAGGAGGGAGAGAAGGGAACCATTGTTTGATGGGTATAGACTTTCAGTTTTGCAAGATCAAACAAGTGCTGGAGCTTGGTTACCCAACAGGGTGAATATATGTAACACACTGAATTGTACATTTAAAATGGTTAGGATGGTAAATTTTATGCTATGTATATTTTGCCACCATTTTTAAAATTTAAAAATTGAACAAAATATCAAAATGTTAAATAAAGGCAGGACTGGTATACATTTTCTGACAAATTATCTGCTTCAATGGTAAATGATCAGCGGAACACAGATCTCTTTCTTCTTGTTTTTCCATGAATTCATTAATGGTGTCCTAGTGTCTTATGAAATGATTCCCCAGACTTTGGGCTTTACCAGGTATGGACGAATTGGAAGTTTGCAAGAAACCTCCCATTTTTAAAACCTCCATTTCTTCATCTTGTGAGAGCACTGAGGGCCTTGTAAGGGCTCATCAATAGTAATAAATCTCATAATGAATAAAAAATTCTCACTGTTGATCTATAATTTATGTGCTCTGATTATTGTTCAAATATTAATCCTTACAATAATAAATGGCATGTTCTAGTCTGAGCGCACTTCCATAAACTCATTTAAAAATCCTCACTGCTCTTTTAAAACATAGTGCTTAAGGTCGCTACTTAAATTTACTGATAGAGAAACAGACAGGACAGAGAGGGCACTTAGGGTAGTACTCATGGTTCCGCTAATCAGAGGAGGCATTGCAAAAGAGGAGGAAAACCTTCACGGTGCTTAGAGCTGAGTGCTGGTGTCTCAGCCACGGTGACTACTGAAAACCACCACAGGAATGAGAAATAGAATATGGACTCCCAGTCTGCAACCTCAGTTATGAGTATGCAATTCCACTGGTTGCTACTGAAGCCATGGAAAAGCAAGTAAGATATAGCCTGATACTTAGTTCACGCCGTTCAAAATAACTGTAAGCAATGTGGATCGAATAAGCCTCCAGAGTCAGAAAGTGATTGGAGGGATGTGTTTTATATCTTTTTTTATTTAAACTCAAAGAGCAATTTGAATTATGTATCCTATTTTATTTCTTACTGTTAAACCCAGACATCGAAATGTATATCCAGGGCCTTTTAGGAACACAAAGTAAAAGCAATGTCACGTATTATGCTCCAGCAGGTAATTCAGTGTTTTAGGATTAGCCAAGAGATTTATCAAGCAGCCTCCAAGGGAATCAGAGTTCAAGTCTGGGCTCATCAATAATACATAAATAAACCAAACAATTAGGTACGAAGTGGCTACCTTGTCAGACAACTTATTAGCCGATAAATGATACACTCACTGGCTGCCCTGAGTAGAGAGAGAAAAGACACATTAAGACAGAAAAAGGGCTGAATATAAAAAGAAGCAACCTTCCTGCAGGCTGTGGGCTCTGTCCTGTCTCATCCTGCTATGGAGAAGTGAGGTCTAGATATTAACATGGAAAGGAGAGTAAAGCCTGCATCAGAAATGTTTACTCTGAATTTCTTTGCCTTCTTTAAGTGGCCTAGAGCTTAGCCCCAGTATATTTGCACACGTTTGGAGAAGTTGTGGACAGGCTGTAGTCCAGAAGAGTTTCATTTTCTGTAGCAGGGAGACTCTCCAGTTAGTGCCTAAGGCAGAAATTGGGGGCAGTCCTATGACCCTAGAAAACCCTAAATTTGCGTAATGAGGCGATTTTCCCTTAGTTTTCCAGATGCATCTGAAGACCAAACCAAGCAAGGACTTGCCTTTCAGGGACATGGAGTAACAGAATGATGATCGTCACACACTGGCCTTCCCCCAGCACTGTGAGGAGAACGGAGGCAAAGGACAGGTGGTGAAATGCAGGGACAACAGATGCCACTCCCTCAGAGAAATGGTGAGCTAGAAAATAAACTTTTTTTTGCATCTTTTTTATTTGTTTTGGTCAAGACATGGAGTTGAATTTGTGTTCATGAAGTTAGCCCTTCGTTTGTAATATAGATGGCACAAGTACCAGCTTTGAAGGTACATTACAGATTGATGAAGAGCGTAAATGCTGAGTATAAAATTAATGGAAGTACTAATTCTCACTGGACCTAGAAGGGTCTTTGAAAATCTGGGGTGGAGTAGAGCACTGGAACTCAGTTCTCAATCAGTTTTAAGGTCAATGACATGAAGAGTCTGAATTATCCTTGACAGGTGAGGCCTCCAGGTTGGGGCCAGATGAAGTAGTGCCTGGTGTTTAGCACCTAACTGTGGGGCACTTAGTAAGTTTCTTTAACCTGCAGGATCCTGGTCAGTTCAGCACCAGGCTCACATTACTAGAGGCACCGGAAGTGGGGTTGGCAGATTCACCTCTCATCTCATGCATACGCTGGGTGGTTCCCCACTCCCAAGTGTTCGTGGGGACTTCTGAAGCATTTCCTTTGACACATATGGAAATTAAGGCTCTGAGAAAAGAAATTGGCCTAAATGACATACTAGTGGAAAGTAATGCAGGAATCCTAACCCAGGTCTTCTGATCCCCAGAATCTAAGTGAGTCCATTACCGTTTTGCAGTTTGATTAATAACAGCAGGTAAATGCAAACTTTGGATAAAGAAACACTATCTATAAAGCAAACACTGGATGAACATTGACCTGGAACTTTAAATGATGAACTAAGGTCACAATTTCACCATTGCAAAGACTGAAAGGAGACAACTATTTAAACCTCAAAAGAATGAACCAAGGCTACCAAAAAAGCACAGGTTTCTGCAGATAAAAATAGATACTAGTAATGGATCTATTTATCTAAGTTAGGGTCCATAAACTAATGGTCACAGCCCAAACTTGGTCTGCTGCCTGCTTTTGTGAACATAGTTTTGAGGCAAAACAGCCATGTTCCTTCATTTCTGTATTGTCTATGGCTGTTTCCTGATACTATGGCAGAGTTGAATATTTGCCGCATCAACTATCTGGCCTGCAAAGCCAAAAGCATTTACTAGCCAGTCCTTTGCAGGAAAATGACGCCAATCCCTGAGCTAAGTCGTGATGAAACTAGGACAGATTAAAAAGTGTTATTAACAAGTTACGTTTATTAATCACGATGGGCAACTCTCAAACTATGACTCACAAAAATAAGGGTTTTGGATATTAAGAGTTATTCTGGTTCTTCACATGTACCCCAAAAACCTAAAACGCAATAAAATCTCTCTACATATATATTAAAAAAAAAAAAGGATTGTTCTGATAAAACGGGCTCAATGGGACAAGAAACTTTGGAAAGTCTGAGAAAATAACTGGAAATAATAATGTAATAATAATAAATAATATGTAATAATTTGTAATAAAAATAAATAATAAAGCTTACTATAGGACTTCTCAGCCTCTGATATGCCAATGTGCACTGGAGATCTGAGTTGAAGTGAAGTGTGTTATTTCATGCAGTATTTCCCAGACTTATTTGACTCGTGGTGTAAATGCCTACCTAGGTAGTTGGTCCTTTCCTACAACTGTGAGACTTGGCAGAGGAGGCAGAGGGCAACACTCCCAAGAGAGCAGGAAAGTCATTTATATCCTTGCTTACTTACTAGATATTTTACATATATGATAGAAATAATAAAATTTTTCTCCTCCAACAACCTGGCAAAGATCAACTCAATATTACAAAACTTTAGGCTGGGTGCAGTTGCTCACGCCTGTAATCCCATCAGTTTGGGAAGCTGAGGCAGGTTGAGTACCTGAGGTCAGAAGTTTGAAACCAGCCTGGCCAACAGTAGTAGAGATGCTACTAAAAATACAAAAATCAGCCAGGTGTGGTGGCCTCCCAGCTACTTGGGAGGCTGAGGAAGGAGAATCACTTGAATCTGGGAGGTGTAGGTTGCAGTAAGCCGAGATCACGTCACTACACT
>NW_016107514.1:2396875-2404462 GCF_001604975.1 Cebus imitator | reverse complement strand
TTTTTTTTTTTTTTTTTTTTTTTTTTTTTTTTTTTGCTAGAGCTAGCTAGAATTGGTTTCTGTTACTTGCAACCAAAAGAAACTTAACAGAGAAGAAAGCACTCGTCTCTTTTCCCAACGAGGTTTCCTCTACACGCCATATTTGAAGGATACTGAAGTTTCTATCGGTAACCACCATCAACGCCAAAATCCTACAGTGCAGAATGTGGAACAGCAGAGAAGGGGAGCAGGCTGGGATGAGGGAGCCTGCAGCTAGCATCCCAGAGGTCTGCAGGTCTGCAGGTTTGCATGCACGTGCTGCTCATTGTTAGGCATCTCTGTGCTGGTCAGCCTGTGACAACAGAATCGAGGCAAGCACTCACCTACCTGGGTGCTGAGGGCATCCTTCCATCTTCTGCTCCCACGGTGTGGGCCATAATTAATTAAGCTAAATGTGTCCCTTATCCATTTCCTTCAGAGCAAATGCTATCTTTTATCCCCTTTAGCTCCTCAAAAACAGTTCCTTTGTCCAGAGGTTTCAATTTGTTCTAAATCTAACATGTGTTGAGCACTTACAAAACTGAGCACTCTTCTAAGAGCGTTGTCTATGTTAATTAATCCTTGTAAGCCTCCTAAGAATAATATGAGATTTTACAGATGAGGAAAACTGAGGCAGAAGGGAAGTGTACAGCTAGGCTCAAACTCAGGCAGTGGACCCGAGAGTCAACATTGTCACCACTGCCCTATGGTCCCACACCCCATGGTGGGTAAACAACTAGGAAAATGTGCTGAAAATCACACATTGTGGTGACGATCAAAACAGCTCATAACTGTGCAATCCAAGTTATCCTATTTAGTGAAGGGATCTGCTCATTTAGGACAGGGTTAAGAAGAAAATTAAGAATTGGTCTTCCAGCTAGAAAAGAGAGTGACTCACTTTCTCCCTCAAGCACTGGAAGAAGTCTGATTTTCTAAAGTGAAAGTACTACCTAGGAAAACTCAACAGTGCCTATACAGACCCAAAATGTATAGCAGATTAATTGAAAGTGGAACTACAGTAAGTTTCAGGAGGGAATTGTTATCTAGAACAAGTGGCCTGATGGCTTCAGTCCTCAGAACTTTTTCTGGATCATAAAAGCTAGTTAAAAAGCCCATCTTCTCCTTTAAAAAGTATATCTTCTCCAATAGACTTTTTCAAAATGTTCAACACCACTCAGACTGAAATCAATAGATTTCAAAGCAGCTCTCTGTCCCTGGTAATATGAAACAAAAATGAGATTTGCGACTTTAAAAATGGTTTCAAAGAAATGTGCTAGACAATACTCAGGCTTGTTGGCATTTCTTTATTTTGCAGAGGGGTCTTCTCTCTAGCAATGAATTCATCTTCCAAAAGCTCCAGTAACATGCTGATGTTACAAACACTTGTGGAGACAGCGTATCTCGGGGCAAAGGAGGGTTGATGCTCTTCCTGACTGTAATCAATGGGAGCAGCATGATTTACAGAATCTCTCCCGGCTGTCAGGCAGCCTGTGTTATCAGCGTGTGCATCTTGGCCTTGGCAGGGCTGACGTGTGGTAGAGACGCTGGAGCCCTCGTTACACTAGTTTTACCTGGCAGGCCGTGCTGGGCCTGAGCAAAGAAAAAATGAAAAGTCCCTGGGCAACCTCAGGCTATCTGTCTCTGCTGCACATGCTGCTGGCTGTGACTTTGTAGTTTATGTAAAAATAGTTGTTTTCTGAAATGAAATGAAAGCAAGACGAAGGGGAAGCAGAGGCTGCAACTGAGAAAGAACTTAAAGCACGGAGGTCTAAGTCTACAAGAATTCTAATGGGCGAGCTGCTTAGTGGTTAACTGACAGCCACGAGGCAGCCACATGCTCTTCCCCCATTATGTCTTGGTCAGTCGAGGCACACAAATGCTTGCTACATGTAAAAATACATCAGTGATTTCAAAATGGAAATAATAATGTACAGATTTATTTGTTTTCCTTGTATAGGCACAAGATATCTGTTTCCTCAGTACACAACCTACTCCTAACCAGATATTTCCAAATGAATTTTTCTTTTAAAATCACTCACACATTTTAGGTGTCCAACATTATTTCTTGCTTTGGGCAGCCCAACTCCTTCTTTCTCCTTTGTGGATTCATGGTCAACCATACTCTGTCAACTTCTGAACTTACTTTTAAAAATCTTTGGCACTAATTAGCCTTCTATACAGAACAGCAGTAGTCTCCTCTCATGAAAAAAATATATGCCATATCTCAATCAATCATGCTTATGTAAGTTACAAAATACTTTCTGCTAAGCAAAAATTGCATTTTTAGAATTAAGCATTGCCTAACTTTTTTTTGAAGCCAACTATACAGAACTCTTATCATTTAAACATTTTTCACTTCAATTATCTTCTTTGCCTCCAAATTAAAGTTTAACGATGGAGACAAAAAAGTGGAAGAAATGAGTTTTCTCTGTGGCTGTTCATTTGCTAACACTGTTGTATATTTAAGGTGTTTTAATTTTGTGAAATCCCAGAAATATAGGTTAGAGTGAGCTCTCCCTGGATACGCAAGTAAGGAAAAAAAAATCAGAGAACAGAGAGAGTGATAGAACATGGGACCTGTGTCCAGTAATGGCTCAGCCACTGGGCTCGGGGAAGGCCCAACATCTCTGTCTATAGATGGCCTGAGAATTGGCTTGCCACCAAGACAGAGAACAGAACTAAGCTGACAGACTGGAACCTGAACTGGGAAAAGTAACCATCCTATTCTGGGGATGGACAGAACAATACAGTTTTCCTAGCAACGAGGACTCCAGAATCTCCACATAAGAGAAGTCTAGAGTCATTATATTCAAGCTACACTTTCATAGCAAATACACTGTTTTAATTAAGGTTAGGTTTAAAGTTAGATTTCATTTGGAAAGATGGGCGTATATGTCCAAGGGATATTTATGGCTGGACCCTTTTAGGCTCGCTGACATTGGTGGATATTAATAAAGCTGATGCTGTGAAGTTTCACCAGGAATGGCAGAAGGATGAATCTGTCAGTTAAGCATGGACTGTTCCAAAGCCTAGGCTTGGAATCATTGCGGCAGTCTGGGAAAAGTCTTTCTCATCTACAAGGTGCAGGAACTGCAGAGATTTCTTTGGAAAAATAATGAATGCATTTAAGGCAAGTTGAGACCACCGTTTTCTCCCAAGATAAAATAAAAACAGTAATAACACCCAGAGGTAGGACCTGGATGGGGCTCTTGGATGCAATAACATTTCATTTCTACCATGTCTTTTAACTTTCTGTTCTCTGAATGGGATCAAGAGCAGGGAGGAAGGGAAAACAGAGTATTCCTTTACATTTAAAATCACAGACCTTTACTCCTGAGTTACTAGTTTTATCCTTTTATAAGGATTGCATTCTCAGTATATTGTAGAGCTTCTGGCAATTTCATCATCTCCCGTTATGACCTAAGGGGAAAAGGCATCTTGCCATACCTTGTTCAGAATACAAAGAAAAGCATTCCCTGAATGGCTGGGTGGCCAGTTACCGTGGCAGCATAAAGACATTGTGAATTGGTCTAGCTATGGGAAAAATTTCCAAAAATAGAACACAGTCTATTGCCACCTAGGCCCATGAGATCTTCTTGCCAGTATTCATCAAGGGTTTCTAGTGACCTGAGCCAGGTCGAAAACAGCCAAAAAGTGCAAGAGCAGATAACTGGAAATAGCCTTCTTTCTTTGTCAGTCGTTCTGTGAAGACTCACATGAAAAGATTGTTTGTCAGTAATGTATTGACTTTAGTCTAGAAAAGTCTGCATGGAGTGGTGTAACAATGCCAGAGAGGAGAGGGACTCAGAGAAATGACCACTGAGTGTTGTGAAGAGGAAAATGTAGATGAATCCATTCAAATTTGCATAATGAGAGAATGACTAGAACACACACACATTTCCATTAAGGAAAAAAATCAGTGAAGTCATACATCTATATTTAGACTACAGCTTTCAAAATGCCAGTAGTGTGTGTGTGTGTTTAAGAAAGGACTAAATCTCTTCAGACCTGTTGGAAACTCTAAGTCCCTGAGGTAGAAAGTTCTACTGTCCAGAATGCTGTATTTTTGTCCCATATGACTGGTAATTTCCTAATGATACCCAGTGGCAGAAGTTCTATGATAGAATTGTGTTATAAAGATAACAGGATACGTATAAAGTGTGCCATAAAATTTTAAATATACATTAAATCAAATAGAACATCTAAAATATTTTCTTACTCTCCCAGAGATGGCCTGAAATTTGGTTGTTTCAGAGAAAGCTGTTGACCCTTCTCCCTGCTTCACCTGACTCCCGTTCCCACACAGGTGACCCAGCTTGTTAGAGGTCACGTCTGAACAGCTAACCTGACAGCGGTGGAAAGCGGCCTACTGCTCTGAAGACTCAAAAAGCTGACGGCACCCTATTAGCTTGGTCACATCAGTCAACTTCCTTCTCATGTTCTATCCTCTTCCATATCATGATCCCTTCCTCCCATGTATCATCCATCTTACATAATTGTGTGTATCACACTAAGTGTCAATAAAGTATTCACATAGCAGTCTGCCCTATTAGGCTATGAACTCCTTTGTGGTAATGAACATGTTCTTAGTCCTGTACATGCAATAACCAAAGCTTATTTAAAAATCTTAAACTTTCATCACCAATATTATCGTCACCAATATCTTCTGCCACTAACTTTATTTAAATCTCACTTGAGGAATAATTGCTATGATAATGGAGATAAGGTCTCAGAGTATAGCATTATAAATATAGTATTATAAATCCCAACTTAGCCCCTAATGTGATTTACTTTTTTGTATTTCATAAGCTAAATCCCAACAAGTAGCTCTTTCCTAATATAGAGGCTAGGGATTCACTTCCCAAAGATGAAATTTCTATTTAAATTTCCCAAAGACAAAACTGTTTTCTGAATTTCAGCTTACGAATCCCAAATTTCTTTTGATTTTATTTTTAAGAGTGCAAACTGCAAACACTCAATGAACTACAATGCCCTAAAAAGCAAAATAGAGATTGCAAAACGACAATCATCTTGTTTCATTTTCATGTTACCATAAATGTTACTAATATTTATATCAAATTGAGCTAATGCCTGGAGCACACAGGTGCTGTTTATCAAGATCTCGCCACCCCTCCAGATAACACAGACAACTGAAAAAGCATGATTTGAACACTAAGGCGAGAAATACACACAAAAGTGATTACCTCCAAAATGGAAAAATAAACGTGTTCATTTTGTGCTATAAAAATATGAATTGGGGGAGAGAAATCAGATCCATCCCTTCAGATGCTGGTCATCTTTTCCATCATGAAAAATATACTTTAGCGTTTTGTACCTTGGTGACTGATGTACTTGCTTGAATGAATCCTTACCAACAGGTAAAATATCATTTCGATTACTTTGTGCCATTTCAAAACCGAGGTGACTCACTCAGTAATGAGATAGAGTAAAAAGCAGTTGTTTTTAGTGAGTTTTTCCTGGGGCTGGGAATCATTTTAATTTACTTGTCCCAGATGCCACATTTCATCTAGTTGGTATTCCCTCCGTTTCCAGGCCTGCTCTCCCCTTACTCAATAAATATGGAAATCTATTCCTCGTCCAGTTTGAACATTGTAATTTTTATAGCAGTTTTACTCTTTCTGACAAGCATATTTCCACTCTCCATTTAGTCTTGGAGAATGTGAAAAAATGCACCCTTCCCTGAAAATGCTTTGCATGTATAAAACATATTTCAGAGTTCAAATTTTCTATACATGTATTGTTTAATTAGTCTTTACAACAAAGACTTCACAATGTATTCCCCACACTAGGAAACAAAGCAGAAACTGAGATCATGGACTGACTAAGGCAGATCTGATTGAGTCCAAAAACAATTTCTGAGTCCAATTTTAAGGGTCTTCTCGTCCCAAAGTCTCATTTCAGAGAAGCATCAAACCCCTATCTCAGAATCATCAAGGTTCCAATCCTGCACACAGATTAGAATACAGTCATTTGCCTTTCTTCTAAGTCCTTTCTGGAAAAAGGCTGGTTATAATGAGGCAAGTAAATAAGTAACCAAGTAGTTTAATAATGAATGAAAAAATAAATGAAGCCAATGCCCCTTTCCTATAACTTTATCTTATTCTTTGTGTCCTTTAATGAGGCAATACTTTCCCTGTACCTTTATGTTTTTTGATAGTTTTGGTACTTTTTATACTAAATTATATCAGTGAGCCCTACTTAGAGAAATATGTTATGAAAAATATTTTTAGGCAAATTCTGGCCACACTTATGCCCATTAGTAAACTAGTCTTCATTTAATTAAAACAACAACAACAAAGTAGTCACATCAATTTCCTTTCAAAAGGCCATCACCCTTGAGTTTCCACCAGTGATATTATTGGGTTTTCTGGAATTAGCTAGGCGTGTAGCCAGTTATGCAGTGATTGTCAAGACAGTCCCCATTTCAACCCCCTCTATAGAGACCTTCCTCTAGGAGTTTGTTTCAGACTTGCATAGCTATTGTGGTTGATGTCCTAGCTAAGTCTTTTTAGAAATGCACTACTATATGAAACTCACATGTTCAAACTAGTAATCAGAACCAGACTCACTAATGTCTCTGACAGCACACTCCAAAAGAGGCCTTACAAAAATACCAAGTTAAGGCTATCTCCGATGCAAAACACACCTAAGGGAGACAGTGCCTTTTCCTCCAGACACTCTCAGGTAGACATCTGAAAGCTGAAGGAGTCTATGAGGAAAGGTTAGTATTCACAAATAGATTTGATGACAACTAAAACAGGTGGGGGCTTACTGTGAAAGTTATCATCAAGATGTGAGCAATTTAGCAGAAATAAGCAAGAGGAAAGTCAGGCTGGCGACCAGTGGATGAAGACTTAGGCCAGCAGTTTGGCTGAACAAACTTTGAAACTGTTTAAGTGCACTTGTGTCTAGGAACTGCACATTTTGGTTCTGTGGTCCTATGACTTTGGTAAGTCTTTTGTAGGGAAAGGCTTCTGAAACCTTTCCCTATGCCTCAAGGCTTCATAGTCATGGATTCTCACCCTGTCTGCATTGAACAACTATATTCATCAGCCTGCCAAGTGTGCACAGATGATCAATGTCAGTAGGTTACTTATTCCTCTGTCCCACTCATGTGTTTGCAGATAATTATTTGACAAAATCTTACTGAGCGTGGAGCATATCTTAAATAAAGATTCAGAGTCACAGTCAATAATCAAACCAAGATTTTCTTAATAACTTACTTTTGCCCCTCCATAAAGAATATATTTGAAATATATATATATATATTATTTATAGTAGGATTATAAATTTAGAAACTGCTTTTTTTAGCCCATTAATAATTACATAAATGCTCAGACTACAATATCAGATGTAATATTTTTCTCATATTTATGTCAAATAATCAGTGGTGAGCATGTGCAAAATATTTAATATAAGAAAGAAGATTAGCCTTGATTCAGAAAAAGATATGGCAGCCAGGCATGGTGGCTCATGCCTAGAATCCCCACACTTTGGGAGGCTGAGGTGAGAGGATTACATGAAGTCAGGAGTTCAAGACCAGCCTGG
>NW_016107514.1:2349262-2396695 GCF_001604975.1 Cebus imitator | reverse complement strand
ATATATATATATATATATATATATACACACACACATATATATTTATATATAACATATATTAATGAATTTACATTTATATATGTTTATATGATAATAAATTATATGTATATAAATATTTATAAGTATATATAAATATTTATATATAACATATGTTGTATATATATTATATGTATATGTAATATATTATATGTTATATATATAATATGTTATATGTAATATATATAATAAATTTATTGAGTTCCCTAAACTCTCTGAATATTTCCAAGAGAATACACTCCAAAATCACCAGTTACTAATTCATTTTATTAATTCAGTTCAATCTGTTACTTCCTAGAAGTACCAAATGTTTTCTTTGGCATCACATTTATAATCAAAATGTTTGCTTTAAAATTAAAACATTTGTTTTAGTAAAATGAGTTTCCAAAAGCAACTAAAGTCCCAATAACTGGAAAGAAACTGCATGCAAATTGCTTTTTATATACAGTTTTTTGGACTTCTCATTAGTAGCCAGAGTAGCGCAAAGGAAGAAACAAAATATTTTTGCTTTTGAGATTACAGATATAATTGAAAAATTATTGATTTAAAGACAATACAAATGCCCAGTTCATTAAAAAGGACCATGATGAAAGAAGTAAAAAAACAAATGGAAGCTGAAATCTGCGATCTTTAGAATTTCAGCAAATAATTTCAGGAAAAGGTAAAAAATTAGAGCACTATGACCTGAAAAAAGAAGATTAAATTTCCGAATGGGATAGTAAGTCGAAGGAGAAAAAAAAAGAAACTAAGAAGTGAAGTTGACAAAGTTTCTGAAAACTAAAAACAAGGGTTGAAAGCGTTGTCAAGGCTATTGTAGAAATACCGTAGACCCTAAAACGAGGCAGGAGGTGTGGAGCTGCTGGGTCAGTGGCTACTGAGGGCATAGTTTGATATGAAATATGAATTAAACACATAGAGGTTTGATCACTTTGAAGTAGGATGCTGGTACAGAAGACAGATCCTTTCATGAATTGATACAGCAGAATTCTATGTATAACAAAGACAGAGCAAACCACTGGGAGCAAAACATGCTTTGGACAGAATGGCACAGTGATTTCTACTTTTTAGGAAGAGGTATGGGGAGCTATCAAGTCAGATTCACAGTGAGACTGGGGAATTTCTAGAGAAAATTAGATTTATTAACTTGAATGAGTTTCTATCACGTCATGAGTGGAAGAAGAGATAGACAAATTAATTTGGTATGATCCACAGAGGAACTTCCACCATAGACAAAAGAGGAGGTGGTTTTGGTTTTTAAATTCAGATCTAAAACTTTAAATAATACACAATTATTTTTCACTGGAATTCTGCACACATAGAAATCAAGATGGGAAGAGCAAGGTAAATTAAGACTCTGGATATTTAGCCAAAATACTAGTAGTAAGATGGGTTATTTCAAAAATTTAATTAGGTACCCTTTTAAAATACATCATGTCTTTATAGGGGTAGAATTTGATCTGAAGAATTCTACTATGTACAGGGTAAAAGAAGAGGAAATCCTTTGGAGGAAATGAAAAGAATAGATGTGTATATTCAGTTCTTACAGATAATAGCTGAGGGGGTTATAAAATAAAGCTAAATCAAATTGATTGGCAGCAAGGGAGAAGTGATATTGAAGAGAAAGTGATAAGAAAGGAAAATTGTGACTATGGTTATACACTCTAGAAATAATAAAGTAATTATAGCCAAGACACTACGGGAATACCCAGCATATATAAAAGAGGTGCTAGAGGCTAGATTAATATTATTTAAAGTTCATTGGGAAAAAAAGAGCTGGATGCTATAGAAAAATGCAATTAGTTATTGTTCTATCTGATGGATTTATAATTGACCCCCAAATTTTCATTATACACATCTTTGAAATCAACTGAATAGTATAATTTTCTTGTTTACTCAGGCTCAGTTTGGGTTGAGAATCTTTTAATTTCACTACTAGTATGTATAATTAGTTTGACTCAAATCATTTAGTATTATTGTTACTCAGTAGGTGACTTGCTCCAGGTCAGTGCTATCATGGATCTTTTAGTATAGCCATATACAAAAATCGAGAGATGAAAATGTCTGTAATCCTTGCTATTTATATAGCAATACTACATCAGTGATAAAAAACAGTATACACGCATACACATTAAAGAGATCAAAGCCCATGCAGATGAATCTTCTGTCACATATTATGACTCTCATAATAAAAATCCAGGGCACTAAAGAAAATACAGAAACAGTTCAAGAAATTAAATTTAAACTAGGCAATTTAGTTATGAAGGTGCTTTCTTATCTCAATTTTATCTCTGATTTACTATATTTCCACTACTCTATCTAGTGTCTCTAACTAGAAATAATATGGACTCATAAAAGAATTACGATAGCAAGCTTAGAACAATTGGTAATTATAGTCTTTGCATAGTAGAAATCTCTATAATAATCTCAAGCAGAAGTAAGTCTGCTAAATACCTGCAAGAACTAAGATTTACTCTTTATCTGCCTCAATTTACTCATCACCAATGTGGCAGGAAGAACTTTTCTCAAGTTACCTGGGTTTGGACAGATAATCAAGGTTATGGTTTTTAAGATATAGACTATGATGCTGATATATCAAAGAGGTATCAATAGCCACCTCACAATTGTTGTCGTCTGTCCTCTTCTAATTTTATCCCAATAATTTTACTGACTTAAGTGGTGTCAAGTATTTGTGGTTCAATCTCCCTTACTTCTGCCTAACGCATACCTCCCACTCCCACCCTAGAAAAATGCATTTAGAAACAGGCAAACATCTCACGATGGGAAAGGTGATTCTAGCAACTCACAGCAATCAGTCATCAGTTTTGAGGGGACCTGAATTGACAAGACGGACGATAATTGAGTACATGGTATTTTGTGTCTTACTCCCTTATGTGAGCATATAGGAATGCTAGCAAGTTGCAATTGTGAGTTTTAAAAACCGTCCTGAGTTTGAAAATAAAGAAGATAAGGACCTCTAGAGTTAAGAATGCATCAGTGGAACAAAACACAGAAAGGTTTTTAAAATATTACTATTTTGGGTAACTTTGGTCTGCTAATATTCAAGAAGTAAGAGATAACTATAGGGTCAATCAGATGACAAAATGACATACTTGCATTGTAAGTTTCAAAACAACAACAAAAATCAAAAGAGACCAGAAAAAATAAGTAATAAAATATTCATAGGAGAAACATGTCTTATAAATAATTGGGCTGTGACATCTTTCCCTCTATCAATAAAATTATCTCTCTATTGTCAAGGAGACAATGGCACAATTTAAAATACAGAAATACAGTTTTGTTTTTTGAAACGGAGTTTCATTCTTGTTGCCCAGGCTGCAGTGCAATGGTGTGGTCTTGGCTGACTGCAACCTCTGCCTCCCGAGTTAAAGGGATTCTCCTGCTCTTGGTCTCCTGAGTAGCTGGGATTACAGGTGCCCGCCACCACGCTGGCTAATTTTGTATTTTTAGTGGAGATGTCATTTCACCATGTTGGTCAAGCTGGTTTCAAACTCTTGACCTCAGGTGATGTGCCCACCTTGGCCTCCCAAAGTGCTAGGATTACAGGTGTGAGCCACCGCACCCAGCCAGAAATACATTTTTTAAAACAATGCAGGCATATAAAATGAACAGCATTGTAAAAGACCTTCTAACCATTTAGTATGTATATGTCACAAGGAAAAAGATAATTATAATGATTTTTCTTTTGTCTTATAAGGGCAGTAAATGGTCAATACGACAAATATCATGAAATAATCTTTCTGATAGGGAATAAATTGGTCATTAACGTTAAAGGAGTTTAGTTGCAGAATGAATGCACTACATTTCAAGTCTACTAGAGCCATTTCTTGATGTTCTTAAATTGTTGGAAATGGTACCTCAGGTGAAAGACAAGGGACATACAGATGTTTATAAATGCTGGTGAAGGAAATTCCATTTCTTTACATTGAAACCTGTGTTACACTGAAACCTGTGTTTCAATACGTTTTTATATTTTTAACTTGAGGCCTCTGAGCTAATTTCATTTTGATAAAACTGATCTTTGATTACAACTTCTTCCAAAAATAAAGTGCTTTGATTCCTTTTAAATAAGCAAAATCAGAGCAAACTTCAAAATATTTTTATGCATTGACACTTTTGGTCATGAAACTAGTTATACTGTTAGTTACTGGGTGATAAAAAGTATTTCAATATTTTTTAAATAGAACAATCTGCATGTTATTATTTTCAATGCCTTTTTTCTATTTAGTTGCTTACTTACAAGTTATATTCATTGGAATGTTTTCTGCTTTAGATCTGATTGAACAAAATATTGTGTTACTATGACTTGTCAGCTATTACAGTTTATTACGCCCTGCATCCTCCATTCTCACCTGATCCTGGCCAATTCCCAGAGATCTATTAGCAATGGGATTTTAATGAGTAACGTAAGAAGAGGGCGCTACAGTTCTTATGGAAGTTCAGAATTCATGAGGATTATGGAAAGGTACAACAACAGATTTTTTTCAACAGTGAAAAACGGGGGGAAAAGGAATGAATAAAATGATCAGATTTTTGGATGTTAAATGATTGAAACAGTTTCTATTTAAATGCAAATTTGACTTTTTAAAAGATGGGACTACCAGTAACTGCACCCTAAATGGTAAAACGAAAATCAATTTGAAATATGAGATGAATAAAGTATATGTGGACTTTCTGGGAATAATTTTTTATTATGAAAACCTTGACGTATTTTTCTTTGCTCAATCCATCTTAGACTTTGGACAGCTACGTCTGGGATAAAATGCAAACATTTTTTAATTTGTTTAAGCGCAAACATGGTCCTGGTCAGCTCACTAGAAGCTTCCTTGTTTATTCAAGTCAGATTTCACAAAATAATGATCAACAGTATGATGTATGTAAAATACAAGACCAAAAAGTAAGAGTTTAACTGCAGCATTATAATGACCAATATTCACTATGTGTTTTTTATGATGTTGGGGAAATCACTTTTAAGAAATGGAAATCACTACATTCTATTGATTCAAGAACAGAATCTTCAGACATAAGTCAGCAGAGTTGACACTTTCAAATACATAAAATGTGACATCTGCTCTTACAAATGCACTATACAGGCTGTAAATCATCAAAGAGAAAAACAGTTCAATGTCATTTCAGCCACTGTAAGCTATGGTTTATACAGCTAAGAGATAAAAATAGTCATACTGTCTCTGTGACATCGAAACCACTTTTCTATTGCAGTATTCCATGTTCTAATTTGTCTTTGTGGTTGAACAACACACAATCAATTGTAAGCAACTAGAGTAGTTTGACTCCAGTCAGTAGCAATTTTCTATAGCTTTATCTTTTCCCCTACTGAGGTGACTTTTAGTAATATCCACAACACACTATCTCAATTTTTGTGGTTGGTTAGTTTTTAGCCACCATTCTAAGGGCTAACATATGGCACTATTCCATACACAAAATTTACATTTAGTAGAGTACACATTAATAATTACATGCATTATAATAATTAAAGATCTACATTCTACTGAAAAAAAAAAAAGGTTTTATTAGATTGAAACTAAGACTAGAAAGAGCCTTTGTGTAGGATTTCAGCTTCTACCACTTACTAACTATAAAAATTCCAGCAAATTATTTAACCTCTCAGAGTCAGGTAACATATCTGAAAAACAGATGAAAAATCTGTCACACAGGGGCAGTTTTAAAGATTAAATGAGACAACATAACTACCTAATACAGTGCTTAGACATATACACTAACCAACGTAGTAAATAGTGACTATTATTAATCTTGGGTCATTTTGTATTGTTACTATAATAAAACGTAATACTTTTTTGTGGCCCCAGTAAATAACAAATGCTTGTTCGCATATCCCAGCACTGGAGTAAATTCAACTTAGGAGTAGCCTAGGTCTGGAATATGTGATTATATTTTTATTTCATTTTTGCAAATAATGGTAACATGTTCAGAAATTTATTTTATGTAATCTTAACTTGAAAATATCATTATTGTAAGTAATTTTTGAAAATGATTACAACAAGTATTACAACCTAGGTATCATTTGTTAAAACATACTAAATACTAAATAGATCAAAAAGGGAGGTCTATTCACTTTCTCTAAATTAGTAATTGCTGACAAATGGGATTCTATATACATAAAGAGTGATTCTACTTAATCCATTATTACATTTGTAAAAATAGTACCATGTTTACAATTTTAAAGAGTAAGAGTTATCACCATAAAATTTAACAATATAGTTTTCCAGTAGAATTTACTACATATACAACCATTAATCACCAAATGTTTAACTTTTTTTTTTTAAATGAGCATGAAACAATAAAGAAAGACCTGCTAATCAAGTTGGTTTCTAGAATGATAGGTTTGTTCATTGACAACCTTCTTGGAAACACAGTGTCTTTTATTTTTCTCCACCCTACTGCAGTGAAGTTCAAAGCCTAGTCTTCTGGTATCCACCGGCCCCTTGGCTGAAGCTGAAAGAGAACTGCTGTCCCGGGTGGATTTAAAGCCATTCGTTTAGCAGTTCTGATGCATTTTCTTTCTCAAATCTTTTATTAGTAAAGCAGCATGCTCCAGGTTCTGTACTTGTCAGACCATTATACGCACAGACCTTGGCTGCTGTTCATGCCTCAGTTTGCCAAATGTTCACGTAGGATCATGCACAACACTCCCTGCCACAAGCTCTTGATTAAGGGTACGTTTTATATAGATTCCAGATCTTCTAATGTTCAAATAAGAGTTGCAATGTACTTCACTTTCATTTGTCAGAAAACAAATATTCTCTGAACATTTATGTTTTAGGTTCATTGTGTCTGTGCTTTTATTTAGTAAAAGATGTTTTACATATAACTCCTAAGCCTGTGGTCCTTGCACACACACACAGGAACATACACTGTGAGGTTCTCGACAAAGAACAAAAGGAAAATAGTTTCAGGAAAACTGAGATGTTGTTTCACTAATGCACTGGGTTCTGCCACTGGCTTTTACACTAATGCTATGCCCTAGTGGGTTTATTTTCTCACTTGGAAAAGTAGTTGCTCTGCTATTGTGATGGATGTTTTCACTGAAGGAGGAAGAGGAGGAGGAGAGGTAGGAGAAGAGAAAGTTGTAATTAGGTACATGATTATATGTTTCTGATCTGTTTAAATCCTGTAATTCTACCACCATGGTCAAGGACTGCTGGATTGCAAGTTTATAAAGGACAGAAGTGCAGTCTTTTCTAGTCTTTATGTTTCTCACAAAGGACCTAATATAGATCTAATCCTCTAGGAACTTTTATTAAATATTAGTAATATTGACAGTAATACCAACAACCTTCTTTAAACATAATATCTAACTTTGACCTTAGGTACACCCCTTGCCTTTGCTTCTTGAGGTACTAACATTAAAGAGCTAATATTAACCATTTAACAACATTTAAATAAATGGAATCATTATGTGCACAGACATCCAGACCAAAAAATCACCCCTGGAGAAAATTAAGCCCATTTCAATGTAGGTCTCTTCTAACATTCAAGTTCCAGTTCCTCCTAGAAGCATCCTACGTAACTCTAGAAGGGAAAGATTTCCTTCTTTTCTTAACTTCCATAAAGAATAATGCTGGCCCGGATGTGGTGGCTCATGCCTGTAATCCCAGCACTTTGGGAGGCTGGGGTGGGCAGATCACAAGGTCAGGAGTTTGAGACCAGCCTGAGCAACATGGTGAAACCCCATCTCTATTAAAATAAAATACAAAATTTAGACCAGCGTGGTGGTAGGCACCTGTATTCCCAGCTACTCAGGAGGCTGAGTCAGGAGAATGGCTTGAACCCAAGAGGCAGAGGTTGCAATGAGCCAAGAGATCGTACCATGGCACTCCAGCCTGGGTGACAGAGCGAGACTCTGACTCAAAAAAAAGAATAATGCTGAACAGAGGCATAAACTTCATGTACACTTGTTGTTGTATTGAATCATGCTGAAATTGGGCAACAAAATCCTTGTCTGCAAAGGCTAAGAGAAACTAAAAGTTTCTCAGCATATCATCTGTGCCTAACAATGGTGTATTTCCAGGTCCTTTCGTTTCCCCAGTGCCCACAAAACAAGCTATTACTTCTCCACAGCTCTCAGAGCTGTAAGTATCACCACAGCTCTGCTGAAAAATATGGGGCTGGGGCTGTCATCTTTTTTTTTTTTTCAGTCATGCAAACTTTCTTTTTACTATACTCTATGTCGTTTGACATAGTTTAATGAAATTCTTCTTTCTTAAAAAATCAATTTAACTTGCTGGGACTATGTCTAAAGTTGGCAGGTAAGAAAAGAGAACTGGCACTACTAAGCAGCAGTTTGTGGACTTTGAAGCATCCAGGGGAAGGCAATGTGTGTAACTTCCACTAGTTACTGGAGTTTAAGAACAGTATATCCAACAGTGTAAATCAAAGGCCAATTTTCAGAAAAAAATATGAAGGGATCCCCAACGTTCAGCTGGGGATAGAAATCAATGAAGACATTTTGAATAATGGTATCTGAGTAACTTGTTTACTACCAAATCACAATTTCAGTAAGAAGGAAGTCTATTGTTGAATAAATAATGGAGCCATTTTCAATTCTTTCTGGAGTCATGTTTTGGCGGGGTGGGGATATAAAAAAATAAATAAGTAAATAAAAGTGGTTGGCACCTTTAGGTAAACATTATGAATGATTCTGTCCATGATATTATATCATATGTAGGTGTTATTTAAATATTCTCTAGAGATATTAAACTACACAGGTAGTATTAATTCATACATCTTCCATGAACATGGGACAGTCAACTTTGGGGAAGTTTGTTTAAGGAGCCCGCAGGTAACCAGCGATGGCTCTGACAACCTGATTGAGGAATGGGTTTCTTTCTTAAGAAGACCTTAGTTACTTTCAAATTTAGCATGAATGTTTTTCCGTGTACATATCTTTGACCTGTTTCACTTCTGTTACATTTAAATTTGAAGTCACGATAGTTTTGACATTCAAAATGAAGTATGCTACACATTGTTTTCATTTTTGTAGATTAAAATTATTTTCTTCTACTCATCAGCTTCTTTCATCAGATGAAAACAGATTTGCTTGGATTGATTTCCATTTCCCTCAAGTCAATTGGTAAAATACTGGCCGAATGATCTGTGTGTTTGCTTGGATGACAGGACTAAGCTATATCCAGATTTATAAGTTACCTTAATTATCTACATTTTGAGGCTAATTTACTAGTAGCATAAAATATCTTGAAGAAATTGTACCGCTTTAAATCGCTGCTTGTATGACAAGATTATTAATGAATAAAGAATACATAAGAAAGAGCGGGAGTTCCATCATATGTACTTACCTTTCAATAAAGGGGAAGCAAATCTATGCTCACTCAAACTGAGCCCTGTGGAAGGCGCTGTGGGGCAGCTCACTTGGTGGTATCTTCCAGGCCTTCTCCAAGCCTGGAAAGGACCAGTGGTCCATGTGGCAGGCCACACAGAGACTGCTAAGTCATCACCCGAAAGCGGGTCCTTCCCCACAAAAGCTCACCTCCCCCCATGAATAAAAAAGTCATTGCTCTGGAAATCACATGAGATGTAATGACCAGGTATATGTCCTGCAGGGTTCAATGGGGGTAACACCTTTCCCAGAGAAGTCTCAATGTTGCAGCCTCCTCAATGGCTGCCAGATTTCTCATGGTGGCTGTCTGTGACATTTTCCATCAGAAAACCCATTGGCAAATCTTCCTGTCAGGCTATAAAGACAACCTCAGAGATGGCCACCAGTAAGTTAATTTCGCAACAGAATTTGGCACATTACAAATCAGCAGAAGCTATAAACCACGTTTTCGATAGGGAGCCTGAAAGCAGGGAGCTGTGGGACCAGGAAGATTTCAGTAGATATGAAACTCCAGTTCTTTCTTTTGGTTTATATCTTAATATTTCTTCCCTCTGTCCACCAAGAGCTTTCTCTGGCCCTTCATTACTTCTTTCCCTCCCTCTTTCCCTTTTCCTTCCTTTCTGCCCTTTCTGTTTCCTTCCCTCTCTTCCTTCCTCCCTTTCTTCTCACCGTTTCTCCTTCTTTTCTATTTTTTCCTTTATTCCTTCCTCTCTCCTTTCTTCATTCATTTTTTTCCTTCCTTCTCTTCCCCCTTTTCTCCTTTCTTTCTTGATAAGTATAAACCTCCCGGGAGCACAGCTCTCATCTTCCATTGTATGCTGTTCTTGGCTCTTCAGTTTCCTCTTGTCCCCCTTCCTTCCTTCCTTCCTTCCTTCCTTCCTTCCTTCCTTCCTTCCTTCCTCTTTCTTTCTTTCTCTCTCTGTCTCTTTCCCTCTACCTTCTCTCTCTCTCCTCCTTCCTTCCATACTCTTTTTTTTTTTTTTTTGACAGGGTCTCACTCCATAACCCAGGTTGGAGTGCAGTGGTGCCATCTCGACTCACTGCAAACTCTGCCTCCCAGATTCAAGTGATTCTCTTGCCTTGGCCTCCCAAGTAGCTGGTTCTACAGAAGTGTGCCACCACAGCCGGCTAAGTTTTGTATCTTTAGTAGAGACGGGGTTTTATCACATTTGCCAGGCTGGTCTCGAACTCTTGACCTCAAGTGATCCACTCATCTCGGCCTCCCAAAATGATGAGATTACAGGTGTGAGCCACCATGCCCAGCCATCCTCTCCTTTCCACCCTCTTCCTCTCTTCCACATTCTATGTTTTATTTTTCCCTTTACTTCTCTATGAGGTGCTTCTTCTCTTTTTGTTTCCTTCCTATTCACCACAAGCTCAGCCCACCACCTCAAAGCAATCCAATAAAACGTTACCAACTCTTAGTTTTGCACTTTGTGCTATCATTTAATCTCATGCAGCATTGCACCAGCAAAGGGCGATGGTGATGTAAAACAAGCAAGAGGTATGCAAATAAAAATGTATTGAGAAATCTGGGCAGCAGGAAGTAACCTGTAATCCAGTTTTGAAATAAACATGGAAGGAGGATAGAATATCTTATTCAGATTTGGAGTTTTAGTTTCATTTGAAAGACTGGGGCACTATAGAGTTTCTGTCAAAATTATAACTCTTGACTTTAAGATGATCTCCAAAGTTTATATCTAAGATGCCAAATAGTGTAGAATTCATGAGTATAGGTTCCTAGCTCTTCCACAACCAGATGTTAAACACTGGGCCAGATACTTCAAATCTGGAAGCCTGATTTTTTCATGAATAAAATGAGGATACAAAGCACACTTAATCACAGATCACTGCAAATATTAAATGATACAGTGTGAGTAAAATGCTTTGTAAGTTACCTGACAAGAAGTAGTTCACAAATATTAGCAATTATTATGACTACTATTATAACTACATCTTAGAAAAACCATCATGAAAGAATTTAAAAATTAGGAGAGATAGCTGAGGTATTTATGTGGAGAGTGCTGACAAGATAATATTAGAGTATTGTGTATGATTTTAAGAGTGAAGCGGCCAACCAAAATTGAAATGCAAAATGGCAAATGTCTTATTTAGTTACCTCTGCCTGCCATAATCATGCTGGATTTCACTCCAGTGCAATGGGTTTTGATAGGATTGTGACCGTAGATGTATCACCTGATCATTGTGTGAGATTATAAAGCCATTTAACCTTTCTGGGTCTCAGTCCTTACATTCCTTTTCAACAAAACCGGGATAATAATACCTACCACATAGTGTTATCATGAGGATCACTAGAATAATGAATTTGACAACACTTCTAATGAGTTAAGGGCTATCATCCACTTTCTCTGCACCAAGAGAACACAAACATATTTCTCCTAGAGTCACAACTCCTATTAAAAACAAATTGGAGATAATTCAGAAGACCAGCAGGGTTTTTGACAAAGCATCATTGTACATGTCACCTCCATTAGCCTCTCTGATGTAGCTCTGGTTGCCCAGTATGTGTGCCCATTTGCATAGCCGAATCGCAATCATAACAGTCAGGATAGCAAGAAATGCTGTTTCCCATCCTTGCTTTGGGAAATAAAGCCAGCAGCCCTGGGAGAAGAAGTTTGCCTGGATAAAGGAAGAACTCATGGAAAAACCAAGAAGTTAATTTCAGATAAATTGTATTTTTAGATCCCTTTTCATTTGGCTCATAGAACATGTCAGAATCGATAATTACACATAATTTATCTAAAGAACATGAAGATACAGGTAGTAACTGGACTTGTTTAATAAAAGCCAAGGTAACAAAGAGACCAAGGATTAGTCTGCCACCAATGTGATTTCAATCCATCACAAACCTCTTTCTCTTGGAGGAAAATCCTATTTATTTCTACTCTATCTACTAAGCACAATGAGCAGCTTTTCTGTGTGGAAGAATCCCTGCCCTCCAAGATGCAGCCCCACCCAGGAAAGGCTGCAGAAACCAGCATGCCAGGCTCACTCGCTCACTGAGAAGCTCTGGAAAGAAGAAAGGAAGTATTTCCATTTCTATGTTTGTTTTTTGAGAGAGGCCTGAGCCTCCTGCACATGGCAGTCTGGGTTGCAAAACTCAGCAAATCCTTTTTCAAGTGTCTCGTAATCTCTTTAGTAATACTGATATTTGTTCTTCCTATCTTTTTTTCAAACTAGGTTAACTTTAGCTGCAGGGTAAGTAACTTCTACCACTTACTGTCTGTAACTTTGGTCAAGGTATTAACCTCTCCCCTCTCTTCCTGTTAGTTTCCTAAATGGGAGTAACAGTAATAGTGAAGATGGTAATAATAATGGCCACCTTTCTTTTGCATTTAATGGAAGATGAGGTGAGATCAGATGCTGAAGTGCCTGTCCTATTGGCTGGTACACTGTGGTTCCCAACATATCTTAGTGTTTCTCCTGCCTGCTTTTTCTTGCAAACAACTATTACTCGAAGTGAGAACCCAATGCCACATCATGGGGACAGAAATGCTACAGACAGGAATTCATTAAAGGTCAAGATGCGGCTTGACACACAAGTTCAAGGGGACAGAAGCTCAGATACAACATGGCCTGACCTGACCTTTTTACGTTCAAATCATTTCCGGGCCAGGCAAGGCCACCCTGAGGTCATTGCATCCTCCTTCTCCCTGGTACACTTGTACCCTCTCAAAAAAATATGAGCAACCTTTTTCTCTTTGATGTGGCTCTGATTAAAAATGTATAAATGACCTGGAATCCCACTCTAAGGATTAGGAATTTAATGGTGATTTACGCCAATCACCAATCTGATATTTGGAGCTAAAGGCAATTGGAGGACCTTTGATTATTAGTTTAGAACCAAAGTCAGATGACATATACATATGTACATCTGTAGAAGGGATGGAGGAACTCAATAAATGGACATTTCGGCAATAAGTTTGAGGTGCACTGGGAATACTGTGAAGGGGGTGTTAGGGAGCAACTGAACCAGAGAGGCCCAAGGGAGTGGAGAGTTTGGGAAATGTGATTTGAGACACAGTCCCCCACGAGAAGGACCACAGAGAACCTGACCTGACCGATGTTTTGTGCACAGCTGGCAGAGGCCTCAAGCCTAAACCCCAGACCTCACATAAGGTCATATTTTTTCTTGAAAAAAGAAAATAATTAATACTCAAGCTTAAAGCCAGAATCAGGATATTGTTTTGTCTCTAGAAAATACTTCTGGAATTATAACTAATGCTATAAAAACTAGGTCATAAGTTCACCTTAATCCTCATAATTTTAACTTTCATTAATAAAATAACACATTTTTTAGAAATCATCTTTTTACAGATGACCATGGCAGTGAGGTAAGAAGGGGACTCCCATGCTTCAACTTTACCAAGAAAGAAACTGAGACACAGAGCGAAATAACAGCCCTCGTTTCTCAGCTGGCTGGCAGACACCTCTTGTTCCCAAACAGTGTACTCTTTCTCCACCCACATTTGTTCCCATAGACAAAAAAAAAAAAAAAAAAAAAAGCCCTAAAATAAACTGAGTCAGGAAACACAGGTGACAAATAAATCAAACCTGTGCTTAATCCCATGGTATACAGTCTTTTTAATTACCCAGTAATTCTATTACTGTCAGTGCTTGTGCTTACATCTATTCACTCATTTTTACCTATTCCTTCACAGAACTATTGGCAGGGCAATGTTTTCTCAATTCTTGGATCTCCAGCAGCCACAGGGTGAAACCACACTATCATAGAATTGCTCGTGTTTATCTGTATATGATACTCCTGGTTCCTGGATATTGCTTTCATCCTGGATTTCAGAGTCTGATACAACTGTTCAGCAACATCTTATTCTGGACTTTACTGCACCTAGGCTATCACCAATAACGTAATGTGCTCTAGTTATAAAGACATAAAGTATGAGGTTTCAGATTATCTTAAAACATCATTTGATAATTTAAAACTCTGTAGGCTTTAAGTTCTAACAATTAGATAGGCTTCTATGAGGTATCACTAATCATAGGCTAAGCATATTCAGCTCCAAATTTCCCCATCTGAATTCAATTGTGATAGAAACATTTTTATTTAATTCAATTCAGTTAAGTAGACTTAGCAAGAAAAATGAAGTCATGTTGTTTCCTTCTGTTTATTTTGGTTAGAAAATTAAGAAGCACTTTACAGAATAATCATGTCCCTCTTTTGAGGAGTAAGTATAACATTAAATAAAGCACCTTGCCAATTCCTGTATGCATTTATTTCTAAAACCCATTATCCCAAGTGACTAGTTCTGTGGACTAGATGTTTTCATAAGGGGCAAGGGGGGCAGGGAGAGGAAACAGTCATTGTTTTAGAAATGAATAAAGTTTAAAAGAAAGTATAATCAACCAGCATCTTTAGAGAGTGCTATTTATTAAGAATTAACATATAAAACTATTATCAGTATATTGAAAACAAGACTTTTGTACAATGGTGAAGTTGACAATATGCTATTACCCTGTGGGGTACGTAAGAAATTAATAAATGAGTTCAGAAATAAAGCACTGATAACAGCAGCTAAAGCTGTGCTTTAACAAAAGTTCTTTTAAATCCAGATGCTATTGATGGGTTCACATTGGACGTCTCCTCGGAAAATTACCAAATTCCCTTTATTTCTCATGACTGATCATTTAAATTTTTCCTGTCATCTGTTTTCATACTGAGTGTTGAGCTTTTTTATTTTCCCCAAGTCCCTGGAAGGGAGGAGGAATCAAAGTCTGTCTTGATATGCAGAATCTACAAAGTAGCTAGAACTGGAAAGCTTCCTATCAGCAGACAAAGCAATCCAAATCCAAGCTACTGTTAGGTCAAAACTTGTGAAGAGTGGATAGAAAAATATACTGAGGAAAATGCTGACGACCAGCTCTAAAGCTTAAATATCTTTGTTGCAAGGACAGTGATAAATAGAGAGCAGTTAAGAGTCATCTGGAGCACCAAAATTTCATTCCACTACTGTATTTATTTTTAGCATTTATTATTATTCATTGGGCACTCCTAGAATAATGGTGGTGTGAATTATGCATAGCAGAATTGAATGGGGGAATGGTATTTATAATGCTAAATTTACAAACATGAGAGAAATTAGTAATACTATAGTTATCAAAGGAAACAGGCCTAATTAAAGAAATAACTGCTACAAAACCATATGCAACTCAAAGCAGAAAAAGACAATTCAAATTTAATGAATGCCTTTAATATTAATTACAGAATTCTTAACAATACATTGGGACAGCTCTCTTGGAGAATTCAACTTACTGTTTAACAGTTTCTGACTAATTTTATTAACCTGTACATCTAAGAGGATCAACCCCCTCTGGGTTTAATTAGAAGGAAATTCAATTTAAATCTAAATGTCAACAGTGGTTACTAATTATGGCAGGGCCCTGGACGGGACAGCCAGTCTGTAATCAGGCAGTTTCCTGGTAACAATTAACACTTTCTTTCTGAGTTATGAGTGCATTAGGATATTTTAAAATAAATACTATTCAGCACGGGACACTGCTAATATCATGAGCCCCTACTGCTAGGTGCAGACGTGCAGAAGAAGATGCCAAATTAAATTACAGAGATTTCTCAAACATATAGCTGAATAATAAGCAGCTACAAAACTAGGTCAGGGTGGAAAAGCTAGAGCTGAATTCCCCTCCCCCAACATGCAAAATAAATATACCCACTATCTCTGAATAGAAATCATTCTTTTGTTATGCCCTTTGTCAAGAATACATTATTGCAAAATGATATTTATTTCCACAATCTTCACAGCTGTGAGCACGACTGAATTAATCTTTCTAGAATTGATTTCATTTGCAATTTCATAATTACGATTATAAAATGTAAATTTATTACTTAAAAAAGAAATGATTATAAAAGACATAGATAAAAAAGACAGTGCTTTATCTATTGGTTTGCTTTGCTCGATACTAATGAAATAAATAGCTGACTAACCCTGAAATAAAAACAAACAGTATAAAGATGATTGCAAAAATGTAAAATGAAAGCTAGGGAAACAATAAAAAATCAACTCTTTTAAATGTAACACATACAGTAATAACGTGGCTTGGAGAAGTACCAGAACATGCAAATTTTGTCATGGTGAGGCTAAGCTTTAATGGTTAGTCATTTGAGATGTTTCTATTGCTGCCACTCTTTAAATGTTGGCATTAAAGATAATACAGAAAATACTTGGGTACCACTAATCTTTTTTTCCCCCAGCTTTCAGTTTTATGCTCTTAAATGATAATCTCTAGCAGGCGATTTTCAGACTGTTTAATATTGATGACCTAAATAACAAATTAGTTTAAAGAAATCCATATTTATGAATTCAATTTTTAGTAAAGTGTAGTCACTAAATTGGTCTTCTCTTCTTAAGAAATTGTTTTCTATAATCAATATTTAAATGCCTACTGTGTGCAAGAAATTATATTGGATGCCAGGGTATACACAAGAATTCAAAAACAAGCATCGCTTATTCAATTATTACCAGTTAAAAATAATAAAACAGCTGTTTTTTAAATAACCAGGGCAAAATAAACTATTTATTTTATAAAGTATTTTTATTTACATAACTCACTTTCCCCCTAAAACTGGAATGATCCACTTATTTAAAATATCAATTTTATTTTCTCTGTTTAAAATTGTGACTCATTAATCTGGGCAAATGCAATTAGTATACATTGTATTAAATATACTCAAGTGTTAAATGTCAATTACAGAAACACCACCAGTGCTAATGTCAGTAAATGATTCTATAGGCACTTACACTCATAATAAATACAATGACATTTTTATAAATAAATATTAACATGTAAAACTGCTATTTATTATGTCAACTCAACCAATAAAGATTATATTTCTATACTAGAAATGCCTTGGTTCTCTTTTTGAGTTTGCTCAAAATCACAAAGCAAAAATGCAAGCAATGTCACAAGACATGTATTATATTCAACTGGATCCAAACTAGCTGCAGAGAAAAAGGCTGCTTAGGCTTATGTACGAAAATAAGCTTAATATATGTGAATAAATTATTTTTTTTACCATATGATTCCTTTCCATTTGCTTTACCTGTCCTAAGATACTGAGTATTTGATAAAATATTTTTACTTATGACCTTTTAGCTTTGTGGAGTGTGAGTCTAGCAGAGCTTCTGGGTCATTCTCCCAATCCAAATATTATCCATCACCTTCTCTAGCGTGAAGGTTAATAAATCCTGGCTGAAGATGTCTATATTGCTCCTTTGCTGTTCATAGCCATGAACTCTTCCAGGGGGACGGACGCAATCCTTCCTCCTTGAAGAGTCCACGTTTCACCTCTGGGAGGCATGCTGCCTCCACCAGGCTGCGTGGACAGCGTCTAGCTTTTCTAAACAATTCTGAGGCTGGTATTACTAACATTCTGCAAGTAGACCTTTAGTTAGCTGTAATAAACATATACTAGTCATCATACCGTAACACTGTTTAGAAATTCATATTATCTTACTGTTTAAAAATTCTATATTTAAATGAAATTTGGAGAGACCCTATCTATGTAAATTATGCTTTGATTTCTTTTTCTTTTTTCAAAGGCATTGTGCATCAGAGAGATTTTCCACTAACTTCTTCAGCTCTCTACAATATCTTTCAAAATGCTACCTGAGGCACCATATCATTCCCTGGAGGGAAACAGCTTAACAAGTGTGCCTTGCTGGTTAATTGTAATGCTTTAAGGTCTGTCTTAAACTAGTATTGGATGATTTGTTTTGTCCTTTGCTGAGGATAACTTTGAGATAATTTTCATGCAGATATTCTGTTATTAGACACCTGTTAGGTGCTAGATCTCTCAGAAGAAAGAAACGTTCTTTAAAACTTAAATAAAAGGAATAAACAAGAACAAAGACACTGAATATGTGATAGACAGTATAATAAGCCATGTTTCTAACACCAGTTCTTAACTGTAATTTATCAGGTAATATTCTGAATATCATATTACAAACTCAGAACAGGTGTCTGGAGGTATTTTTCTACACTTTTAAATGTTAACTCTTTCTCCCTGCATAACTGAAGCTTTAGTTCAGATCTTTTGATAACAAAAACGGAAGTTCTGTAACCACAGCTCAATAATAAGGTGAATGGAAAAACAGTTGGTTTCCGTCTCCCTCAACTGCTTACATTGATATGTTCAAGTCAAAAAGAGAAAGAGAGGGTGTACATTCTCCATGATACCAACAACGCCAATTGCAACTGATGGATACAAAGCACTGGTTTTTACTCCCTGTTGCATAAAGCCTTTATTTTTTATATTTTTATGAGTAATCTAATGTATAGTTTTATTTGGGACCCTTAAGTTTCAAGCAAAGACTGAGTAGATTCATAATGTCACACTGTTCAACAAAATATTTTCAATCATTAAAACGGTAAGGTTTTAAAGAAATCAACAGTCTTATTTCATATTTGTTGGATGGTATGGTCGTTTCACAGCATCTTCTCAGGAGCAGACTTGACCTTTTTGTGGACAAGAACCCAGGTGAGAAAGAAAATATCTCAACTGGATGTGTCAGTGGGAACAGGGAACTGGGAAGGCTCCGAGAATTCCTCTCCCCTTTGACCCCTACCCTTTGTCCTGGTAGTTCTCTTAGCAACACAGAGGAGCTCTCAAGTTTTATTTCAAGATCAGGAAGATTCCAGAATAACACTTCCCAAAGGGGGTTCCACAGCATGGTTAGTAGGTCATGCACCAATATAAATTAAGTAAGTTGGTACATGCAAGGTTAAACAAGTTAATGAAGTCTCTCTTGCAAGATTTCCCAGGGGTTCTGAGTCACATGGAAGGATTCTAAATCCATACATCCCACATACATTCCCACCGTTTTACCCTCTGGGATGTTCCTGAATTTCTTCACTCCTGCTGCAGAACCCAGAACCAACACTGACTTGAGGCTTACTGTGGACTCCCCGGGGTGAGTTTAGCAACTGTGGACCTGATAGTTTGGACTTTTCTTCCTGATTTTAATAATATATTCACAGTTAATGCCTTTCTTGCTGATTAAAAAAAAAAACACCTAAATTTTAGAGTATAGCCAATAACAATCCCACTATGACTACATAGGACTGAGAACAGAATAATTATAATTTTTTAAAGATATAGGTTATTATGGTTGGCCTAGCTCATAGTTGATTTCAATGATTAACTTGCAAGGACAGTTCCTTAGATGTCTCAGAGTTCTGTTTCCATTGTGAAGTCTTGTAGCCTGGGTAATCACTATTGTTATCCCATTTTAGTTTCTGAATATAAGAGTTTGTATTATTGGATAATTCTTATTTTGTAAAAATTTTTTCATAGCTAGGTCCTGATTAATTTTCTCATCAGGATAACATTCATTTACTGTCGTAATACTCAACATTGATTTGCTTTCTTTAATGTTCAAAAATTAAACATTATATAGTACTATAACATATATAGTATGTTTCCTGAAATTGAGGGATAATTATATAATTTAGATAATTGATAGACTATAGATTAGTAATCATAGTATTCTTCAGGGTATCATGTTTTAAACGTGCATTGTTAAATAAGAAATTTGTTAGCCTTCAGCACTAAAGCTGGATTATTAGCAAATAACTAAGTGGAACCAAAAAAATCCACAATCCTGATCTTATCAAAATAATTACAGAACTTTTAATGTCCCACTAGGCCCAGAGAGAAAGAGAATGCAGCACAGAAAGAATGGTGTAATGGAAACAGACAGAAATAGGACAGCCATTCTACTTTTTACACAGCAGACACAAACTGGTGTCAAAAGTTAAAGAGAACACAAAAGTGATTGCCTAGCCAAAAATGAAATTTAATTTGTGTTTCAATCGACAAAATATTGAAACATATTTCTAAGTAAAATAAAAATATAATTTAATGGGTTTATTCTTGTCATTTCGTATAGGTACATAATCATTTAGATCAACAGATGAATATTTTGTGTGTGTGTAGTCATATATATGATATTTATATTTGATAATATAAAATGAAATGAGAGTATGCATAATATGTGTGTGTTTCTGCTTTGGAATCATTACAGAGTATTATTTCACTCAGTGAGCAGTGTATTTCATATGTCCTACAATTCAGCCATGTAACACCTGGAAGTTGATTTGCTTTGCAAAACATTTTTCTTCTGATGAAACTCGGCTGTATCTCTCAAATGATTCATAGTTCACTCTTCTACTGTAAATACTATATACTTACAACTGTATGGCACATCCTAGTACTCAGTTTGTAAAATGAATGAACAAATAAATGAACGAATGTGTACCTTGCCTATGAGTTGTTTTTACAATGCTAGTTTTCAACCTTAGCTCGGAAGATAGCACAGATAGTATAGTACCACGAATTTTGTGGAAGTGTTTTCAGGAATAGGCTTCAAAAGCACTACAGTATGTATTGGTTTCATTAACCATACTGGGCTTCCACTCGAGTATTTATAGGAAAGGAAAGAGTTCTTGTTTTTAATGTGAAAACTGCAGGCAGGTCCGCAGAGTCATTCAAGGATCTTCACAATTTGGTACAACCCCACCTTCCAATCATTTCACTTAGGATAAGCTCAACTATTAATATTTGTTGTCATTTCCATGTTGTTCACCCCTGCTGTGAGGACTTCTGCTGCTACTCTTTGCTTTTCTTTATCCTCTCTGCATGTGCAAAACTCACTCTACTTCCTAGCCCCGCTCAGAATCAATGCCTCTCCATGCCCACAACTATAATGCATAATCAAGTGCTAAAGGAATACAGCAGAGTATTTAAGATATAGCTCCTTTCAAAGTGCGGAAATGCCGTATGCCTATATAAACAGGCATATCATCAGACATCTTACAATTTCTTTTAAAGTGTCATGTAAAAGTATGATCATATTGTAAAAGTATGATCATATTCTTACAGTATGATCATACTTTTACATTGCCTTTACACACTATATGCATACCACTACATTATTTACCATTTATACATGTACATACCATTACATTATTTACCATACTTTTACATTACCAAACCCTTTATAAGTATAGTAAACTCCCATTGTAAATAAAAATGCATTTTGATAATTATCAAGTTTACTTAAAGTTGTATCTGTAGAATATAGTTTAGGCAATAGTAATCATTCCTATGTACAAAAGAAGCTTTTCTTTTATTAAAAAAAATAGAGTTCCAGCCTGAGCAACATAGTGAGACCCTGTCTCTACAAAAAATAAAAAAAGAATTAGCCAGGCATGGTGGTGCATGCCTGTAGTCCCAGCTATCCAAGAGGCTGCGGCCAGAGAATCACTTGGGAGTTTGAAGCTACAGTCAGCAGTGATCACGCCACTGCACTCCAGTCTGTGTGACAGAGCCAGACTCTGTCTCAAAAAAAAAAAAAAAATAGAGCTGTAAATTTTAATTTCTCTAAATCAATGTAACAGCAGAGACTGTATCTTAAACTTAAAACTTTTTAACAAAGGGAGAATTTATTCCAGCCATTTCTTTTTCTATTAAAAAAAAATCCTACAAAGTCAAAGTGCTAACCAAGTTCTCCTGTGTGCACTAGCTCCTGATTAGGGAGGTGGGGAAGCAGGAGGGGGAAGCTGGAGAAAGAAATGTGGTAAAAGACTCTCTGGTAGCTAATAAATACATGGCTATTGTCCCTGAAAATACTGCCATCTGTTGTCAGAAAAAGAGGTCACTTGTTAAATTTTGCCAGGCAACAGGCAAAATTTATGTGTGTATATATATATATATACACACACACACATATTTTTTCGCCTCTCTATATATACAGTGTCAGATATATATATATATATATATATATATATATACACACATATATAAATAAATATAGGTATAGATAGATGTTTCTTACTGAGCAGGTCATCCTCCAGAAAAGAAAGGTCTCTATGGGACCTACAATTTGGAACATGTCCAAAATACAAAAATAGATTTGTTTTCTCAAATAGTGAAATACTTCTCTAAAACAAGGTGACTCCTGTTGTAGGCACCTCTTTGAAATTACCATAAACTGATATATACCATTTTCATTTTTCTTCAAATATATGCAGAGAGTCAAAATCATGATTGAAATTCCAACCATCACACCTGGATTAATACTATCTTTTTATTAACTTTTCCCAAAACTTTCTATTAAATTTTATTAGGTGATAAAAGCTACAATATTGCTTTGTGGATCTACAATAGAAGAGAAAGGAGAAAAATCACCCAAATCATCATCTAGTCAGTCTGTATGTGAGAAATTTTTTAAGTCTATATGTATGTTACTTTTTGTTACAAAATAACTCACATTTCCTATGAAAGGATTATTACAGAAGCCATTTGTCACTTACCGCCCTCTAAAGTGTCACCATTTTTAATTAGGAAATTTAAGTTGCACCTCCGAATAAATGTAGAAGGTGTTTATGAGCCATCATTATATCAATTTAGATTTTCTAAATTAGACTGAATATTTTAACTATGACTTAGAAACTCTAATCATATAGTAAAATAGAGTTAAACTTAAGTTTACTGAGTTATATGAATTTCATTGGCATGTTCCCAGTCTGTAAACTCATTTTCACTTCAGTCACCCACAATTATCTCACTAATGGAAAGGGAGGATCAGTGTAGAAAACCCAACCAAAGACTCTGACATGTTCTATGTGAGGGCTTTATATACACTGTCATTTAAATCACACAACTGTGTAACATTGGCTTTCTAGACCCCATTTACAAATGAAGAAATGAAAGAGGTCACGTATCTTCCCTAATTCCACAAAGCTAACAGCCAACAGGATTTAAACCCACACACATTCAGCTTCATAATTCTTGCTTTTCCCTTTACCTCACACTGACTTGATACATGCACAAATTGTAAATTGTACTATCTTTTCAGATTACAGGACGATTGATTTGCTTTTTTCTTAAATTATTTCTGCTTTTTAAAACATAGCAACTGGTAAATTCATAGTGAAGAAAGGGTCATCTAAGATGTCTAGGTGGAAGCAGATCTTGAATATGGGATTTAAAGGTGATAATGGATGATTCACAAGTAGAAATAGACAGGTCAGCAATCAAGGAATGAAAGGCCAGTAGATTTGAATAGTGCCTGCAGTGGTCTTGACGGTCGGCTCACTTTGCCTAGACAAATGCTGTCTTGAAGGATGACAGCAAAACCCAGCTTGCACAGTTTGGAAGGGAGACCCTCACTACTCCAGTGGGAGGTGACAAAAGCCTCTATGAAAAGCACACACACCATTCTCAAATGGCTGGAAACCAGTTGCTATTGTGAGTTCTAACTCCTTTCATTGACAGTTATGTTTAAATTATGAAAATCTCAGTGGTGTATGACTTCCACTATGCAATTTTTGAAGTTCATATTAATGATGTGCAGCAAACCTGCTTTGAGAACCCATCCTGCTGAGAAACTGAAGGATTTTAGGAAGACTTTGGAGCCTACAACTTGGCTTATATGTGTTCAGTGCACTTTATATCATTCTGAGAATAATTTGTGACCCCAGTTTAGTACACAGTTAATGTCCAACCTGAGCCTCTTACTATGATAATCCCTAATCTTTACAACAGTTTGGCATGGACCTTTCATACTCTCATGAGCTGCGAAAATACCTGAAGAGTCAACCTTTATTAAAAATATTATAAAGGTACTTTACAACTCTAATGTTCAATATTTGAGAATCACATAACAGATTTTACATTACATATTTTGTCTGCTAGTTCTCTGAATTTTACAGTTGGAGAAGCCTATTCCGAGAAGTTAAGTGATCTGCTCTAAATCCCACCACCACTTGGAAACACAACTCATCATAGGAGCCTCAGTCCATGGCTCTCTCCACTGCATTACAAATAAAGGACCCCATTATTTTTCCATAGTCAAAAAGTTTTGACTGTTAAAATGCCATGGAAGGTCACTAAGATTTATCTTTTTGGAATAGAGACTATTGCCAAATGGCAACCCAACTTATTTGCTCTGTGAAAATCAAGTAAATGCATTTTACTTCTCGGAATCTTGAATTTCTCACCTACAAAATGGGAATAGTAACACTGACTCCAACACAGAGCGTTGTGCTAAATAAATGGGTTCCTGTGCTTCTAACAAAATGTCATATCCTAAAATGATTATAGTCATCTGTTGGTCACAAAGCTCGAGCTTGAAAAAAAGAAATAAATAAAACAGTGCTTGAACTCCCCAAAGTTCTCACTTCAGTTAAGTTACAAAAAAAATCAGAGAAGAGAATTCCAAGTAGAGCATATGGAAGAAAGGAGTTTATAGTTTTCACTATAATCAAAAGCATACTTAAGATCAATAAAGGTAATGCTAAGAAAAGGCAATATAATGAAAAGAAAAAGAAATAGCTGTATATTAATAGAACATCCTGGGAAAGCTTTCTCTGGATCTGCCTTTCTCACTCTTGCACTGGATTATAAACTTCTTGATGGCAAGCCTCAGACCTCTGAATCTGTGTAATCTCCCAGTAGTTAACCTGGTGCCTGACATATGAGAAACGTTCAGTACGTGCTTGTTAATATTAAGAGATAAACTGTCTGATAGATCTTTTCACTCATAGCTTAGAAATAACAAATATTTCACAGCACTTGAACAATTTTAGATAAAAATATTCCTAAAGTGAGGCTGAGCGTGGTGGCTTAAGCCTGTAATCCCAGCACTTTGGGAGGCTGAGGCAAACAGATCATGAGGTCAGGTATGATCTGACCAGCCTAACCAACATGGTGAAACCCCATGTAATCAATGCTTTATTAAAAAGCTTACAGCTTCCTTTTTCTTGATAAATCAGAATTTTGGGTTAAAACATTAATCACTATAATTTGCCATAAAAGATGATATTCTCAGTAGCTACTAAGTATGTGCTAAGTGTTATAGAAAATGGCCCCAGACCTTTATGCTTCTTAAATTCTTAGGAGTAGGTATTTTAAAAAAAGTTTGGGCCGGGCGTGGTGGCTCAAGCCTGTAATCCCAGCACTTTGGGAGGCCGAGGCAGGTAGTCACAAGGTCAGAAGTTTGAGACCAACCTGGCCAACATGGTGAAACCTTGTCTCTACTAAAAATACAAAAATTAGCTGGGCATGGTGGTGCGTGCCTGTAATCCCAGCTACTCAGGAGGCTGAGGCAGGAGAATTGCCTGAACCCAGGAGGCGGAGGTTGCGGTGAGCCGTGATCACGCCATTGCACTCCAGCCTGGGTAACATGAGTGAAACTCCGTCTCAAAAAAAAAAAAAAAAAGTTTGCCAAGGTCCTACATACCTTGGCTGTCACGTTTTTGTGGTCAGCTAGTGGCCTGACATGGTAGCCAGCAGTCCTCTTTATAATTTGCTGCTGCTAAATGCAGTGGTCTAGGAAACCTTATCACTAACCCAGCTACACTGTCTATAGGATGTGAGTTTCAGATAATCTGAATTGTATCTCTTCTGGCTGCTACTTTTTAAAAACTAACTTCTGTATGCTTGTCTTTACACCCCCAAAAAGAAAAAGAAAAGTGTCCGAGCTCTTGAAAAGCAGCCGTGTGATTATCCCACACAATTTGGAGTGACAACACATCCAAGATCCATTTTCTTTTAAAAGTAAAATTAGTAAAGTAAATGTCAATTCCAAAACCAGTCAAATTTGGCAAAGTTTTTAATTAATAGGACTATTAAATATCACAGTAAAGGGTTTTAAAATATCAACTATTAGCAGAAAATGATATATAGTAGCCACAGAAATCCCTTTATGCTTTAAGAAAGTTCTATCCTTATATTTCTACCACAAGGTGGTATTTCAGAAAATCTTAGTAGGTCCACGGTAAAGTGCAAAATACACTTGACTTGGACTCAGAAGACCCAGGCCTCAGCCCTGACAGCCCCTAGTACTGCAGCCTTGGGCGAGTCACTCAGTGAGTATCTGCAAGGCTGATAATGTGGGTCTGAGAATCCTAAAGGTCCCCCTTAGGATGAAATCCCCTGATTCTATGCTATTTCTCGAGTGGGACTTCATTATAATATGTCTGTGTGGGAGTATTTTATGCAAAAAGAAAGGAAGAAAAAAATGGTAAGTTTATTTAATCAATAAATTCACCAGATGCTTGTTTCATTTTCTGGACACTCATTAAGCACCTACTTACATTCAATATGAGACTGAGGCCAGTCCATGCTCCCCCAGAGGCTCACCATCAGCCACTCGGGAAGGTAGCACTACACATAGGGAAGCAGCAAAGTTTACGCTTAAGCCAGGCACATAGGACCTTCAGGCACAAAGGGATTCCAACCTACGCTTTTAGCCTTCTCTATAGCCATTCTAACCTGATAAATGTCACATTTTAAACATATCTGCTGGTCACCCCACTGGTAAATATCCAGTGATCTTCCCACCTCTCTGCCTTCTCCCCTTAGTCTCTCAATCGGCCTGGTGACTTCCTTCATTAAGGCCCAACTCAGAGGTCACTCTCTCAGTGGCTCTCCAGCTCCCATTTCTCCAGGTGGATGGTTTGCTTATGTGCATTCCCCTCCCACTTCATCCTCATCATTGTCACTGCACTTCTCACACTGAAGCAGCCTCCACTGTTCATAGGACTGCCTTCCCCATGAGGAGGGCTCATCAAGAACTGGGACTTTGCCTCACTCTGATTCTACCTCCAGAACAAATGGAGTTCCAGGCTTGGAGTCGGTACTCAAAAAGGGTGACTGAATAGAAGTTGTGAGCCATGCACCACATGAGTGTAGACATACAGGACTGAAGCTTTATCAAGGTGCAAGCTTCAAGAGTGGCAAAATAAGACAAAAGGTTATACACTCCATCTGCGCTCATTCAAAGCCATTGATGGGTTCGAGATTTGTTTCACTTAATTTTATTTTTTCTTTCATTGAACACACTAAAGGAGCCCCAATGGAGTCAATACTGAAACTGCACAATATCCATGTACACTTTTGTTCTGTCCTCTTTCTAGGATGGTCCATAGTTCCATGTCACTGTGATGACTTACTTCAGAGTGCTGCTGGCATCTTAGGGGACAGGTTTTACTGACTAGCAAAGTCATGGATCAACAGAAACGCCTGAGACGAATGTGTAAGAAAAGCAATAGAAGAATGAAACTTGGTGGGCCATGAGGACAAACATCTCATTTTTTAAAAGAACTAAAAAAGGAGGCGGGCGCAGCGGTTAGACTGACATTTTTCTGGACTACAGATGCATGAACTTCACAGCGTTGTGCTATAGACTCTGCAAGGACTTCTTTCAATCTGATAAATAAGCTATTTTCCTTTAGCAATATGGGTTCGGATAAGAAAGCTTACAAGATCTAGAATCCACTATTATTGTCAGTCCCATAAGCCTGTAACCCTTGGACACTGAGAAATGTGATTAACAGCACTTGCCATTTGAGTGACATTCAGGTACTGTGTACTGGATAAAGCGATTTTATCATTTAACTTCTTAAAGTTTCAAGTAGTCAGAAAGAAATATGCTCCGCCTACTTAAGTCTCAATATTTAGCTAATGATAATTTTCTGCCTCTGCTGCCCCAGAAACACCAAATATTTTACATTCTAAGCCTGGCACATAGGATCTCAATTTTTCATAAGAACCTGAGACAATTTAATGCAGTAATAGAATTCTTTAAAAAGAAAGAGAGAGAAAGGAGGAAAAAAAACCCCACCAAACCAGGGTCCCTGTGATTAGTCCAGAAGGAGTGGGGAAGCATTGGGGAAGGGGGAGTGGAGAAGAGGTGAGAGGTGACCACTGAAGGCTTTGCACCTTTGCATCCCTTTATTTGTGGTTTCACCATGAAAGCTACCACCTGCTAAAGAAACAGAGTGGGTGTAATCTACAAAAGAAACATCTCTGGTTTCTGGTTTAATGCTAAAGTTACATCCAGATTTTCAGTTCTAGGTCCTGAAATCAAGTGTTTTACTACTGGTTTACTACTGGTTAGTAAAACACTTGATTACAGAGAAGGTTCTGGATTTTATAAAAGCATATAACATCTCCAACAGGCAGAAATCTCTGTCTACCTAAGGGATGCTAGAATTATAGACCATGAAATTATCCTTCAATTACACTTCAGATTTTTAAACATGCGATCTTCAAGATTTGCAGACATTTTTGCAATTTATTGTCTTTGTTTCTGTGTTAGTCACATGAAATGCGTCCTTATGTCATATGAACAAGGTCTTTTAAAAAATTTTCAATGACTTAAAGACAATTTAAAACATGACAGTGTTTTCTTTTTAAAACCAGACTTTCTGTTTGACAGTACCAACTGGTTTGAGTCTAAGTACCTTTCTAAAACATTCTTGATTTGTTGCACAGATTTATATCTTTTCATGTTTCCTCTCATCATTAAGCCAATTATGAAGGAATTATTGCCTTTGCTCAATCTGATTTTTTATAGACTGCATTGAAATAGTCTCATCACTCACAATCCACTCATGAGATTGGTCCATTGCCCAGAAGTGCACAAATGATATTTCTGGTGAACTCCCATTAGTCTTAGAGGAGCTGCCGGTATACGTATGATCCTCATCAAGAGATGAATATAGACTTCTATATATTTGAACATGGTAATAGGTCCTTTCTTGCAAAACTGTGACCTACTGCTCTTCGTTCACATGGGTGTTAGCTGGTTAAATTTAGCTGGGCTTCGTATTTCACTGGTATCCCATGTGAATTATTAGGAATCAACTCCCTAACATCAAGTCTTACAACTCTGTGTTCAAAGCAGAAACATCTTTGAAATCGTTCGAAGCATGAATTCATTAATAGATGTTATGCTAAGCATTAGAACTAACTGTAAGGATTTATATCTGTTACCACGAATTTGTATAAAATAGCAGTGAGCTCCCAGTAATAAGAAATTCTTTTTAATATTGCTAATCAAAACATTTTAATTCTGTTATTAAAATAGCAGCATGCGTTTGACCCAGTTGTGCCTAACTTATCATTCCTCAATAAGAACGAACTTTTTTTTCCTTTCAAAAGGAAGTTTATAAATATGCTAGGCACATATTTCCAAGTCTTAATTTAAACGATGGCTACAATATGAACTACAAAAATGAAACATTCTTTATTCAGAACCATAATTCAGAAAAGGGGTTATTTTACAAAGGCTTAGAAACCATATATTTTGTAATATCTTAGATGCCAAAAATGAATTGTTGGCCCAAAAAAATGTATGCTTCAGGCTATTTTGGAAAATGGATAGTATTGGGAAGATCTAATATATAGACAGATATAAATATATATCTAGATAGATATTTAGATAGATAGATACTGCCTATGAACACCTTTCTAAATAACACCAGGGGTACACACTCAGGAACACAGATTAGCTCAGCTCTTTGACTTGGCTGCAATGTTACTCAAAGGAGAAACACAGGCTTTTAAAAGAACTTTTCTTTTTCCCACTTAGGTTTTCAATAACAGCAGATTTCATAGTTTTAATATGAAAATTAACTTGATCCTTCAAAGTTACATTAAAAAGACAGTTGCTGACCTACCAAAGTTTGTAAAAATGTAATTTTAGAAACATGATGGTAGTCATAAAATATTTTTAAAATTGTTTTTATCATTGCTATCATTTTTGGCTTGATTAGTCAATATCTGAGCAAACCTTGAGGTTCACAAAGTTGTAAAATTCTGAAATGAGGCTTTAGGAAATTTATTTGGTTTTCATCAGCATACAAATAGATAATTGCTGGTTTTGGGAGAGAAATGCTTTACAACTAAAGTACTTTCCCTCAGAGGAAATGTACTGTCATTTGTTTTTATTTTCAAAATGAAAACAAATGGCACTATAATTCCTAAGGGCAAAAATGACTTCAGTCTATTTCTTTTCCTATATGCTCTCATTTATTCATTTTTAGTTCGATGGAATATAGATATAGTCCCCATCCCCCCATCCGCATGACTTCCACTGCTGCAAAATGTATTCAGTCGCTGTACAGTAATTAACAGCTCTTGACTGGAAAACTGCCAGCATGTACAACGTGACACTCTTCCTTTGAACACTAACAAAGTGCATAAGTAATTTATGTTGGATTAAATATCCCTAACAGGGACCCTTAAGTAACCCAATCACTTTAAACAGACTCCACATGCATGCTCCTGTGCAGTGAAAATGTCAGACAGTGATAACCCACTAATAGCACAATTCTAACTATATTCCAGCCATTAGCATTTTATGACATCAATCCTCATTAAACCTGGCAAGGAAAAAGATACTAATGTTTCCCAATTTTACAGACAAGGTGGAAGAGAAATGGAGAAAATGTAGACAGGTGCTGTCTCCCAAAAAGGATTAACATTTTTTAAAATGTGGTAGCAATTTTCTGTTAGTACCTTTGTTTGCATTGAAAGAGACAACAAAGAGGTAATGGCTACAAGGACCTCGATGGAATCCAGCCAAGAGTGAAAGAAAAGACTGGTATTTCAGCCATTGTGCTCACTGCTAAAGCACTGTGCCAACTCATCTTCCAACCCATTATATGAAATTTAATTTAACCTGCTATGCAATTAATTCAGATGTTCAGCCTATTTTTCTCATGGCAGAATCCCTCACACAATGCCTTATTTAAATATTAATCAGTCCTCTTTCAATTAGGACTAATTTGCTTCACAGGGTTTCTCTCATCTTCTGATTGCAGGAAAATGGAGGTAACTTGCAACGTTTGAGGATAATTAACATGGTATTTTTATAATACTGATACATCAAATGGGACCTTAATGAACCCTGCTGATTCCATTTAGTAAAGCATGCCTCAAAGTTATAATCAAGAGGAAAGCCATTGCCATCTGTTTAAAATACTAAGGAGCACAATTTAAACACAAAATGCTTATTTCTCTAAACTGTCTATTGTGGAGGTCTGCAAAAGTCATTTTTCTATGCAAACTAATTGTACAGTATTTTAATTTGAACCTTTTATTGCACACATACAAAACAGTGACATCTTAAGATGTAGGGGCCCTGTTTAATTAAATGTTGACAACCACAGAAATAAGTAATGTTTGTTAATGTTACTTCTCTTAAGCACAATGCACAGTTGCCGCTAAAGCAATGGTAGTAAGTTGTACATTGCTAATGAATCTAATATTTCCCAGCCTTTTGTTTAATATTTGAAGAACTTGTCTTAACAAAAACCACTGAAGCGCTACGAAATGGAAAAACAAAAGCATACGCTGCTCGTTTGCTGCTTCTAACGTCACTAAGTAAACAGGTTAACATTTACACATGGCCAGTTGTTCACAAAGTGTTCCATCTGCTTCCAGGCAGGTTGAAGGTCAATGTTGTAGGCTTTGAGCTGTTCTAGAGTTCCTTGGTAACATCTAGGTTACTGAGGCTACTGGCTCCCGAGGTCATTATCAAAGCACTCAACATGTTCCAATGGTAATAAAACATGATTGATAACAGACTGCTTATTTACAATGTTTACACTATGGCCACAAGGATTTCCTCTGTTAACTTTTGGAAAAGTAGGTATTACCTGTGTATGTTTTCAATGAGAAACAGAATCTCTCCTCATTTTCTCTATAAAGCTCTTCCATCTACATGCTGAGTCATTGTGTCAGAAACATCATACATCCGAATTTCATGGTAAAAACACATCTAAGCATTTGATATAAAGTATCACATTCATATTGTCAGTCAGTCAATAAAATTGTCAACAGACTAAGATGTATTTGCCATATGCAGAGAAAAAATTTTGGGGGGTACAAAGAAGTACAAGCAATTCTCCACTTTGGAGCCCAGTTAGGTATGATACATTCTGGTTAGGTAAGGCAGGTGAGCAAGAGAGGCCATAGGTGTGAAAAGAACAAGGAAGAGGTGAGCTAGATGGGAGAAAGGGGATTAGGTCAAGGCATTATAGAAAATAATAACTCATACTTAAAATTCTGATATTTCATTAGTCTCAACTAATGGCATGTTGAAATTGTTTATGTGTTTGTTACTTCAATGAGTTTGAAAACTCCTAGGACAAGATGTACAAGTTTCTCATCCCAGTGCCCATTGCAGCTGCCTGTGTTATACATCGACTGTGCGTATGTCAACCATTTATTGATTTTAATAAGATTCACGTGCTTAAGTATTTGGCCAACACTTAACTGAGCACACGCCATGTTCCATGCACTGTTGTAATCAACGGGGTACAAATTACGGAACACAAAGATGCGATCTGTATATCCCTGCTCTCAAGGAGCTAAAATTCTAGTGGAGAGAGGCAAAAAGGTCAACCAATAAATGGGAAAAGTTCCAAGCCACAGATCTATGAAGAATACAAAGCAAGGTGTAAGGATTGAAATTGAATGGTGAAGATGTTTTAGATTGGGCAATCAAGGAAGGCCTCTCTGAGGAGGTGACATTTAGGCTGAGAATTGAATGACAACAAGCCAGCTTCAAGGAAGATTGTTCCAGACTGAGCAAGCAGGTTGGGCTGCAACCCTAAGGTGGGAATGATTTTGGCCAATGTGAAGGACATTAAAAATAAACCAGATAAAAATACACAATGAGATTGGAGAGATGGAAAAGGTCTAGAAAACGTATGGTCTTGAGTGAATAAAGAGAAATTGGATTTTATTCCTCAGTGCAATGGGAAGAAACTGTAGATCTGTACGTGAATCAGTGACATCATCTGACTTAAAGCTTAATGTTTTCTTTCCTTATCATCTGGGTGAAAAAGGGATGGTAGGAGAGTAAGAGGAAAATCAAGGAAACTAGTTAGAGAGCCTCTACAGCAATCCACTTGAGCTGCACTTGTGGTTTAGCGAGAGCAGGAACATCAGAAATGGAGAGGAAGAGATGGACCCAATATGGGAGTGAAGGAGAAGTGTAAGATTCAAGATGACCTCAAGGATGTAGCCCTAAGTAGTTGGGATGGAAATACTGGGGAAAGAACAGTTTAAAGGGAAAGTTCAGAGTTCTCTTATGGCCAATTTAAGTTTATAAGTGGAGCTGTGACACAGTAAAATCAAATAATGGAAATCATATCCAATGTTACTTAAAATTTTAATATGTACTATTATATTAATGACACATTGAACAATTTCTTTCACATTCAATATTATTAGTGACTTCACTAACAAATATTCTTTTGAGCTTTTGTGATAGCTCCTTCCTTGTAGTCTGGGGAGCACATCCACAGTCTGTTGCCTTGGAACCTCTGCTCATGCCATCCCCTGCAATTGCATTCCTCTTCCTTCATCTATCCTTTTGGCTAATGTCTGCACTTTCTTAAATAATAAAGAAGCTCTGACATTTAGGATTGCTTTGCAAGTCTAGGCACTGTGTTAGGTGCTTCAATTACACCATGTCACTTAAAGCTCATGGATACCCTCTAAAGTCAAGGTTATCTCAATTTTATATAAGAAACCACCGGGCACAGTGGCTCACACCTGTAATCCCAGCACTTTTGGAGGCCGAAGCAGGTAGATCTCTTGAGGCTAGGAGTTTGAGACCATCCTGGCAAGCCTGGTGAAATCGTGTCTCTACTAAAAATACAAAAAAATTTGCTGGATGTGACAATGGGAGCCTATAATTCTAGCTACTCAGGAGGCTGAGTCAGGAGAATTGCTTGAACCTGGGAGGCATAGGTTGCAGTGAGCCAAGATAGAGCTATTACACTCCATCCTGGGCCACAGAGCAAAACTCCATCAAAAAAAAAAAAAAGAAAAAAGAAAGAAAGAAAAAGAAAAAGAAAGAAGGAAGGAAAGAAGGGAAGGAAGGAAGGGAAAGAAGGAAAGAAAAGAAAGAAAAAAGGAAAAAAGAAACCAAGACTATGAGAAGTTAAGATTCATTGTGGATGTCTCTCCTAGGAAGCCTCTCCTCATGGCCAAGGCTTGGCTATGCCTGTACTTCTCTTAATTCCAGAGCATGACTCTCCCATTGTGAATTGAAGAGGATTTAAAACATGGACCCCAAATTCCTTGACACTCCTCTTATGAGATCCTAGAAGGCAGAGATCACATTTCACTCATCTTTCTATTGCCAGGCTGGTGTCCCTAGCACATAGCAGGCACTCAGTGAAAAGCAAGTGCTAAAAATCAACTGTCTGCAGTGGTTGTAAGGATCTGACAGAGGGAAGAATGGGGAGTTACCAGAGGATGCGGAGTTTCACTTGGGGATGGTGAAAACTTTCAGGAGACGGTGGTGGTGAATGGTTGCACAACAGTGTGAAAGTACTTAACACCACTAAACCTGCACACTTAAAAATGGTTTAAATGGTAAATGTCACATTATGTGAAATTTTCCACAATAATATAAAGGTCAATGCCCAGTCACCACTATTACAAGGAAGGAGGAATCAGCTAGAATTTATTCCAGACATAAATGTAAATATGTGCTAAGCTATGAGTTAGTCTATCCTCAAGAAAAGTGGTCTTCTCAAATTGGGGCAAATCATAATTATATATCCAATCTCTCCATCAGGTCAGGGGAAGAAAACTATTTATGACAGAGCCCACACTGTAATGTATTTAAAGACTGCGTTCACAGCAGACTGCCTAACCTCTTGAGTGATCTGTTCTAGAGAATGTGTTTTCTGGTAGCAAGAACATGTGGGGGTGCTCCTGTGACCTCAGCAGATAGGGTAGCCTCAACATAGATATTGACCATAATTTCTTAGCTGCTCCTGCCCTTTCAGACTGAAAGTCCTTAGAATCTTCAGGAAAGCATGCTGAAAGAAAATGTACCCAAATAAAAATCTGCAAGTGGCCAAGATTTTGCTTTGCACGTGCACCATCCATAAAGGGGCCCTCTAGGTTCCTCCCCAGCCAGTTCTCATCAAACTGACAGAGGCCAACTTCTTGAAAATTCTTCCTGCAATGTCAAGGAGCTCTTCCTGGTCTCCCACACAATTGCTTATCCTGTGCAGCTTGAGAGATTGTATCTATCTCCAGTTTAAAGACAGAACGGCTGCCAACAGGCCAAAACGATCATTAATAAGTTAACCGTTACCAGATAAGATTGAAATCTATGCCCGTCCTATTTTAAAGTAATCTCTATGATAATTACTACACAAACTGCTGCCCAAATGCCAGCGCTGACGCAGGAGCAAGGGGGTGAGGTTAGGCATCTACTCCTAGCTCAGCTGGAGAATACAGCCTTATCCAGGCACCCTTCCCTATCCCCACCCTGTCCCCCACCTCCACCCCCATGAAGAGCAATATCAAATACCTAAAATGGATTACCAGTGAAAGGTGAAACTTGACACAACTTCCTATCTCCTTTAAAACGAAAACAGAATGGCTTGGTCCTGTCTGTCTGATGCTATCATCCAAGGCCAGTGTTGAGCAGGAAAGTCCTGGAAGACAACTGAAGAGCTCCCTGCACCCTCACTCAAGAAAACCCAAGGTGACTTTCTATGGAGCATCTCACCTTCACCCCACCAGCTGACCATCATCCCCTTTTGCATTTGGATGTTTGAGAGCAAGAGAAAAAAATGGCAAGCTAGAGAAAGAAAAGGCAATAATAATTAGAACATATACCTACACAGCTCTCATTATGTGCCAGGTACCATTCAAAGGCCTTGCAAAGAAGCTCCTTTTGTCCGCACAGCAACCCAATGGGATAGGAATGAGTATCATCCCCATTTTATAAGTTAGCAAATTGAGACACACAGAAGTTAAGCACCAACTCAAAGTCTCAGGGTCAGGAAGTGGAAGGAAAGTGGGAAGAGGGGAAGAGCAGGATCCTGGGAGGAGACGCCCTGGAGGTGCTCTGATCCTCCCAGGTGTGGGCAGAAGGACAGCCACAGGGAATGGGGCAGCACATCTGTCCTCCCAACTGCACCCCAACCACCCCAGTTTATCTTGAGTGCCACTTTCACAGAATGTTACCATACTCATCAACCTACTCTGGTACTAAATTTGTCTAACTAGATTTCAGCTGGAAAAAATACTAAATTAAACTTCCCAAACAGTACTAAAGGATGTATAGTAAAAACTATATTCCTTCCACCCCAGGCCCCCTGGAAAGGCAGCCACTGTGGGCATTTTCTCTTGTATCCTATAGCCCACAGCTTTGAACATTCATTAAACCTATGGCTCTGCAGAATAAATGAATGTTCTGGAATGTTCTCTATTGCTGTCTCAGCCCATTTCCTCTTGTTTCATCCTCTTTAGAAACAAGCTAGCACTATCCATAAAAACATAAATCCCTAAACTTAATCCAATAAAATAACAGATTTTTATTGCTAAGCAACATAAATGTGTGAGGATGAAAATTACAGCCAATAATTTAATGCAAGTTATGGTAACTACAGCAAAATGCTAATTCCCAAATTCTGCCTACCTTCCATTCCTTCTTTTTCAGGGACAAGGTCTTGTTATGTTGTCCAGGCTGGAGAACAGTGGCTAGTCACACATGCCATCATAGTTCACTGCAGCCTCCAACTCTTGGGCTCAAATGATCCTCCTGCCTCAGCCTCCAGAGTAGCTGGGGACTACAAGTGCAACCATACCAGACCCCAATTTTTTATATTTGCTTAAGCAAACAAACAAAGTCCATGCCTTTCCTTGTTAATATCTAACCTCTCAGAGCCCATAAACAGCCACTCACTTTTAAAAAATCAATTATTTATTTACTCAACAAAACATTTAGTGAAAAATATTGTGTAGTGAAGAGTGCTGGATCCTCAGGCTGCAGGTCCTGAAAAACATTTTCTTTTTAGATCAGCGATCTTAGAGAAATAGTCATAACAACAATAATGATGAAATAACTATGGTGCAAAAGACAATGAAAGCTCACACTTAGAGAAGTTCCTGTGTGCCAGCCAGAGGGCACTGTTCTAATTGTTTACATATGTGAACTCATGTAAGCTATTGCAACAGCTCTATGAGGTGGTTACCATTACCTTCACTTTACAGAGGAGGAAATGGCCCAGAGAAGTCATGCAACTCCTCTTGGCCACACAGCTTCAAGAGGTCAAACTGCCCTGCTGGCCCAGGCACTCACTCCAGTATTTGCCGCTTACCATCACATAAGGTTGTTCCCCTAGCAGTCGTATTCAGAGTATTCTGGAAGCTCAGGTAAAGAAAAGCAGGTCAGACTTAGGTAGGGAGTAGGGGATATTAGAAAAGCTTCCAGGAGTAGGTGCTCTTTGAGTTGAATATTTAAGTATAAATAAGAGCAATGAGGTAAACGGGATGGGTCTGGGACATTCTTTACTCCTGAGAAGGAAATGAAATATCTAAAGGCATGAAGAATAGCCGATCTCTTTTGGAAACTACATTGTTTGCCAGAGATGGACTGCAGATGACGTTTCAAGGAACAGGTAGAGAAGCCCAGAGCCTGCAGCCTTTCATCCCTGCACGGCCCCTTGTCCCCTCAGTGAGGTGACACTGTGTTATCTTGACTGTGTCTTATCCTACATTTTATTGAAAATTGTCAATTGAGTTTTTAACAATTTCAGGACCTTGCTAGTCTCACCAGAGAGTTAAACTTTTAGATATCCTAAACATGCCTATGTCCAAACCCTCTACCCAACAGTTAATCTATGTGTAATAGTGAGGCTCCTTCTGAAACTATTAATGAAAATACCATCAGTCAATCAAACTAAGTAACATTCAGGTGCATTAGGTAATTCACCCTCTTTTTCTATAGTATCAGTGTTTATAGATGAGATTGTTTTATTCATTACTGATCTTAACACTGATCTCACTGATTCTTCATAAATCTGGGGTATGTGTGTATGTGCGCGACTGTGATGTTATTTACCTTAATAAAGTCCGTAACAGACAGATTGCTTTATTTTTGCCTGGGTCATCTTTCTATCTTTTACAAAAACATAGATGTTGTATGTGTATTCCTTCATGCATTTCTCCCCTCAGGAAGAGGTCTTCAAAACAATGGTCTTTCTGGAATAATATCTGGCAATTCCTTATATGACTGGGGATTCGTGTCAAGAGCTGCCCACAGTTTGACTACAGGGGTTTTTTGAGACATTATTCAGTCATTTTCTCACCTGTCAGAAATATCCCACCGTGTGAATAGAGATGACCCCTGTACTGAAAGGTTAAAACCCAAGTATCAGAAGCTCCAACGTTTTCAAGCTCTTTTTTAACTTTTCTGTCTATACCTTGAGCCTCTCTGTTTAATTACATCCTTGCTTGTTTTTTCATACATATCAAATGTTGATATATTCCCTTTTTGGATTTTTTCTGAATCCAAACTTTTAAAATCTATTTAAAATTTTTTATCAACTGCCCCCTTTCCTGCTTCTCCCTTTCTTAAGGTCCTGGTAACATTCAAGGTAGAGTCAGATTGTCAGTCTACTTACCCTCATGTTTCTCCTGTGAATTGTTAGCGCTTGTGTTATAGTACTCGTAATTCTGTACTTAATAACAACAAAATAAAACTGCTTTTTCTCCTCTTTGTCTCTACATATTTCTTCATGCTCTTTGTTAATTAAGACTTTGCTGAATTTTTTCTTCCTCAGCTATTATCCTAACAAGCCCCTCTTCCTTTCTTAAGATCCTGAAAAAACATCAAATGTGTGTGTTCATCTATTTTGTTAATGTTGAAACAGTACCATGAAATAGTAACATTACACAGGACAATCATAAAACCAGAGGACTCCAAGACAGGTTTAGAGAGCAACTAGTGTCTCCATGACTTCTGAAATGTCAGACTTCCCTGTGGAAGAATTTCCTGCAGTGACAATAATTAAACCCTGAATTAGGTATCCAATATGAATTTTATGTGTATCTACATTAATCATATGCCATAGTTAAAATGGTAAACTCAGGCAATTTACTTTAACAGAAGCCTTTAAAATATTACATTTCAATCTGCCATAACAGTTAACGTATCATTTTTTTTTAATAAAGAAAGAAACTAAGTTCCTGTCATAATGTATGGCTATCTGAACACAAAGTTGAGGTGGGAGTTTTCTAAACTTTTGTGAATCAAATAAATGCCTATACAAGACTGGTAAGGCAGGTGACAACTAAATAGCAGCTACAAGGTTAGGTTTGGTTTGGTTTTATTATAATCAGAAATTTGTTCTTTGCTTTTGCTCTCTCCTTTCTTATGCAGAGCTGAGTCATCAACATCTTTTCACATTGCATCTGAGATTTTCAGCCAATTTTCAACAAGTATCATTTTTCAACAACAACAGTAGCTGTTTCAGAAAGATTATATTACTTACTTTTCCTCATTTTGATAAAGCATAAACCACAAAGGTCCTTAAAAGTTAAGGTTCTCATTGGCACCCATGAAATTATATTAGAGTTTTCAAGTTGGTAGAAACCTCGGATTTGATGAGATTTGGCCTCTGCCTGTGATCACCTGAAGAAACTCTTCCCCTAAAAGGGGAGCTATTTGCTGTCTCCCCAGGTTCACTAATTAACAGGGACCCTGGAGACAGGATGCTTCTCTTGGGCTAGTGCACAACACCCGCACCACTGGCCTCTGCTTTCTTGGGCACTTTTGACTTTTCAAAAAATAATGTGTACTTATTTTCCCTTGGGTTAGCTCTGTTTTGAAGCCAGCAAGTTGACTGATAAAATGGCAGCAGAAAGGGACAGCGTCCGGCTCTCCTGCAGCCTGCCCTGCGATACTGGAGTAGTGTGATGTGATGAAATCTCACTGGACTCGGGGAATGCCAGTAATTCTTAGACAGCTCCGAACCAGCTTCGGCCTCAGGCAAAGGCACTTAGATTCTCCAGGATTTTGTTTTCTTCATCTATGAAATGACAGTTGGGCTAAATGACCTGTGACCTCCCTACCTCGCTTTAGAATTAAAACAATATTCCCAAATACGCTGAAGTCACTTACGAACCATACTGTGGTAATCCTACATTATGTCAATTCACATCAATCATTCATTAGTGGACTTATCTAAAAACGTCTGAGCAAGCCTGATTAAGCAAAGAATGTCAAACTCAACCAACCTTAATCTAATGGATTTGATATGAATTGCAAGTGTATTGTTCACATACCTTTATGACTGAAAGCAACAATTATCAAATATTTTCCAATCTTCTAATGAATCTAAAAAACTGTATACGAACTGGCAATAACTATTGTTACACATTTTTTCCTTCCTCTTCCTTACGACGGTTGCTTTGGACTGCTCAATGTTCAGCAGTGCTCCACACTTACCTTTGTAGCGAACAAGCAGACAGCTGAAGGGGTAAGAGCTGTAGGATTTTTGTTTACATCTTCATTATTTCCCTATGCCCAATGCATTTCCCAGCTGATTTTCATGATGTCCCCTCTTCTGCTGATCTCTTATTCCCTCTCATTATCCTCCCAACAGGATCATGTCCTTTCATTGCCCATTTTTTCTCATTACTCTCTTATCATTACCCTAGCTACTTCATTCTGGCATCTCACTAATTTCCCTTTTAGGCTAAACATTAAATAATCTAAAACATTTCTGTACATTGTTGAAAGAGGTTTGTTTTCACCTTCAGAAAAATATTCAGCAAAAACAGAAAGCCTTCACGTATTTACTTTCTGGTTTTGGAAAAAGGAGAGCTAATTTAAATAATTTTTCTAAAGTATGAGCTTGAAGAAGAAACAACACATTATTTATTGAATTAACACTTCATAATTAACACTTGAGTCTGATTTACTCACAAGATTTTACACTCATTAACGGAAAAATGAAAAATAACTCATAAAAGTATAATAATTCCAATGTTCCTTGCTTAACCGAAATTCACAGAGAATTTCAAAAGTGAAAAATAATTCAATCAAAACTGGATTCTAAGAAGCATCAATTTCCTCCCATCTCAGAAAATTCAGAGATGGAATTTGCTATCCTATACCATCAGCAGCAACTATTGAGGACTCTCAAATTAGGTACAGCAGTAACCTCCCACCCTGCCAATGATGGGCGTTTTGTCAAGCTCAGCAAACACTAATTTGAGTGCTAATATTCTGTGTTAAAGGCACTAATCATGAGTTAAATAAACAAACCATTTGAGTGTATAACTGTCAACAAGACCAAAACCTGCTCACAGAGGGATCAACTTCATGCCCCAGCCAACCACTGAAGCGCAACAGACCCAATTCTACAGCACTGCCGAGTCGCCAGGGCCACATCTGCACAGCGCGACCAAAGCACACCTTCACTAGAAAGTCCAAGGGTGGTTCAGGAAGAATCACGAATCAGAACTGCATTTGCAGCCCCATGCTACTCACTGCCTTAGGAAACGCTTGTGCTGCCTCTGGACCCGGGAGAGCCCCGCCTCTCTGACCCTCCCACTCCCTTCACTGGTCCTTTCTTGCCGGTTCCACGCTCCTTGGCTGAAAATAGAACAAAACAAAAAACCGTGAGCAGGACACACCCTTGCTTCAAAGTCTCCATTGGCCCCCAGGAACCAGGGGAAGTCAAAATAAGCTTTAGCGTCAGATGTGACCTGTCACAGTCCCGTGCTCCCATCACTCACTGGCAGGGAGGCCTTTGACCATCAGCCGGGGGCACTTCATAAAAGGAACTCGCGTGTGTGTGTGTGTGTGTGTGTGTGTGTGTGTGTGTGTGTGTAAATGCGTAAAACATTAAAGCAGCTGGCATTTGGTGCTTTATTTTCATATTATAAGTATTTTCACTTTCATTTAATAGGTATTAAATAAATGTACATTGTTTTCCTCCCTTTCTCTATTTAATTGCTGAGTTGACTTCAAATTTCTTAATATGGCACACCCAGCTCTTACTATCTGAACCAAACTGTGTTGTTCTGGCACCTTTTTTCACTCCCCTATCCTGAGCCCAACTGAGGGGCATCAGTGTCCCCAAACGCAACAGGCAGAAGTCTGTGACTTGTTCCTGCAATGCTGTTTACCATTTCTCCCCTTAAAAACATGTAGTCATTATTTAATCTCAACCTGTCTGTCTCTGCAAACTCCAGTGAGTCACAGCTCCTTTCTGTCCTCACAGCACATTCATTCATTCATTCACTCACAGTAATTCTACTTTGTGTTTTGATGCATGGAGGCTAAAACCAGCCAACCTGAATCAAATCCCAGCTCAACCACTCGCCAGCTGTGTAAACTGCAGTAAGTACTTCATCTTTGTGCCCCAGTGCCTTTACCTATAAGTCACAGTTAAAAATGCTAGTGTCAGAATACCTGACATACTGCAGAAAAACAATAGGCGTAGAAGTTAAGGGTCTTGGATTCTTGTCTTGATGCTGCCCATTATTACAAGAGTTAATTTAGGCAAGTCGATGAAATCAACAGTCTACCTTACTAAGTGATTCACCATATGTAAAATGAGGAGGATTGAAATAGTGTCTCTGAGGTCTCGCCTACATTTAAAATTCTAAATTTTTCTCTTAATCTGTTGATTTATAATTCCCGCATTATGTAAGTTATGTACGTTTTCCTTGCATTGATGTGCCTATGGAATTCCTTAAGATATTGCCAGATCAAACGCAACTGGAAAGAAAATTCTCCCTAGTTTTCTTTTCTCCATATGGCGTACTCCCTTTAATTGGGAACACTTGCACTACAACCAACGGGGTTTCCAATAAAATACAAATAGTGTCCAAGTATTAAAGGATTCTGATCACTAAATAGTAAAGGGTTAGGACCCCCAAAAATCCAAGATGACAAGAATCTGATATGTATGGGTGTTTGTACTGCATGTCAAGGAGCCCTGAGCATGTCTGCCAGGAAATCAGAAGTTCTTCAACCAAGCAGCATTTCCTCTCATTCACATCTACATTAACATCCTTCAAACGTGACTACTTAGCACTGAAGTCAGAACACCATTTCAGAGCTTACTGAATCACACTTTTAAAGCCAGAGGGAACTTTAGCATTTTAAAGATAAATATGCTCCATTTTTGTCAAATACCACCTTTGTATATTAATCCATAATCTTAACAAGGGAGGAACAACTGAGAGTAATTTATTTCTCCATAGGAACTACTCGCATTTTTATTATTATGGAAAAGCATGGGGGAATCTAAAGTGTCACAAAACAGGTTCTCCACAAATTCATCTTTGCTGACTGTCAAGTCCATACACCTAGTTCTTATAACATAGCTTGAAATTTAATTTCATGTTTCTAGATGTCTACATCTAATCTTATTTGTAAAGTCATCTTATAGCTGAAGCCATAAAAGTGTGACTCTAAAGTAATATGGCTAATTTTTAAGCAAATACGTATACCAGAACTTTACCATGGGTATTAACTAGTCCTTTTTAAAGCACTAAGGTTATCTTGAGAATATGGTTTTACATTGGGAATTAATAATTTATAATTGTGTATATTTACGTGGTACAATGTGATGTTATATACAGTGTAGAATGACTGATCAAGCTGATCAACATACAATCACCTCCCATAGTATTTGTTTTTATGAGAACATCTTAAATGTACACTCAACAATTTAGAAATATACAGTACATTATTATTAAATATAGTCCCCATATTGTAGAATAGATCTCAAAAACATATTCTCCTGTCTAGCTGAAACTTTGTACCCTTCAACTAAAACTCCCCATCCTTTACTCCTAGCCTCCAGCTTCCAGTAATCAGCTTTCTACTCTATCTTATTCAACTGGATCCATATTTATCTCAAAACTCGCTTTGAGATAAACGAGTTTATCTACCTACCTTCTTGTCTCTCTCTGTGTGTGTGCAACTGTATGTGTCTATGTGTCAACTTTATTTTTCCAGTAAATGAAATTGGAGAAACTATCAAAAAGTCAACTAGATTGTGTTAAAGTATAGCAAAATGTTACGGCAGAACCTAAATTTATTTTGAATATTTTTGAAATAAATTATAGGAAAAAAATCAGAACTTAATAAAATAGGTAATCTATTTAGTAATAGACTGACTCTATAAAATAAACTAAAGAACTAAACTAATGTTCATACATATTATGTCTCATAAATCCTTTTTTATAGACAGTCATAGAAAAGGTGTTCCATTGTGTTTCAAACAATGGCCATGCTCTTGGGTCAACTGTGTAGTGTTAAAGGGAATATCACTTATTTGGAGCTAGAAATTCCCGAAATTATACTCATTATAGAGCATGGAGAAAACTTCGTATTTTCCTTCACTAGCCAGAAATGCAAGATGGATGTGTAACCCCGAGTAGTGCTGCTATCCCTCTAGTACAGCGTGCTTTTTCAAGGGACTGTGTAGGCAAGAATAGAGATTTGATCAAACATGTGGAACTGATTGATGCTGGCATTCAGCCCTGAATTCATTTAAATTATGATACCAAATACAGTAGAGAGGGACCAAGACTTATGAATGGATACTTCCTGCCTTTGAATGGCACTGAACCCCAAGGGGTCCCCTAAACCATAAGTCTTGCAACCACAAAATGTACTCTTCCTTTTTTCTGTTCCCTTTTCTCTTTTGGACCCACCAAATTCTCTGTATATAGCTATTTCCCTGAGCCAGCTCTGGCGTAACACTTAAAAACCACAGAATTATGCTGGGAGGATAGCACCCATTCCATAATAAAACTGTGAAATTGTTTCTTGTTCAGAAAAGCTATGGCGGTATCCTTAAAGCCTTCAAAAGGAAAAAAAAATCCATTTTCCCTTTCATGGCACTCATCAAAAAAAAAAAAAAAAAAAAGGTGGACGACAGCCACCAACACTGTGAGAAGCAACAGCTCTGCCAAAACTGTGAATAATTAACAGATTTGAAAATATAAGTAGCTTAAGCCAATCACACATTTGGCAGAGGTGAAAGTTGACTGTGGTAACTTGCTATTACAAGTGCATTCTTCTTCAAAAACACGATTTCCCACCTGTCCCTTGCTGACTACGGAGAGTTGAATCCCCATCCATATTTCCACAGGCTATGATGATGCCTCGGAAATCCTGGAGGACACAACAGAATATTTATAACATTTTATTTTCAAAGCATTTCAGAGAGTTTTCTGTAAAAGAAATTTTTATGATTGAAAGTAAATTAGCTTACTTTCCCAGAAATAGATGCTTCTTTACCTAACATAGATGATGTTTAAAAATCGACATCTCCTTTTTTTATTGTGTTAAAATAGAAGGTTTTAAGATTCTCCACCAGGACTCTTTCAAAATGCAACCCATTTCCTCTTCAAACCTGCATCAAGACTGGACAAAAATTGAACAAGGATGAATGGCATCACTCACTTAAATGTCCCCTTCAAGGGAAAAATACAAGCCAACTCCTTATCAAACATACGAAAGCATAAAATGAAAAATCAACAGATTAATCATATGAATAATCGGCTAGTCACATGTTTTACTGCTTTCAAAAATTTATTTTAAATGGAAGTATTAGCTGTGGAATAGCTTAGGGCACTGAGGCCATTAATCCATTTAACCTACACATATCATTTCTCTAAGCAAAAATAGGGCACACTCACCTTTGTACAAAATTGTTCTAACATAATAAAATAATGTAATTGTTATTATTTTCCAGACTTTCTTGGGTGAAAATTAGACTCTTTTTTTCCTAGATAATTTCGTTCTTTTTCTCAAGTGTTTACCTGTTCTCCTACTTTCCCATGATTCTCCTTTCTTAATTCTTACGTCCTTCATTACCTGCGGACACATCATATTTTTCTTATTATTTAAATGAACTATATTTAGAAGCAACTGCACTGTGTTTCTTTTCCAATATGAAAGTGAGTTTCACCTTTGATAGCACACATCTGTTCTTTTCTATGTTTATGTGATGGTGGTAATAAAAGATTTTTCAAAAATGCCTCAGAGCTCCAGATTTTATTTTTTAAATAATTCATAGGCAAGCCTTGTAACTGGTGCAAAAATAATTCTGCTGCTGAGACACAAAGAAATCATGTTTGATGTTTAATAGTCAGGATTCTATTTCCTACTCATGGTTGTTATTTGAATAATGGCACAGTCTAGATGCATAGTAGTTGAGTCTGCAGAATACGGCAAAGTCACTATGAATTCTGGAGTGTTTTCAGCCCCTCTAACATCTCTCGAGTGAAAATGAGTCCCAACCCATCGGGAAGCAAACCCAGTGCATGTTCAAAAGCATCCAAACCAGATAAGTAAAATTCTGGGGTCCTGCGCTTCATTCTACTATCCTGTCTGAAAAAACTAGTGGTCTCTTCTAATTTAAGAAAGGATTAAGTAATAATTTAGTAGAAGCTGACTTTCATAGGACAGAAAAAAAAATTGCTGGCAGGATACCTATGATTACCATGGAATGAGGCCAAAATATTTGAAGGGCTTCTTCTGCCTTTGACTTCAGAGTGACTTTACCAGAAAGTTAGAACTAAAACAGGGCTCCAGCTGTGGCACCAACAAAGTCACTCAATGCATTCTGGGCTAAGTTGGTGATCTTGCCCTTCTCTTGCAATCACAACTAGTACCCATGTTTGCACCCAGGGGTGACTGCCGTCCCGGGGTTTCAGGGCTCTGTGTGTAACGACTTTTAGGGAACTATAGCAATTAAAGAAACCTGCTGCTAGCTGATGATTTTTACCCTCCATGATGCATGTTTTCATTCAGTCATTCATTAGACAGTAACACCTAAACCATAATAACATAAATTCCATATTTATGGAGAGCTTACCATGCGCCAGACCATTTTATATTCAATATACAACATAAAAAAGTTTAAAACATTCAACTAAGAATTAATAATGGCACTGCAGAAGCTTTTTATAAATTAAATATTTAATGGAGATTTAAAAAATCCTATTATTCATTGTTTATTTCAATACAACCAAATTCTCAAATTCTCCCAGTGCCCAAGCTACATTAACGCTTTCAGTCCTGACAGTAGTATTAGCAAACTGTAACTTCAGAGAACTAAATAATAACCTAGGTGTTAATGAAAATCAGGATTGCTAAGGGTTCACAGTTTACAAATTGGGAGAAACTGTGGCACTGAAAGAACAGACACCATCTTCCTGTTAGAAAACACTCTGGGACCGGTGCAATGGCTCATGCCTGTAATCTCAGCACGTTGGGAGGCTGAGACAGGTGGATCATTTGAGGTCAGGAGTTCGAGACCATCTTGGCCAACATGGTGAAACTCTGTCTCTA
>NW_016107514.1:2337936-2348998 GCF_001604975.1 Cebus imitator | reverse complement strand
GTCTAAGTAAACTGAATCATCATCCACCAATCAGTGACATATTTTAAAAACTGCGTATGCACAGCCCATATTCCATAGCCCATGTCTATTCACTGGTAATAACACCCTGCGCTATGGCATAGGCCAAGCTGGTGGAGAATATGTCTGTGGAGAAAGGGAAGAAGCAAGCGCTCCAGCTTTCCTATGTTTCTGCTCATGACTAGCAGCAGTACCTACCTGGACTCATTGTGCAAACTAATTACATGCAGTCTTTTAACAACAGGTTAATCGTGAGTTTTTATTGAACAATTCCACCAAGAATTGTGTTGCAAACAGGACCCCTAGAGACAGATCAGAGACTGTTTTTTCTAGAGATAGGGCTCTGCTATGTTGCCCAGGCTGGAGTTTAGCAGCTATTCACAGGCTCCATCATAGCCCACTTCAGCCTCAAATTCCCGGCCTCAAGCCATCCTTTAGCCTCAGCCTCCCTAGGAGCTGGGACTACAGGAATATGACACCATGCCGGCTTGGAGAATTTCAAAGTCTGAAGGGGCTTAAAAACATCATATAAACTAACTTCAAAACATCACAGAATGCAATTACAAATGACATTAATTATCAGAAAATTAAAATTTCTGTCTTTGTATTATGAATAAGGAACATTTATGTCTCACAGAAAAAATTATTGCAACACAAATTCTTGCATTTCACATGGATTTAAAAAAATTCGGCCTCAATTTGGAATGATACTCCAGAATAGAAACATATTCAATACCGTATAACTGTTAACAGCCATTGATTATTATTATAGTAATGCATCTGCAGGGCATATCTGAAGAGAATAATCACGTTACAAATAAATTACTATTTTCCTGAAAGTAAATAAGTTATATTCTGTCTTCTCCTCAAGATCAAGATGGCCATGGCCCCAAAGGCTCCATGTAGAGCTACTCAGCTCCCATGAATAAGAAATCCTCAAAATCAGCAAAGAAAATATCTTTATATCCTGGCAAGTTTCTAAAGGTAACTGGCAAATTCTGTTCTTTACCATTAGCTGTAGCAATAACCAAGAAGCTGCTAGGTTAACCAAACCGTTATACTGTCTTCAGCAAGCACTATCTGAATCTTCAGGTACCTCCCTGAGCCTGCACACCTATGAACAGTTCTGTGGGAGCTCACCATCAGAGCATTATAGATATTTCCCCCTTTTTTATCTGTGAAGACATTGAAACATCAGACAGTTGGAAAACTCAACCAAAAAACATAAAACATATAAATAATAGAGCAAAATTTCTGGTCTTCTGGCTTCAAGTTAAAAGACCTCCCCACAAAGAGAAGGCAACAGAGGAAGTTTTCTTGGAAGTGTTCTCATTTTTTATATTATCAGGAATGAATTGAGCCAAAAAAATAAAGGGTGGCAGGAAGCTATGGCTGATTTTAATTTTTCCCAGATATACTTTTAATTAATTTTTATTTTTTGTGGGTAGACAGGTTTATATATTTACGAGTTACATGAGATATTTTGATACAGGTATGCAATGCATAATATTCACATCAGGTACATGGGGTATCCATCACGTCAAGCATGCCAGAAATACTCTCTTTTAAGTCACATCATCCATTAAAAGCAATTTGTATTTATATCATGTAAAACACTACTATTTACGTTTATGTAAGTATATGCATGATATTAATATATGAAATATAGTTATTGAAAATAAAAATTTATTTTCCAAAAATGTTTAAATTTACTTAAAAGACATACAAAATTAGTCATGAGCTCTTTTCAGCTAGTTTGCAATCTATTCCATTGACTCATTTTCAACAAGAGTATAAGTAAATCATTTTATCTATCCATTATTATTTGGCCTAGTAAGGAAAAAAAAAAAAAAAAAAAAAAAACTGCTGGTGATGTAAGAAAACATGCATGCTTAAAACATCTTAACTATATTTAAATCCATAATATAAGTCAGTTTGCTCTTTCAACTTAGGGACCTAAAGAACAGTTAATTAATCACTCAACTGCTAACAAATGTTACTCAGACTTCACTTGGCAACTATGTGGTCACCCCGAAAATCAATGGCAATTAAGTAGCTGATCGATAAACTCTCCTCTTCGATGGATCACAAAGACCATAAAGTTTTATGTTCTGCTCTTTTTAACAAACAAGATAAAACACATTTTTATCAACATACTGGGCTGAAAATATCTAGAACTTCAATATCTTGTTGTACTTTTTAATACAGATTAAAACCAATGTGTTAATGTTCATATCTAGAACATATCAAAGAATTAAGTATTAGAAACTAGATTTTTTTCAAACATCCTTCACTGAATAATATAACCAAAGCAGACCAATAGCTAAGCAATTATTCAGCCAGCTGAAAACAGCAGTACAGTGAACCTACCCAGCTCTCCATTTTTTTCTAATCTATAAATTATTTTAAATCCCTTGTAAAAAGATTTCAACAGGATTTTAAACAATGGTTTTCAAACACTGAGGTAGAAGAGCATTTCTGCTGGCTACTGATACCTTTATGAACTCCTGAGTTAAACCACTTCTGTGGATCACAGAGTGCTTTCTAGTTTCCCAAAAGAAAGTGAATCTGTTTGAAATATGAGTATTTAGAAAGTTCGCCTCTCTTTTGGAATGTAATCAAAGAAGAGAGAAGAGTGGAGTGACGGGGGTTTCTATATGAAGCAGGCTTTGAAAATTAAAAGTGCAGAAGTATATGTTCTTGTATTATATAGTCGCACTAATAAAAGCAATAAAACATATCCAGGGGATGCCTGACATGAACAATTTCATAAGCCTGGTATCGATCCCCAGATTCTTTTCAAGTGAGGTTGCTTTGCAGTAACCTATTCCCTTGTGCATTTTCTATCACTACACTCCTAAGCCTTGTACTAAATATAGGAGAGCTTGGAGTTTCATGTATTGTGACAATTTATTGCACCTTTTGTCCTATTGTAAAAGTTTATTATCCAGTCAGAATTAACACCAGTGCACAAGCAAAGCAGATATAATGAAGAAACAGCTCTGAGTTGACAAAGCAATTAGACTTGGAACTGGAACTCCGAGTAAAGTTTTATTCTCCCTTCCAGGATTGTTGTTAGAAGAGCATTTGTGAAAGTGCTGCATGAACCACACATGACTACTCAAATATTAGAAATGATAAGCCAGAAGGAAACAGCTACATATGCCATTATCTCAATGCTCAACACGTTTTAGTTCTTTGATCCAGTACTTTAAGAGTCATCAGATTAATGAATTAAGTAAAATCAAAATTATGTAATATTTGGCTGAAGTTTTTTCTAATGTAATGTTAATACTAGTTTTATTGAACTCTATGGTAAATTTTAAAGCATCAACATAAAGAGGAAAAGCCCTCACTTTCACTTCATCCTAATTCCTTGTATTAATACAAACACCTAAATATGTTCTCAGGGTCAAGAGAAGCTCGAGATGATCTTCTGGATCTCACATTTGTGTAACCTAACATTTGGTGTGTGTGTTAAGTATTTTTTCATCCTTTATAACCTCATTTCGACAGAATTGAATTGTTTTTGTTTTTGATGTAAAATATCTGTAAGAAGAAAAGTGAAAAAGCTCTCATTGCATTCTGCAATATTTCACCAATACAGGAATCTTTACAGTAATTCTGATAAAGTCATTAAATCATTCTTTGCTTTGAAGAACAATTATTCATCATCTAACATTTATGAGAGTCTATTATATGAGAGGCGTCATGCTATAAACTGGTCATATGAAGACTGGGACAAATGTACATATTCTCACACGCTCTAAGGCATAAAATTATCAGCTAAGCTGAACTAGGATGATTTTAGCTGACTTCCAGAACACAAAAGGAAGGGCTGCTGATGCCATACCATGACATTTGACAGCAAAATATAGATGGCAATTATAGTCTAGAAAATAACCCTTCATGCTTCCTGGGACATTGAACTGAAAAGAATGAGGCAAATTTGGTTCCCTTAGTGAAGAAACAGATTTCCCACTATCTGATAAGGATGTGGTTTCCTTTACTTACTGTGTAGGCAAAAGCAGTGTATGGGCTTAAGAAAATATCAAGGACAATGAATAAGTCTAAAACAATCCCTAAGACCTTTGAGATTATGTCAGATATCTCAAATAGTGATGGATGTTGCAGTATCTCCAGGACACGGAACAGATAACTTTAAAGACAAACACAATTTGCATTTTAGTTTAAAATTGCACCAGAAATCTTTACAGTAATTCTGACAAAGTCATTAAATAATTCTTTGCTTTGAAGATCAATTATTCATCATCGAACATTTATGGAAGTCTACTATATGAGAGGGGCTATACTAGAAACTGGTTGTATGAAGACTAAGGCAAATGTCCTTGTAACTATCCATGTCTCTATGCAACCTAAGTCTTAGCAAACAAATAAAGAAAATCTATTCTAAATTTTAAAACTTTTGTAAACAATCTGGCCATCCAGTAGATGCTTTAAAAATACCTGTTGGATGGGGACTGAGTGTTTACATTTCTCACTGAAGTAATAAAATAATGCAGATGATGGAAGAAGTTGAATTGGTATTTAGACTCCCAACACTACCCTGTCAGATTTCTCTATTAAAAAATTAAATGGAGAAGCTGCTCAGCTCTATTTAGCGAGTCAATACAATGAGCACATCTGAATGATTCTAAATCAATTTTCCTTACCAGTATATGTGTTTGCCAAAAGTTTTGACTCTCTACTTTGTCTTTTCCTTTAGAATCACATTCCTGTTAATTTTTGTTTGTTTGTTTTTGAGACAGAGTTGTTGCCCAGGCTGGAGTGCAATGGTGCTATCTTGGCTTACTGCAACCGCCACCTCCCGAGTTCAAGCGATTCTCCAGCCTCAGCCTCCCGAGTAGCTGGGATTACAGGCATGCACCACCACACCCAGCTAATTTTTGTATTTTTAGTAGAGACGGGGTTTCTCCATGTTTGTCAGGCTGGTCTTAAACTCCTGACCTCAGGTGATCCGCCAGCCTCAGCTTCCCAAAGTGCTCAGATTACAGGTATGAGCCACCACACCCAGCCTTAAAAATGATATACAGAAATAAAGTTAAGGGATATGATCCCACATAAAGCAAAACCTACAAAGGAAATTCTGTTTTGGATGTGATCTGAATATAAGGAATCATCCATAACACTTTTCTCTTACCTAATTTTATACTGACACAAATATGCTATATTTTAAATATGTAATGGGAACACATTAAAGTATCATTATAATATGATTTTATATGTATAAATGTTTTCCTACAATCAAACTTAAACAATCATGCCAAGAGTGTATTCTCACATATTGACTTGCAATTTATTAAAGCTGTTTTCCAATCAATACTTACTGCATTTGCAAAGCATGCAGTGAGATTCTAGACAATGGAATAGATCACTTTAATGAAGTCAAATGTCACATGTTATGTGGAAATAAATAACATTATTTATGCTTATTTATTTTATATAATAAATATAATTTATATAATAAAAGCATTTACCCTCTCTGCTGACTTTTATAACTTCCTTAACTTTCACAATTAATTCAAGTGTGGATTTTAGTTGACTATTCTTAAAACAAAAATCCCAATTTCTACAAACCAGAAGGCTGCACAGTGCTCTCCCCCAGCAATGGTCTTACTTGATTTGAATTTCCATATATGCTATTATGTTTTTACATGAGGCATATGTTTTACATAGGGTTCACTGGGACAGAACTCCAATTCTGTCATTTACCAGCTGGGTAACACTAGGCAAATTGCTTAACATCTCTGTTCCTCAGTTTCTTCTGATAATATTAGTAGGACTGGCGAGACATTCCCTAGCATATTAATTATACTTCTCAAAGTGTTATGAGGGTTAAAGGTGTTAATATTTGCAAAGTTCTTAGAAAAAAAAAAACCCTGACATGTAGAAGCTATAAAATAAAAAATTTAATGTACCCTGCTTTCGTATCACATATATAGAACCAAATAATGAAAAATGAATAGTGAAATAATGAAAAATCTTGAGTAATGGAAAATGTGGTTCCAAATGGTTCAAGACTTAGATAAATCAATATTTATTTGAATTCCATATGGCAACACAACTAATGATGATGATTATTTTCTGCGGATGCTCTTGACATTTCTTGGATGAAAAGAATCATATATACTCTTTAGGTCAGTGACACAACTTTTTTCAAAAATGTTTTGCTTAAGCACAAATATATACTCTCATTGACTAACCCAAATACCATTTTGCTCACTACTTAACTTTCCAAATTGCAGAAATCCTCTATCCATTTCTATATCTTAATATATTACAATGAGAAAATATTATCTCCCATAAAAAAACAAGGTCCTGCAATCCCTACTGAAAAAAACACTGGAACACACTGTTGTATCTGCTCATGTTCTACAGCAGCCTTGCACTCACACCACACTGCCTCCAGGGTCTCAGCAGGTTTGTCTCGAAAATATATTGGTCTGCCTCAACTAGAAAAAGCATAAAACATAATTTTGACTGTTGTTTCATTCCTTTTATAAGACCAATAATTCAGTTGTCTTTTATCCAGAAACATAGTCTTTATAACATGTTCTGCTCTGTACTGACATTTTTATACCATTTTTCTTTAAGTGTCATGTATTTCAAACGGCTTTATAGTAAGAGTTATTGTGCAAGAGTCACTGCTTCCTTTATGGAATCTAGGGAATTTGGATCAGTGTGTAAGTGGAATTGTGAACACATGTATGCTGCTTAAGGATTCAGATCCTATCATTGGCCTTGAGATACGCAAATGTCGAATCTATTTCCATTTAGAAGGGAAAAAAAGGGAGGATTATCTAATCTTTTAATGTTACTTTTCTTATAATTGCAGTAATTCAAGACCAAGCAATAATTTTGCCTACTTTATGTAAAGCAAACATTTTTTTCAAGTCAAAAAAGTATATATATCATATGTTTTCTTTTTCTTTTTTTTTTTTTTTAGACAAATTTTCACTCTTGTTGCCCAGGCTGGGGTGCAATGGCATGATCTTGGCTTATCTCAACCTCCACCTCCCGGGTTCAAGCGATTCTCCTGCCTCAGCCTCCTGAGTAGCTGAGATTACAGGCATGCGCCACCACGCCCAGCTAATTTTGTATTTTTACTAGAGGCAGGGTTTCTCCATGTTGATCAGGCTGGTCTCTAACTCCCAACCTCAGGTGATCCTCCTGCCTCGGCCTTCCAAAGTGCTGGGATTACAGGCGTGAGCCACTGCACCCGGCCATATGTTTTCAAAAAGAAAATCTTGCATCCTTTTATTAAACTTTTTAAACTTTGCATCTGGAGCCTATAATTAATTTTAACTGTATTAGAAAAAAATTATCAGAGTGGTGAAAGAGCGGTTAGTTCAATCACTTGAACTTACTTGCAAGTTTATCTCCTATTCAGTGTGCATGGCTAAATGTGTGAAAATGAATGGCCAAAATGATCTAATAAAACTCCACAGCATTTTAAAGCTACATGTGCATAATGGCAATTTATTTTAATTATTAAATGCTTACATTATAATACCAATAAATAATTTACACTATAATTAACTTTATTATAAACAGTTCATGAATAGGCATGAGTGCAGAGGTCATTAGCATATAGGAATATCATTCTGATCTTTGTGTGCTCCCTCCTTCCTTTGGCAGAAAGAAAACAAGAAAATATTTTCAACTACATGACAGATTTCCAAGCTTCATCCAGTATTCCCAAAAAGGAATGTCTTTTATGTTGCCAGTCGATCCTTACTGTTGTTGAGTTTGCTGGAAATGGCTTCTATGATTTGTATCATGTAGTTTTAAATTGTCAGGATTCAGTAATTATAAGGGAAGAAAGGTTTGGAGTTTGGTTTTAAAACTTTGACTGAGACAAATATATTGCTTTAGAAATATGTTTAGTGAAATTTCCAGGAACAACAATTAAAAAAAAAAAAGTTCTGAGAATTATATTAAAGGCTGACTCATTACAACTTTGAAAAAGGAAGTTTCTTTGCCACAACCCAAATACATTCCTTTAAATGTACACTCTCAGAAATTACAGAAATGTTCTCTACCATGTACGCACAGCCACCACAAGCTCATAGTGAAAATGGAAGAAAGAGAAAGAGAAAAAGAGAGAGAGAGAAAGAGGAAAGAAAGACAGAGAAAGAATGAAAGGAGGGAAGGCAGGAAGGAAAGAAGGAAGGTCAGCAGGAAGGAAGGAGGGGAGGAAGGTCAGAAGAAAGGAGAGAAGGAGGGAAGAAAGGAAGGGAGGGAGGAAGGGAGTGAGAGAGGGAAAAAGAAAGGAGAGAGACAGAAAAGGAAAAAAAGAAAGAGGCAAAGAAAGAAAGATCAAAAGAAAAAAAAAAAAAAAAAAACCTAGCTTCATTATAGTAGTTTACAGTTTTCCAGGGACTTTTCTGGGACTACTCCATGTGCCACTGAACTGATGTGACAACCAGCTTGCTATATTACTTTGTACACTCCTAGAGTTGACTCAAAGCTAAGCTTGCTGTGATATCAAAGAGGGAGCTGTGCTCAGATCAGCTGCAAACAGGCCCCAGGAGACAACCACCACTGTAAAGCAACAGGAACCCTACACTTGGATCAACATTAGCACACAGGGACTCAATGAAGCAGCCCCAAGGAGGGCTTTTCTCCACCTGCCCCCCTCACAGGCAACATTTTCTCATGTGTGAGCTTGTGAATAAAGAACAAGGGCCCACATGAATGCTGTCCCTTCTGTTTGGCCTGCTAGCATTTTGCCTACTACAGAGTTCCAGGAAGCAAGAAGGGCTGTAGCCAGGAGGCAGTGGCTAACGCGGATTCCAGTGCAGCCACCATGGCTGACTATACATTTGAGTTTAAATGGACTAAACCAAAGAAGAAGGCTGGAAGCCCATCCATTACATATGGGAAATTTAACACATGATAAAAGTGTCACTGGGGAGCCCCTGGAAAGTCACTGGGGAAAAATGTTAGATCCCTGACTCACACGTTAGTCAAAACTAAATCATTAGATGGGTCAAATGTTTAGAAGAAAAATATTTTCTTCAAAGTAGAAAACACTTTAATTTTAAAGTGGGAAAGGCCTTTCTAAATATAATACAAAACTCTCTCTAAAGGCCTGAATCTTTCCCAAATCAGCAACTGGGTCTGCATTCCTAGTATTTGCTCACTCTATCAAGAGACATCTAATTGCCAAGTCCTGTTTGTCCCTTCCTACAACTTAAACAAGACTACAGGGAGCCACATCTCAGGATATAGAACATTGACAATAAATCATAAAAGTTTTTACCCCTTATAAGCCCTAAAATAACTACTTAAAGTAACTGCAAAGTAACACTATGAGACTGTTCATAAACATTTCTCTTGCCAAAGAGACCAAAACATTTTGCTAAACATAAAAGCTAGTAACAAATGAATAATTTTTAAAGTTTCCTTGAAAGTCTTTCCAAACCAAAGACCTCAAGAATCATACTGAAGCCAGGTGTGGTGGCTCACGCCTATAATCCCAACACTTTGCGAGGCCAAGATGGGAAGGTTACTTGAGCCCAGGAGTTCAAGACCAGCCTTGGCAACATACCGAGACCTCATCTTTACCAAAAATAAAAATCAAAAAACTAGACAGATATAGTGGTGTACCTCTGTATTCCCAGGTACTAGGGAGGCTAAGGCTGGTGGGTCATTTGATCCCAGGAGATTGACATTGCAGTGAGCTATGATTGTGCCACAGCACTCCAGCCTCAGTGACAGAATAAGGCCCTCTCTGGGGGAAGGGAGAAAAAAAAAAATGAAATAAAAGAAACGAAAGAATTGTACTGATACCACTACAATAAAAGTGGCAAGATGGTCCCTTAGAAAATGTTTGAAACGAAAATTGCTAAGCGCTTTTTATACAGTGTCCCTAGGACTTAAAGGATTAAAGGATTGAATATGATCTTATGGAAACCCAGGAAAAAATATTCAGTAACCCATGTCATTCATTGTATAAAAAATATGCACATCAATGCAGAAATTTCTTCTCTGTTACATTATCTGAAAAGTCACAAGCCACCTGTTTAGGAAGTATCTGATTTAAAAAACCAATTGTGCATGATACTGTAGAGCCCCACATGAGAAGCAACAAGAAAAAGACAAAAGCAATGACTCTCTATTGGCAGCAAGTCAAATCTCTCCATTTTAACCAACCACTAGGAAAGATAAGGTCACAACAGGTCTAGAAAAACTGCACACTTACTTGAACAGATAATATACAAAAAGCTGGCCCTAGCCTTTACTAATGTAAGAATCTAAATATTTATCCCCAGAAAAAAAGAATATGAAAAATACCCTTTGATGTACATTTGAAGACTAACTAGTAAATTTATATTTAAATAAAAATATGATTCAGGAAAAGTATTTAAATATAAAATGAAAATATGCTATAAAATTTTCTATTACAAAGTGGCCATACCTTGAGGAAAAACAATTGCATACAAATAGACAGCATTTACTACACCTCTGACACTACACTAGCCCTTTTCAAGTATTATTTGCATACAAGCAGAGGCAAAGTGTCGTAATACACAACTTATAGGTTTGTTGTGAGAATTAAAAAGAGTTATTATGTACAAAACATGTAGAGCAATGTTCAGGACACTGGGAACAGTAAGTATTAGTTCCTAGTATCTGTTTTAATCCTCACGCCAAACACCTGAGGATTAGAGATATTAAAGAACTTGCCTAAAATGACATTGTCACGCCAGATCCCATGTGTGTAACTGCGCTGTGGGTGATGAAACAGTATATTCTCTCTCCGCCGCTCTCTCTTTCAGTGTACACAAACAAAACAGTGTGTATGAATGCCATACATTTATAATGACATATATAAATCCTGGGAAAAATTGCATGCTTGGTGGTCAAATTATACATTTTTATTGCTTCATTTTCCATATTTTCTACAAGCAATATGTATTCCCTTAATAATCAGCTGTTTTGTAGATATCTTCAGGAAACTTCAATTATCAAAACTTTTAGAAGCTGGTTTTTTGTTTTTCGGGGTTTTTTTTTTTTT
>NW_016107514.1:2333920-2337606 GCF_001604975.1 Cebus imitator | reverse complement strand
ACATCAGCTTGCTACAAAGGAGCAGAATTTTCTGAAGCTGCTCAAGGCAGCACTAGTTGTGAGGTGAAGCAGCTCATCTCCTTGCATTGATCAGTCATTGCTTTGGGAGGAAAGAATTACGTCTGGGTTTCAGGACTGCGCTTCTAAGATGACATAGAGGTGGGAATGAAAAATAGCATGAGCCGGTTCCTTCAAGTGGCCTAGAAGGAGCAACTGAGGCCATGAGGGGAGCAGAAGGTAACAAGGTCAGACCTTGAAACTGAGAGGGAGCAGCTGTAACTGGTGGAAATGGTGAGCTAAATCCACACGCTTGTCCACTGGAAGGAGACACCTTGATAATTTCATTTCTGTCTTTTTCTCTTTGGAGACACTAAGTTCGGGAAGAAGGCAAGCCACATTCTTAGGATCACGTGGGTCTACCCCAGCTAAAGACACGCAAGCTATAGGAACTTCCACGTGCGAGACCTGTGGCTATTCGTCCTTCAATACGTTAGCAGCCACCATGGTGACTGCGAGGAGTTGTGCACTCCAAGTCAGAGAGTCTGACTCCCCAGTTCCAGAAGGTCAGCAGGCTCCGTGGAGCCTTTCCCTACCTGTAACTCTTTCCCTACCAGCCACTAACCAGCAAGAGACCCCTAACCAAAGAGCCTTTCTCTGTTTGCAATTAACAACAACAAAAAAGGCCATTTAAAAAATATCTATTAAAAGAGTCAGAGTTTCTCTCGATAAAGAAATTTAACACTGAGCTCAGGATATCCCGGAAGACACCAGCTCTGGCCTTTAATCTTGCACATCAAGCACACCCTGATGGCCGGCTTCTCAGCCAAGTGAGACTGCTGGTTGGCCTTTCTAGGGTGTATGAGGCAAGTTAGTAAAACCCTCAAAGTAGTAAGAGTAATCTGGCCAGTGGGGATTTGAATTCAGGGATCACTGCAGCTTTTCTATTTGTTTGTAAATGAGGGGCGATAGAGGTATTTTAAGTACATAATGAGGGTGCCTAACTAGTGAAGTTAAGAGCCAATTTGCTCTAAGTAATTGTCTTCTAGAATATAAAAGGAACTTTAAAAACAGGATACTTTCTCTGTCTCCTTCCTTAACATCAACAAAATTAAAATAAAATGTAATTCCTTTCTAAGAGCCTGGAGAAGGTGAGGCTATCTTTGATGTTCATCTAAAGATCAGATGAGCTCCCAAAGAATCCCCTTTCCAAGTAATGGAAGAAAAGAATTTAACTGGAAGGTAAAAAGAAAACATCTTTAATTCTTTAATTTTTTTTTTTACTGAGAAATATCACCAAGTTAGTAAAGATATGGAATGGAAAAAAAAGAAAAAGAAAAAGAAAAAGAAAAAAGAACTAGTAATAAATATATCTCCTCTGAACAACATTAACACTTATATTGTTTCTTAAATGGCCACACAGTGGTCTACTGTCCAATTAGATAACATGGATTTATATTATTATTCGAAAAAGAATCCCATATCGGGAGGCCCATATTTCAATGCAGAATGGATTACATTATTTGTCAAGGAAAACACATTACTCTTTGAAAAACAGAAAAGTTGACCTTGGCAAACAGTTAGTGAAATTATTCTCTACTTGATTTCCCTTATGTGCAGCGCGTGGGAGAGCACATATTTAGTGCTGCTTTGTGGCATTGTTTCCAAAGAACTCTTGTTATCGTGGCCAGAAAGGAGTAGCGAACAACTAGAAAATGGTTCACATTAGCATTGGGAAGTGACCGAAGTCTTGTTTCCAGCTTTTATGTTATGTTGTAAAAAAAATCTTTTAGAAAGAAAATCATCTAGATGTTTATAGTAAGTAGACACTGGCTTAATGTATGCTTGTCTTTTTATGATTTTGCCCCTTGATCAACCATAGTTCTTTTTTTTTTTCATAATCAGAGACAAAAACAAGCATTTATTCTTTCACAAAATTCTAAAATTGTGTGATTTCCCACTTTATTAGGATGCTGTCACCTTATCATATTTTACCTTGTCTCTGGTGACATTCCCGATATTTTTGTAATAATTGATAACAGAGTGTTTAATTCTGTCAAGGCAACATTTGATAGCCCTATGTCTTTATGGCTTTGCATATGGATTAATCAAATCTGTCTCAACGGACTTAACTTATCCCAGCTCTTCCTTTCTTCCTTACACCCTTCTGGCTCCCAATCCTAATACTACGCTGGCTATCAGCATTGTATATGTAACAATAACGTGCAAATAATAATAATAGCCAGGGTTTGTGTTGTGCCAGTCACCTTTTTGAAGCCATTTCTTTGCCTGTTATGTCATTCAATTCTCTTAGCAACATCAAAAATTAAATAATACCATTATCCCACGTTATGAATGAGGAAACCAGGGCTGATAGAGATTAGCTATACTTGCCAACTGTATCTTACTGTTTGGCGCCCTTTATATCTTATATTTAGGATGGAACATTAAGCCACTCATAACCAACAAAGTCTAGTTGAAGAACAACTCTACTATTGGGGGAAAACCTAATTGAAAAATACAGTTGATCTTTTCCTGCTGAATGTTCTTCCCTTGTATCACTCCCTACTCAAAATCTTCCATCAACCTGCATATTTTAGAGTTACTGAGAAATGAATAAGTTGGCAAAAATTACAGGAGATTACCAAGATATTGTACAGTAAAAAGGACAGATTGTAAATAATGTAAAATAGAAAATGAAAACAAAACATGTTTACAAAATTGTAAACCAAATCTGTGTTTGAGTGTGTGCTTGTGTATATTTGTGCATAAAATCATGGTATTAAATGACTGTATCAAGGTATTATGAATGGCAATGCTTCAGCTTCTAAATAATCAGTGTGGATCATCAAAAACCAAAGAAACCAAAGTAATTGGTACTGATAATTTTGATAAAAGGCATTTGATCAAAAGATTTTATGGAAAGCAATGCCACAAACCAGTTCACTCCTGTAAATGGAGAAACCAAACATCATGTATCTCTAAAAGTAACGTTCAGTAAAGGTTTAGAGATTACCTATTAATTTTCTCTCTCTGATGGCCTCCTCTTCGGTAATTTCCTCTACCACAATTTTTAAATAAGTTTTAAAAAATGTTTATCTGGTAAAAATCCCCTCTTTTCCCCCATCCTATAGTCTCTTACTACTAGCAAAACTCCCATCTGGCTGTAAAGATCTTTAGCCAGTTTCATAGTTGGTGGCCAGGTGATGATAAGAGGTCGGCAAACCCTTGAATAAAGCCCACTCCTTTATGTTGGTCATTCCATCATTTACCACTTTCCTACATATATCTATTAGCAAGAAGCTCAGAAGGTCTGAAATGAGAGCCTCTTGGAGATCACCATGGAAGAGGAAGGCAAAGCTAGAAAAAAACAGGGTCCACATGCACCCATGCCCAGCACCCGCAGGGAGGAAGGAAGGCAACGGCAGAGCGAGGGGATGTCGCCCTCCATCTTCTTTTCGGCACTTCTTGAGATTCACATTTTGTTTATTTTATTTTATGTATTTTCATTGAGATGTTACAAGCTCAAAATCTTGTTTTGAGGAATATTTACTTTTCCTGAACACTCCAAGAACAGGTTTCCTGTTCATTTTGGGATCTCCAGTGTGTCTCTAACCCCAGAAAATTCTACCCCCATACTCAGGAGATTCTTCTTTAACAGAACCAAAGGCTTTTTTTTTTTTTTTTTT
>NW_016107514.1:2317198-2332813 GCF_001604975.1 Cebus imitator | reverse complement strand
AAGAAGAAGATAAAACTACAAGAATCTTTCATAGTAAAGAAAAAAGCTTACATGTTTATTCCATAATTTTTATTGCCCATGTTTTGAGTAAAAGTAAGCTTGCAAAAAATTCTTAAGAAAATGCACTCTTTTGGCCATCAAATGCATGTTTTCAGTTGATATTAGTTACAAGACTCTAACTACTGAAATCCTCTGCATTTCTCAATGGAACTACCTAAAAACTAAGCACTGGGGATTTGTAAACATCTCAATCAAACATTGCAACTAGCAATGCTGTTCATATGGGCTAAGACCAAGGGGATTTGCTTGTTAAGAATTCAGTTAAGAATCCATACAGGTAAATATTTCAAACATAGATGAAGAGCTAATGACTGCTTATTTTTGTGTTTCTCACCTCGCAATAAAATTTGCGAATTTATTTTATTCCAGAAGACTGAGCGATGGCCAGACAGTTCTAACGATGGGATTACTTGACTAAAAATACAGACTTTTACTGAGAGCTTTAAAGTTAATCTCAACTATAAAAGCATATTCCAGCTTTGTGTTTCTAAAAATCATCACTGTAAATCACATGAATGAAAACGTCCATAGGCATATTTAAGTAAAGAAAAGCATTCCTAATTCTTTTTGCTGTGATATATAAATCATGTATCTCTCTCTCTCTCTCTCTCTCTCTCTCTCTCTCTCTCTCTCTGTGTGTGTGTGTGTGTGTGTGTGTACATACATATGTACATGAGCTATGCTATACCTTCGTCGAGGACCAGTGTTATGCTAAATGTACTAAAGAGAGAATAAAAGACTTCGAAATGACATAGGTTTAAAGTCCTTTGACTAATTCCACTGGGATTATTGAAGTGTTTGGGGTGGGGGGAGGTAACAGCAAGGATAGAAAGGAGCCAGATATTAGTGCCTGTTGTAATTACTATGTTCTCTATGGTCTGAAATGCTAAAAATGAATGTTTCCTCTATTACAAGGATATAGACCTTTTCCACTGTAAAGCTATTAGCATATATAATGCCCATGTCTGAAAATCAAGGCTTCTTTGTCATTCTTTGGAGACCTTTTGGGACCTGGGTGATTGTATAGTCCTGAATTATAGCCAAAGTATAATCTGTCGTCCTCTAGACTTCCAACATATTTAAAAAAAATCACTTTAAGCAATTTTACCCATATTAAATGGCTCACTCCTTTTCAACAAATTAAAATGTTTGCATTGTCTTAACTCTGGATAAAATTGCTATATAACTTGCAAATGAGAAAACACATTAACGATACTTCATCAAGTGCCAGCATTTCCATGAACAAAATGCATTGGCCTATAATTCTAGAAATCTATTAACGTAATATTTTTGCAAAAATAAACAAGCTTCTCAGAAGTCAAAACATATAAACTCGTGATCTCCTTGCACCATTCTAGGGCACATGAAATCATAAGTAAATCAATGACAGTAATTTATACCTTTTGTACAAATACATTTCCTTCTGTATTTTGGGGGCAAAATTGAACCTTAACAGACTCTACACTTCCTCTCTGATTTCCAATTCTTTCATCACAAAAGGAGAATAAAACAGCAAATTTTACTCCTTTATTCAGTTTTATTTCAATCTATGTCAATTTAGCATAGTTTAAATAGTCTGTATAATTTTTAAAAAATGAAAGAACCATTCTAATGTTAATTTGGATCAATCTTCCAAACATATGATTCCAGGTTTCTAAAAGGGGCCCACTTGAGGGGGGCTTTTAAAAAGTGAACAAAAAAGCACCCCAAGGCTGCCCAATTCACATTTAACCTACTTACATGAAAAAGGAACTGCTTTGGTTAAGAATAAACTTCCAAAAGCTCAGGTTCAAGCTAAACACGCCAGCATATTAGTGAGGAAATGAGACAGCAAATAGTAACTCCTTTCATACTAGTAAAATAATACTGTATTTATTTAAAACAGTTGGCAGAAATTCTCATTTTAATTAAATTACATTTACTGAAATAACATTTTCATAATTAAACAACAACAACAAAAAAACCATTTCTCCCCCTCAAAGAACTACTATATATAGTCACAGTCACTTAAATGTGACTAATTTGGATTACAATTGCACATTACTTCAGTGGTTTTCAGTGATTTCAAAGCCATTATTATTCTCCCTTGCCATGTAAAATTAATACAAAGTAGATAGCAAGTTTTGATATTAATGCTTTTTAAGAGGAAGTAACTTAGTACAAGTTTCATATTATCTATGTTATTACTTGCATATTAGAATTTAAGATTATTGGTTTATGTGAGATTAAAGATAATCTAATCTGACGCCTTCCTTTTACAAATGAGGAAGCTGAGACCCAGAAAAGTTAAGTGCCTTGTTCTGAACGATTTACCTCAGAATAACTCTTCTGGAACTCAGAGACTTCCCACTGCACAACTTTGTCACAGAGCAGAAACATCTTTACTTCACAGATGACAGAAGAAGAAAAGAGAAAATAGTGTACCCTCTATGTGGATTATGGTAAGAACAAAATTCTGTTCAAACTAAGGTTCAGTTCCTTTCACTCCTGGTTTCTCCCCTCTCAACACTCCCATGAGAACCAAAGTTCATGTTCTGAAGAAAAAAAATTGTCAAATAATCAAGCTAAGTCTCACATACTGACAAAACCAATGAGCGAATAACACGCTTCTGTGATTTACCATGACAGCTTGAGTGAGAGCAAAACAGCAAACCCGATTCTGAATGCCGAATTCCTCCAGACAGAAGATGTGCAAATTGGTAAAATGATCAACCTAAGTTATGGAAGGTACACAGGAAAAAACGAGGAACATTTAAATGAGGAGGGAAAGTATACCAAACCACAGGGAAAACAGAACCACCCTCTTCCTTCTTGGATATAGCTGAATGCTGGTCTTGTGAAGAGTAAAAAGCATTAAATGGCATAGTTGTGCCAAATAAAGTTTCCACCATTCAGAAAAGACTTACAATGGTTTCATACATGTGCTGCTGGATTAATTAATGAAAAAATATGTCATGGTTAAAGGCTTGACAAGTAGGAAGCTTGCTACAATTGTACAAAGGGAATAACATTGAACTTTCATTAGCTTCCTTCTCCATTACCAGGTCAAATTAAAGTACAAATGAGTGAAACCACACGGTTGCTTTTTCAGAACAGATTAATGACGTATTAAATGTTCTTGCAATCTTAACAAGTTGCAGCAAAAAAAAAAAAAAAATTCAATAAGAAATAGAAGTTAAATCCCATAATACTGAATATCTGTGACAACTATTAACCAAAAGAGCCCTTGTTCTTCATTAATTACAGGTTGCCTGCCTACCTTCCATCACTCAAATTACATCTTGCAGCACCATCAAATAGATCCCACAAATTCTTTGCATTGCAAAAGTCCCCAAAATTCTTTCAGTAATAATCGATTACTTTTTCTGCCCTGTGTAATGTTAAACTGAACTATAATATGAAGGCCATTTAAACTCGTAGGCCCCAGCTACTGTTAAGAAAGAAGCCAATGAAAATTCTCCCCAAGAGTCTAATTTACAAATTAATTTCCTTGTTCACTGTCAGTTACTCTTAACTTACAAGCTTGAGGGTCAAACTCATTATGACCAAAAGCTCATTATGACTAAAATACAGCAAAACCTGTTAAAAATAATGCACCACATTTCATAGGATGGAACCCAAACTGGTAAACACATCAATATTATGCAAACTGCGTTCCACAGAACACTAATGTGCCCGCAGATATTAATAGATATTGGGGTGGAGGAGGGGAGGGTTTTGTGAAATACTGAGTTACATATTAAGTTGCAAGCACCTTTTCTGCAGACCCTCTTGAGGCCTCTTAATCCTACTGCAAATCCAGAAGGGGGGTGAGGGGGTTGATATGCTATCAATTTTTAACTTTTTAAGTAAGTTAAAAACAAATTTTCTACATTCCTACTCTATTTGTAGAAACAAAGATAAAACAATCTTAAAGATATAGCTTAACCAATGCTCTCATTTAAAACTAAAGTAATAACAGGCCAGGCATAGTAGCTCACCCCTGTAATCCCAGCACTTTGGGAGGCCAAGGCGAGAGGATCACTTCAGGTCAGCAGTTTGATAACAGCCTGGCCAACATGATGAAACCCCATCTCTATTAAAAATACAAAAATTAGCCACTTATGGTGGTGTACACCTGTAGTCCTAGTTACTTGAGGGGCCGAGCCCAAGAATCACTTGAACCCAGGAGGCAGAGGCTACAGGTCATACCACTGCACTCCAGCCCAGATGACAGAGACTCTGTCTCAAATAAATAAATAAAACTACGATAAGAACAAACATAGCAAGTTATTATTTCTAAACATATTTCCTCTTTCCAAATACACTGTGGAAAACTGTTTGGGTAAACCTGACCGACCCGAAGTGCTCTTTGTAAATGGCAGAGAGAGATCACTCCAAGGATCAGGCTTCTACCACTGCAAATAAATGAAGATGTTTATTTCATGGTAAAAACTCCATCCCTGATTAGAATGGTGGCAGGAGCTTAAAAAATGAAGATTCCATTTTACCTATTAATTTGCATATCTGACACACTAAAGATTTTTCATACCCATTTCTCTGATCAAATGACAGTTCTCTCCTACCTTCCAAGATGTAAAACCATATCTGTCATTCCATTTCTGATATGAAAAGGTATAATTGTAGTAATTACCAATAGATAAAATTGCTATACATAGAAATAAGTAATCTATGTGAATTAATAAAATAACTTGAGAATATTAGACCTTATCATTGGGGATAATAATGGAGTGAGTTTGTATATAACCATGCCTGTCACATTATGTTCTATAAATATGACATTATTATTATGCTTATTGTGCATTTAGAAAATGCTAAAAATTCTTGCATATTTAGCATTCGATAGGTTTCCTGAAGATCCTTGTATTTTATCATTAATTTAAGAAAACATCCTCATTAACTCTGAATGGTGAAAATAATAATTGTTTAAAAGCAGAAAAAAAGGTGATATTTTCCCCAGTGTCTAATAAGAAATAACATTAAGACAGGATATAAGGCAGAGAGTTAAATATAATATAGTCTCAGCGTCCACAGAGCTTTACAGACGTATAGTTGGGGAAATAGCTATAAAGGAGGAGATGGAGGATAAATAAGAAAACAAGAAGGGGAAGAGGGGGAAGAAAAAAGGAGGCAACAAAAGAGGAAAATGAAGAGAAGAAAGAGGAGATAATGGAAAATGAGGAGATGGAGCAGAATAAGGCAGAGAAAAGAGTAAAAAAGAGGAGGAGAAAAGGGAAAGTAAAAAGAAAACTAACTTTTATTGAGACTTACTCTTCTTGTGTACCAGGTATTCTGGGTGTTTTACAGCTTTTCTTAATCTTTACAACAACCTTATATGCTTGGTAATACTATCCCCATTTTAATGATTAGGAAACGGAGGCACAAATGAGGTAATTTGCTACCATGATGACGAATGTTCAGGTCTAGCCACGCTCCAGGCAGGTTGATTGTGGAGCCTAGGTTTGTAACGATTTCACTAAGAATTACAGCATTACCTATCATCCTAAGGTTAACATAAGGAAGACGGTGGTAGCCACGGGCCCAGAGGAAGCACATAGAGCTGAAGTTGGATCTGGTGATACAGTAAGGGCTTCCTAGAAAGAGTGTTGTGGGAAGAGTTTGCAGGAGTCAGTCAGATGAAGCAGGGAGGGGCATCTGAGTCAGGTGTAGTAGCCTGTGTGAATTTACAATGGCTTGAAACAGCAAGGTTCGTGCAGGTTCAAGGGCATAGTGCATGCAAGGGGGCTCCTGAGACGTAGCCAGGAGTTGGGACAGTAGTGCCACGAGCCTTGCAAGAGAATTGATAGCAAGAGGGATGCGTATTCAGGCGATCCAGTAAGAAATGAGGAGGGCTGACCTAAGGGAGAGGAATTACTGAAGGACAGAGGGGTAGCAAATAAAGAGAAATTAAGTTCAGGAACAGAGAGGTGGTTGGCGGTCCACTGGCTACAGAAGTTGATAACGAGAGAGCAATGAGGGTCCCTCCCTGGATGCTGGCTGGGGTTGCCAGATAATTTGGTACAATCCTCCACATTAGAGATTATAGTAAGGAAACAAATAGACTTGGGAGGAAAGGTATTATGTTTGATCCTCTTGATTTGAGATGCAGGATACTGAATTACAGATGCCTAAGTGGCAGTTGAGTATAGAGGTTTTGAAATGAGAGAAATTTCCTTTGAAGATATAATTTTAGAGACATCAGTTTATAGTTAGTAGCTGAAGCCATTTGTTTGGGATCAATCACCCTGGGAAACTGTTTACAGACAGGAGACCAGCCACAGGGAATGTCAGCACTTACAACAATGGCTCTTAACCACACCTTTGGCAAGCTCAGCGTACTTGCTCCAGAGATAGCGCCAAGACAAGCCATGATTTTTAGTGAATTAAAATGCATTGGCTCATTGATCTAAGAGATCCAGAGGAGAAAAAGAACTTGGGAAGAAACGGCTGGAAAGGTACAAGAAAAAACGGGAATATGTTGGACAGTGAGTCAGATACTGAAAGGAGAGGTTTCAAAAAGGAACGCGTTCAGTGGATGTGGCCATGCAGAGGTTATTGTTGGCCTTTAAGTGCCTAGGAAGCGCACTGAGAAGTCGGAACAGGTGAAGACAATGTGTAACACAGTACACTGACCTGTATAGCGCCTGGTGGGAAAGGGAAGACGAAGAGAAAACTGAAGGGCAACATAGTTTTAAGCATTTGTATTTTCAAGATGGAAGAGACATGCAACAATTGTTGAATTCAAATACTTGTATTTTTAATAAGGGCTAAAAGTAATAAAGCTAATTTATACCAAATATATGACAGGGCAACTACTTAAAAATAATTTTACAAGTGAATGATTCTCTCACATTTTTGTTCTCTTCTGAATAATTAAAAAGTTTATGCTTAAATGGAAAGGTAAAGCAAATATTCGCCCCCAACACAGACATACTTTCTAATGGGTCTCTTATACCTAAACAGTGACAAACTAGAGTTGAATTTCTCCACTAAGGCTTTAACTACCAACACACAATCCATATAACTGATACCTGGGAGCATGTAAACCTATATCTATGCTTCTATTTATCATCTTAGAGGGAGTTAGAAACATCTCAAGGATCAGCATTAATGAACTTTGTTCGGATTCCATAAGAAAGTATGTGCACATTCCATAAATTATGTCAAGGAAAGAAAAAAAAAAAAAAACACAGGGAGACCTAAGATTGAAGATACAGTAGAAAAGATGGCGAAGATACAGTAGAAAAGATGGTGGAGAGAGGATAAGAACACAGGCTGAGGTCTCAGTCTTGGTGTAGAAGGAGAGAGACAGAGAGATGCGTCCTCTACTAAGATTCAAGAGCAACAAGAAAAGAATAGTGGGTGCAGACAGATTTTCTTGTGGCAAGAAGGAAGTATTTGTTCATTTAGTGACCTCTGTTTCATTTGAAATATGTTTCAAAGTCATCTTCGGAAATTGATGAGGTGAGTGGGATAGAAAGCTTGAAAAAGAGGTAAGAATGTGCAATTACCTCAGAGGGGAATGAGAGGTGGCTGAAGCTATCACATAATTGCATCCCAAACAAAAGTAATTACAAAAAAAAAAAAAAAAAAAAAAAAAAAAAAAAAAAAATCCCCGTAGGATAGAGAAATGAATCACAGAAAAAGCTAGCAAATTCCTTCAAATTGAGAAAACATGGTGTTTCTGATTTTTCAGATAGAAAGTGCACCTACACAAAGGGGTGACTGCCAGCTACATTATAAATTGCAACTTGGCGTAAATATTTTGTGGCTTCTGTTCCTCCTCCTACAACAATTGTGAAAAGCCCACAGACATGGGGCGGGTATCTATTAAGGTTAAGGCAAGTTTAGTGTCTGATTCACTGAGATTCCACTTGCAAGGAGGGAGGGAGTAAGAAAGATGGGGCAGAGGGCTTTGGAGCAGAAGGTCTCAGGGTGCCAAAACTCCAAGACACATACTTAGTATGACACACTCCCCACCCTTAATACACACCACAGAGCACCAGCCACCTGCTTAGTCTTAGAGAGTGAACGAGTTACCAAGATTCATATGGAATGCTCTCCACTCAGGGAACATTTTCCTCACCAGATACCAGTCCTCCAAAACAAAGATGCCCCTTTCTTAATTAATTGCTCAATTATCAAGTTCCAGTGGCAGCTTGTTTTAGTTATGTCTTAGTTAAATGGAGTAGCACATTTAGAAGCAAAGTGAAAAAAAGAATTTCTAGAGAAACAATTTCAGAAAGATTAAAACTCATTAATTTTAGAATTAAGAGATAGCCCAACTTCGACACACCTTTTTAGTCACCATAATGCCCTATAGTATTAGGATAGTATCCAGGAAACCAAAATTGAAAGGAAGCCTAAACAATTTACCTGTGAACTTTATCCAGGTAAGTAGATTTTGTCTAAATGTGACTATGAAAACTTACGGCATAGTTATCAGTTGAATATGGATCTATATGTACTCACTGAGTAGCTCAAATAATTGGCTCTGTCATGCTATGATTCCAGTACAGAGCTATGACGAAAGACAAATCTGGATAAATTAGATATCTAAAGGAAATTCCAACAGTTTTCATTCTTCAATTTTCTTAAGTATTCATGTTTCCCTTTGGACAGAGTGCTATATAGTACTCTCATAATTTTCTTAATTTGTCAAAAACTGAACATTAAAAAACTAAAGTTAAAATTATGTCGAAGAGATCATCTTTTAAGTTTTTTTAAGGCCTGGGCTGCTTCTGATTTTCTTGTATTCTCCTCCCTTTTCCACAAACCTCCTAGGGACCAGCAAGACTACACATTCCAGGTGTTCAGGTAAATGTCTGCATTGACATTGTTGTAGTTCAAGTATATGCTTTTGTTAAGTTCGTGACTATATGAACAACATAGATTAACATGCTAACCAAAAAGGAAATAAGACTTGCATTTCTGACCAATGCAAAAATACCAGTTTAGATTGTATCTTTCCTCGATCATCAAGGCATTCTGACATGGTTACTAAAAAAATCTTTCTGCAATAAAGTTCCCAAATATACTGCCTCGTAGGTAGAAATAGTGCTGAATTTCCTGGTGTTTTGCCACTGCTGGACTCCAGTAAAACAATGATATCGTCATAACCAAAGATATGGGAAGGGTTGCTGATCAAGAATAAGAGCTGAGGAAACTGCCTGTTGCATAGGATATTAAAAATTAATATTTCGAGGGAAATACACAAATTATGCTAATTGCCAAATTTAATAGAAATGAATTAAAAATTGGTTGTTTAGTGTCTTCCCCTGAACATTGCCACATAGTTGCATTTCACAGAAATTTAAAACTACTGAGATCTTGGTAGACTATGATACTATCTTTCCAGCTATAGCGTCTTACATTTGGAAACATGACAAAGAATGCCTGTCACTTATCGCTCATACTATTTCTAATTCTTCCATTATTATGTCACAGCTATTTCAACTGTCATAAGTTTAATAATAGTTTTAAGTAAAACAAAAACCTATTATGACATCATATAAGATACGGCTATAATTTCATTTTCTTTTCACATTTTCATTAAAATTACCAAAACGTCTTATACTTTGCTTGGCATCATTTAAAATTGTTCTTGAATTTAAATACTTGTACTTTTAATATTGGCTAAAAGTAATGAAGCTAATTTACATCAAATATCTGACAGGGCAGCTACTTAAAAATAATTTTAAAAACGAATACTTCTCTCACAGTTTTGCTCTCTTCTGAATGATTGAAAAATTGAAGTTCTAATGGAAAGGTAAAGCCAAATCTCCACGCCTAACACTGGCATACTTTTTAATAGGTCTCATACCTAAACAGGGACAAACTTGAGATGAATTCCTCAACTAAGGCTTCAGCTCCTAACACACAGTACATATAACTGGTTCCTGGAAACATGGAACCCTCCATCTATGCTTCTGTTTATCATCTTAGAAGGAGTTAGAAACATCTCAGGGACCAGCATGAATGAACTTTGTTCAGATTCCACAACCATTACAACTTCTGCATTTTGTTAAATATCCCTTGCTAAGCATAAAAACCATCGGGAAAACTTGAAAAATAAATAAAAACAACAGCAATAACAAACATCCAAAACTTCATCAAGCAAAACCTACACAAAATGTGTTGTTTGAACCAAAGAGCTATTGGAGTTAGTGAGTGTCTGGGGATCATGCTTCTTATATTTAGAGTCCAGTTTACTTACAGGCTAGTACATATAGTAGGAGACTTTTTTTACCTTTTTTTTTTTTTTTTTTTTTTTTTAAATCACAGAATTTGAGTGCTTAAGACATTATCATTGGATGGTATCCCAGAAAACTAAATACAAATCCTTGTGTTAGAGAAGGCTGTTCATGGTTTTCATAAATCTATTTAATTGAAATCAAGAGCCTTCCCTCCAACAGATTTGGAAGACCTGACTTAAATAATAGTAAGTGTTCCATCTAGAAATTACATATCAGGGTAGACTCAATTCACTCCCCTGCCCTCCAGAGGGTCCCAAACTGTAGTCCTAAATTGTGACTCTCTGTGAGGCCCTTCACTTAAACAGCATGGCTCCAGTGTGGCTTACAGATATTAGGAAACACAGAGCATTACTTTTCAAAGTTCACAAAGCATTATCCCATTTCCTCATTGTCCTTGCTAATATTTATATATTTTTCTTTTCTTAAGGCTTGCATTGCCGAGATAATAATTTCAATCCACCACTTCAAACCATGGCAACCACCACAAAATAAGTAACCTTGGGCAAGTCACTTAACCTCTCAACTCTTAACTTCTCCAACAATAAATCTGTCTGCAAACATGCTATCTGTTCTCTGAACAAATATCTATTAAGCTTCAATTGAAGAGAGGCAAAGAACCCGTGTTCCCTGCTAATAGTGCTGCCCAAGTACTTACATAATGGGTGCTTAAGAAACATATTGATAGCTATCTAGTAAATGTAATTCCTACATAAGAGAAACACATTTGCATTTCTCAGCAAAACGTTGAATATTTGGAGAGCTGAGAAAAAGAAGAAGATGAAGAGTGCAGCAGCTTTCTTACCATTCAATTACCATTCAATGCTGGTTCATTCAATACTGACTGAATGAACATCTAGAAGCAATAAGTATTGAGTGAACATCTATCTACCAGGTACCTTGTAAGATACGCAGATGGATCAAGCTGAAAAAATCTGGCCCTGAAGGGATGAACCTTATTGTTGAGATGTCATTTATTCACAAAAATGATGAAGTAGCTACACAATATTGTGTAAAAAATAGCAAAATATTAAGTACTAAGATGTAGTGGGCTACCTCTGGATGTTGTACATGGAAATGAAAGTTAGAGAAAAGAAGTCAAGGTGAATTGGAATCTCAGGATAAGTTTAGGAGGAAGATGAGGCCCTTGACTCTGTGCCTCAAAGGAAGCCAAAAATTTGAGACTAGCTTGAGGATTAGAGGAATGATAGCAGTGTGGAAAAGACAAAGATAAGAGAATGTCCAACACTCAGACAGCATGAGACTCCAGGCCTTTGGAAGGAGGGCGCTGGCATTATGTGGAGGCCATGCAAGAGAAAATAAGCAGCCACTAGAGGAATGGGAAAATTAAATTGTCACTAAGGAAGAGCAGACTACCTGCTAGTCTGTTCCTGTAGCAGAACTGGAGGCAGAGGCTGCAGATAGCGTCTCTGGTGGGGACACAGCCATGAGATGGTACCAGTGAAAATGGGAATGCAGATGTAATCCAGTAAGACAAATTGACAAAGTGTATTAATATGATGAAGAAAAGGGTGCCTTCAAAGGAGACTCCCAGATTTTTACCCCGAAGGACCAGAAGAACAAAGATCCTAATGACAAAAATGATGAAAGGGAGACAGTGGATAAATTTGGCTTTGGAAATGTCGGCCTGAAAACATCCGTGACACGTTTCAGAACATGTTACTCCAAAAATATGGTGCCTTGACATAGTGAATAATGTAAGCTGGGAATCCAAGAAACAGCAGATGCTGAAGGGACTCTCTGACCTTCCCTCGAAGCAGGTCATGAGGCCCTCATGTGAGAGGTGCCTGCCCTATACCCAGAGGAAAGGAATGTCCTTATCTGAAGACAGAGGAATGCCAAGAGATCGAGTAGGCAAGCCTTGAGAAGCTGCCTCTATGTAGCACACGACCTTTTGTTCTATCATGAGGTGGCTTGAGGTCTTTATTTCTTTATGGAGGCTCCCATGCCACATAAAACTCATCTTGAACATATTTGAAGCTTTTTTCTTGCTAATCTGTCTTTTCTCATAGGGACCCCAGCTGAGAACCTAGAAGAGTAGACTAAAAGGATATTTTTCTTCCCCTATATCTGTAAATATAAAACTGAAGATGTTGGTTTGTAGTCAGCAGCACAGTCATAGCTAAAACCTTGACGAGACAGTGGCCACTAGAGGGATGAGGGCAAAGGGAGAGAGAAAGCAGGGAAGGTGGAGTCAAAGGGCCCACCCGTCATTCAAAGGTCAGGAAAGGCCCATGTGAGGGAGGGAGAGTTTGGGAGGTCAGAGTGAAGCAGGTGCTGTAAATCAAGCTAGGGGACTCTTTCTAGGAGAGGGACCTCCACTGCACAGTAGACATCCAAGAGAAATCCGGTGAGGATACAAATGATTTCGCTGGAAGAATTCAGTGGATGTCCCTGCGAAGGCAAGATTAGGGTTGAAGTGAAAGTCACGCTGCGAGAGGCTGATTAGAAAAGCGTGGGAGGAAGTGAAACAGCAGTCCTTCAGGTGCAAAGGAAGGTAACCACCCAGTGATACAAGGAGCTTCTCACCACTGGAAAAGTCAAAGAGAGGAGGGGAGAGAGCCTTTGTCTGAATGGCGATGCTTCTCAAGTCTGGCTTTGCCTATATGCTGAAAAGGAATTTTCATACTGGTGAATCTGGAGTCAAATCAAATATAACTACTTAGTTTTTAATAAAAAATTCATAATAATGCAAAGAAATAAGTGCCATTTTAGACTCAGCACCTATACTTTTGGCATCTTCCTACTTGGAAACCTCTATTCCTCAGAGAGATAAAAATATACAATGTGACTAATACACTGGTTATTTTTTATGTGGCTAATTTTTTATGTTGCTAAGCTTATGCTCCCAGTTATATGCTATTTTTTTGCGTAGTAGATTGTTGTTATAAATAAATAATGTCATGTATGTTTTCAGTGAAAGGAATATTTCTATTCAAAAACACAGTCTCTCCGTCAGAGATTATAGGTCAAACCTTTTTGGTACCCAACATAACAGTCTCATATTTAATTATATTTTGCCTTAAGCTGTTCTCTAGTTGTATCCCATATGATCTCTCTTAAACTCAGGAAAAAACAAGTCTAACAACTACTGTGACATAATCAGTACCAATACTCGGGTATCATTTGTATAGCACTTTACAAAGTAATTTTATATACCTTATTGCATATTATGATTGAAATTTCACCCAGCTCCTATATTCATTGTGTTAGAGTTAGGGCAGAGCTCCAACCTATGTCCCATAACTGCAAAATGCAGCTCTGCCCTGGAATGAACATGTTTGAGGAAGTCTATCACAGGCACAGATAGCCACCTTTCCTCAGTCACCAATGTTTCCCTTGTAAGTTAAAGTCCATAACCATGGAAGTGCATGCTTTTTGTTCTGCTGAGGAACACAGTACTTCCTGACTCTGCTTCAGATATCCAATGCTGATGCTGTGACTTCAGCTTCCTCTTTCTGCTCTAAGTATGCAGGAAAATCAATTACCTGTTCTTGAGGGCTCGTGTAAGTTTAGAGTGTTTTCTTAGGTTAGTTTTCATCATAAAGTCTCTGTAGGAGTGAGGTCATTCACTTCTAAAGTGGAACATGATGAACAGAAAGGCATGATGCTTGGTACCCAAGAATGTGTGTCTCGTTGCTCTGATCCCTCAGTCTCTGAGATCCCTCTTATAAAGCTCCCTGAATAATACAGGCATCTACACATGAAGACCCCTGCTGTTCTGGCATCGAGATCTGTTCCTGCACCCATTCCCTCCTAGTGGAAGTCTGAAGGCTCCAGATAGCCTTGATGAAAGGCTGAAACTTTTCCAGACTAAGAGCCTGAACACTCTGACATTTTATTTACATGGTTGATACTGAACGAAGTTCAATACTTATTGATTCATACTTGTTTGCTGAGGGCTATGATGTAGAAAATGTGCTATTAAAAAAGGAAAATTTATTTATTGGACTATAAAGAATAGAGGCAATTGAAAGCCTGGCGACTCTATATATGGAGCCACCCTTTCTGCCCCTTAATCATGGTAAGACAAACAGGAAATGTGGTAAGTGGCAACTTGTTGCTTCTGGTGCAGGCTTTGGTTGCACTTGGGAATACACGCACTGCGCAGGGAGAAGATGAATCAATTTTGGAGGGAAAAAAACACGAAGGAAAAAGGAAATGGAGCAAAAAAATGTTATCCATACAAACAGTATGGATAATATATATTATTTTATTTTTTCATAAAATACATTATGAAAAATATTGTCACCAAAAGTCATAAAGCTTAATTCTACATCCCAAGCTTGGGGACAAGTCTCACAGACCAGTTTATGAAACTTTATGACAGAGCAGAGATGGCAACCAAGTGGCCTGGCAGTGTCTCTGCAGTTTTGTGCAAATCTCTGCCAGTGCAATTCTTCCTCCAGGAGCCTGGGACAGCAGCCTTGAGGCAGTTTGGATATTTGTCCCTGCCTAAATCTCATATTGAATTATAATCCCCAGTGCTGGAGGTGGGGCCTGGTGGGAGGGTTTGGGTCATGGTGGCAGATCCTTTAATGCTTGGTGCTATCTTTGTGACAGTGAGGTATCACAAAATCTGGTCATTTAAAAGAGTGAGGCACTTGCCCCTGATGCCCACATTCTCTCTCTTGCTCCTGCTTTCACTATGTGAAGTGCCTGCTCCCTCTTTGGCTTCCACTGTGACTGTAAGCTTCCTGAGGTCCTTACAAGAAGCTGAGCAGAGGCCAGCACCACGCTTCCTGTACAGCCTGTAGAATCATGAACCAATTAAACCTCTTTTCTTTATAAATTACCCAGTCTCCGATATTTTTTTATAGCGATGCAAGAAGAGCCTAACACAGAAAATTGGTACCTAGGAGTGGGGCTTTGCTATGAAGATGCCTGAGAATGTGGAAGCGACTTTGGAACTCAGTAACGGACAGAGACTGGATGAGTTTGTAGGGCTCAGAAGAAGACAAGGAGATGAAGGAAAAGTTTGGCATGTCTTAAAGACTGATTAAATGGTTGTGACCAAAATGCTGACAGAGATTTAGACAATGAAGTCCAGGCTACTGAGGTCTCAGATGGAAACGAACATAATTGGGAGCAAAGGTCTCATGTGGTATGCAACAGCTAGCAAAGAGATTGGCTGCATTTTGTTCATGCCCTAGGCATCTGTGGAAGTTTGCACTTAAAAGTGATGATTTAGGCTATTTAGCGGAAGAAATTTCTAAGCAGCAAAGTGTTCAAGAAGTAGCCTGGCTGCTTCTTTTTTTTTTTTTTTTTTTTTTTTTTTTTT
>NW_016107514.1:2314117-2317048 GCF_001604975.1 Cebus imitator | reverse complement strand
TAATTTTTTGTACTTTTAGTAGAGACGGGGTTTCACCATGTTGACCGGGATGGTCTCGATCTCTTGACCTCGTGATCCACCCGCCTCGGCCTCCCAAAGTACTGGGATTACAGGCTTGAGCCACTAACAACCTAAATTCAGATGTGGGTACAAACGAATGACTTAAAGTTGGAATTTATATTTAAAAGGGAAGCAGAGCATAAAAGTTTAAAAAATTTGCGACCAGGCCACGAAGCAGAGGAAGAAAATTTGGGAGAGGAATTCAAAAATTTTAGTTATGCAAATTTTTGCTATATTTGCATAACAAAAAGGATCCAAATGCTAATATCCAAGATAATGGGAAAAAGGCATTTCAAGACATTGCCAGCAGCCTCTCCCATCACAGGCCCAGAAGCCTAGGATGGAGGAATGATTTCATGGGTATGGCCTCGGTTTCTGCTGGCCTTCAAAGCCTTGGGACACTGCTCCCCATATGTAGGCCACTCCAGCTCCAGCCTCCGCTCAGGGGACCTCAGGTACAGCTCAGGCCACTGTTTCAGAGGGTGCAAAAAGTCTTGGCAGCTTTCATGTGGTGTTAAGTCTGTGGGTATACAGAGTCCAAGAGTGAATGAGGCTTGGCACTCTCCACCTAGATTTCTGAGGATGAATAGAAAAGCCAGGATGCTCAGGCAGAAGACTGCTGTAGGAGCAAAGCCCCAATGGACAGCCTCTACTAGGTCACTGACAAGGGGAAATGTGAGATTAGAGGCCCCATACAGGGTCCCAGCTCTGAGAAGACGGCCAGCATCCTCCAGACCAAGGACGGTAGATCCATTGGTAGCTCACACCCTGAGCCTAGAAAAGCCACAGGCACTCAACAACCTGTGAGAGCAGCCTCTGGGGCTGAGCTCTGCAAAGCCAAAGGGTTGGAGCTGCCCAAGGCCTTAGGAACCCACCAAGGGCTTAACATCACATGTATGGAGCCTGTAGCCCCTCCTTTGAAAACATTTTTTGAAGACAGTCTTGCTCTGTTACCCAGGCTGGAGTACAGTGACGTGATCTTGGCTCACTGCAACATGTGCCTCTTGGGTTCAAGCAATTCTCTCATCTCAGACTCCTAAGTAGCTGGAACTAAAGGTGAGTACCACCACGCCCAGCTAATTTTTGTATTTTTAGTAGAGATGGGGTTTCTCCACGTTGGCCAGGCTGGTCTCAAACTCCTGACCTCAAGTGATCTGCCTGCCTCGGCCTCCCAAAGTGCTGAGATTACAGGCATGAGCCACTGCACCAGGACAGGGAAGGTTTTAAATGAGAGGAATTTGATTCTGTGTATAAAGGGAGTTTTCAAATTAATTCGGGATTGCAGCACAAATTAGTTGAGAGACAACAAAAATGTAGGTATGGCTTCTACACAAGATTCTTGCAACTCCCTGAGCAAGACACCCTCATTTGCTTAAGGTTTTTTATGTTTCTGTTACAGTGCAACAGAAGAGGAAGTCAATGGCAGCTTTAAGTTTCACGTTGTGATTGCATGCTCAGAGCATCATTCAGCATCTCTGAAAAGTAGCACTTGAAAAAGTGTCTTTACATGATGTCTAAGAAAAGTAGAATAAAACACCTCTGAAGGTATTGATCATGTTACTTGGGAAAGCTCTAATAATTGGAACTTGTCAGGCAGGATGAAGCAGTAGCCTCCTTTGGCATCATGTTCAAAGCAACGGTGAGGCAGTGGATAAAACTGAGGCAAAGGAATAGCAGGTAACTCCATCCTGTTTTAAAAGCCATAGATAACTGACAATGGACATAGTTGAAAAAAAATCGAATACTGCATGGCAGGCTTGCCTAGCTGCTATAAGGCTATACTATTACCAAAAATTGTGAATATATATTTCTTCATTTTCCCACAACTTAAAATGGATCATTAAATATCTATAAAGGGGAAAAATAATAAAAAATGTAGTCGAATATTTGTCAACTAAAGCAGTAATTTATTTCGTTCTATCTGAGAATAACTTTTTGAAACAGAGGCGTCATTTTAGTTGTGTTGATCTTGCCCTGCTCTCGTTAATGCCATTTGAGGAGATCCATAAGTAGTGATTTTTGTACTGTAGTTCAATTTTATTTCCTAATACTCTTTATTTTTCTGACTTAGTTTTAATTGGGAAAGGCTTATATTTCATTTCTTTTTCAAATTAGAGAAACACTAATGCCTTAAAGTCTGCTTTTAAAGAAAATCTTCCACGGAGAATTGGGGAGTTGAAAGCATCACTCTTAAATGGGTCAGTCTGGCCACTGAAAGCCAAATTTTCCATGAGGCCTTGGCCTTAAGGCCATGAGATGGGTGGATTCCTTGTATCGAATTGCACTGTGAAATTCACTTAGGCCAAAACTAGTAGTTGGCTTGCAAATAGTATGACTAGGCAGCTAGAAACTATCTTAACATGTATTTATGGACATGAATTTTAAGTAATCAATGCCCGTATGTCCTTTACTTTTCCACAAACATACATCAAAATCATACTTATTAAATGCCTTCTAGATGTGGGCATAATGCTAGTTGGTGAAAGGATAGGAAGATAAAGATGTGGACTTTGCTTTAAGGGAAAAGGAAGCTAATATTTATGAGGGATCCAGCATGTGCTGTGCCCTAGACTGTATCTTTGTTACAACTATAATCTTTCTGAAGAATACTGTTGAGAAGTTGTATGATTTTTATCAGCCAAGTGATAAAATGGCTTTTAAGTTTTCTTTTAATACATCCTCATTTGGGTACCTCTACCCTTGTGAATCTGTGTAATTTCTCTATAAATTAATGGGACAGGAAAGCTATGTCCGTCATCCTTTCCTTTAATTGGAAATCAGAGAAGAACCACATATTTATCCAATTTCATTTCTCCCTACCCCAATCCCTTCATCACTGTTTTTTTTTTTTTTTTTTTTTTTTTTTTTTTT
>NW_016107514.1:2274092-2314091 GCF_001604975.1 Cebus imitator | reverse complement strand
ATTTTTTTCCTTTTTCTTCCTTTTTTTTTTCCCTCTCCCTATCCCTTTCTTCCTGTTTTTTTTTTTTTTTTTTTTTTTTTTTTAAAAAAAAAAGAATTCACCGTCTGTCAGGTACTCCCACTGAAGGGGCTGTGTCTGGATTTCTGTTGTGAGGGAGTGTGAGTAGGCACAGAAAACCCAACTCCAAATACAGGCTTTCCTTTGTACCACAAGGGACAATCAACAGACTAATCCAGGAAAGGAATCCCAAGTAGAGTTGTCTTAATAGGCTAAAATTAGAAAGGGAGGAAAGGCAGAGGAAAAAAGAAAAAGAAGTGGAGGGAAAGAGTTCAGGAGAGGCTGCACAAATACACTTTGTAAATTCTTTATCTTGGAACCTATTAATTATAATAATATTTAAGCAAAATTTCAAATCACAATTCAAATGCTAGCTGAATCCATTTTAAATACCTTTAGCTCTGTACATTAAGATGGGAAAAGATCTTAACAATCAAAAGGTCCTCCTCTCAACAATTGAAATAATATTTTAAGAGTTATTTAAATCTATTTGGTTATTAGACAGATTTATTGGAAAAATAAAATAAAAATGAGTGCCTCGTCATTTCAATTTAAAAATCAATACTACGAGCAGTGTTTATGGAGATGAAATATATTTATAATAAGAGTGGTTTGAAATAAATGCTATTGAGAAAGCTTGGAGAATGATTATATTTTATTTTAACAGAAAAAAAACAATTGAACTCTGCTCTTGTCTTCTGTTTCAACATCATGTCTCTGTGTCCCTCCTCCTTCTGTAATAAATATTCTCTTGCCAGCCCTGCTACTGACAATAATGTAGGTGAACTCTGCACCATGTGCGTCTGTCATTATTAATGACCATGGGAGAGAGAAACGATAACTCACTCTTTTAGGAACCAAGAGGCTAGAATGCTGTAGAAATTTTCTTTCACGTTTCTTGCTGGAAGAATACTTGCATTTATTCTTCCTAAATTCAGGAACAAGCCTCAGTGACAGAATAAAAAAAACCCTCACATTTTTTAAGCTAAAAATACTGTTAGGGCAAAAGATACTTGTTGCTCTATGATTGTTCATTTTTATTACAATGCTATATAGACTCAATGTTTTAGGTATCACATTGCATATAATCCTTTCAATGGATTAGGTTATAAAGAAATGTTATGAGAGGAAACATTAAATTTCTTTACCCACAGGCTTAAATAACTTTTTGTGTGACCACACCACTGAATGTTCTTACTAAAATACTTATTCTATTCACTGGGTTTATAAAAAATATAGACTTATTTTAAAATAAGGCTTTCAGGTATTTTGCACTTGAATTATGAAAGGGGGACTTAAAATATTACATCTTTATTATCAAAGTAGAAACCAAATGCTAAAGAGACAAAGAAAAAGATAACAACAAATGACTCTTTAAAGACAAAGATCCTTTATTTACTTTATAGAAAAATAAGGGAATTAATATTGTACTGGAAAATAGCCACAAAAGTCTATATTAAAGTGAGAGACATATCACTCTCTCTGGTAAAATAAAAATACACCAATCCATGCAAGCATCATGTTATTTTAAACAATTAACAATTCATAGGTAATAACTTTCTATCCATTGTCAACTTTAAGCTACGTACTATTAATATCTTTTGCTTCTCATTAGCATTAAGGCTGATGAAATTTTGTCATCAGGGTTATTTTTGCTTACTAGAAATAGAATTTTCCAGAACATAAAGTTTAAGACTTCAATAGATTGGGAGGGCCCTTTAAAGCCACTAAAATGCTCTGCTAATTCTCTCCTGTCTTCTCACTGCTCCTTACAGTGTTTTACACTGTTTTACTGACATGTGAAATTCTAGAAATGTCAGCTGTTGGCAATGGTGCAGTTTACACAGTTATTAGTAGCTCTTTTAGGAAGTGTAAAGGAATATTGGAAAAAATAATTTTGTCTTTCAACAGATTTCTAAAATACAGGAAAATACCCACAAATTTTAAACATTCTCTACCCAAATCCCAAACTAAAATACAATTTTCCAAGTGTAATGCCAAGTATAAATGAAATGGATATATCAACAGATATTCTGTAGTGGTAACTCCAGATCCTACATCTGCTTAAATGTTAAATCATCCCAAATAATGAGAGAATAAACTAGACAAAGAAATATAAAAAGTAGATAGAAATGGGCCCCTGCCTGTCTGCCTAAAAATTTTCAGTGTCCTCTAGATATTACAGTATAGCACTGACCAAAACAGCCATTGAGCTGAGAGGAACTTTACTACCAAACTTTAAGGAAAGCAATCCCTTTTGCTTTCATGTGCAGGTCAATGAGTGAAGAATAATCAGTGACATATTCCAATGCCACAATTTTTAGCTACCAGCAACTAAAGGCTGAATTCAACTTCTAAATTAGTTCATCTACATTAACTCTTAAGAAAAGTAATCCAATCAAACTTTTAAAAAACTATATGATGCCAAACCACCAATCTAAAATCATAATTTTTTTTAAAAGATAAAATATTGCTCTGTTACCCAGGATGGAATGCAGTGGCACAAGCACAGATCATTGCAGCCTCAACCTCCCAGGCTCAAGTGATCCTCCTGCCTCAGCCTCTCAAGTATCGGGGACGACAGGCATGTCACCACCACACTTGGCTAATTTATTGATTTTTTTGTAGAGACAGCATCTCCATCTGGTCTCAAACTCCTGGGCTCAAATCATCCTCCTGCCTTGGCCTCCCAGTGTTCTCAGATTACAGGCATGAGCCACTGCACCCAGCCTGAAATCAAAATTGTCAATTTTATTTTTGGTTCAAATGCAAATATACTGAAGGAAGACAGCAGGCTTTGTGTTGATAGAGTGAATCTTATTTAACCAAATGATCCTAACATTTTTCTTATTATTGTCCAAAGGAAAGGATGGGGATGAGGCTGAGGGGAAAGATAATGAGATCCATTTTTCTTTACAAATTTTTCTTCCTCCTGAACAAAAGGAAAGTTTACTTCTTTACAAACATTGGTTCTCCGATTACAAATTTCAGGGTCAATCAAACCATTCCACCAAAGCCCATAGAGTATTTTTTTCCTTTTTCTTCCTTTTTTTTATCCCTTGGAGAAGGAATTTTGTTCTTAAAGAGATGGAGTACAATGGTGCAATTTGGCTCACTGCAACATCCGCCTCCCAGGTTCAAGCAATTCTTTTGCTTCAGTCTCCCAAGTAGCCGGGATTACAGGTGTGTGCCACCATGTCCAGCTAATTTTATATTTTTAGTAGAGATGGGGTTTCTCCATATTGGTTGGGCTGGTTTTGAACTCCCAACCTCAAGTGATCCATCCACCTCAGCCTCCCAAAGTACTGGGATTACAGGCATGAGCCACCATGCCCAGCCTAAAGCCCATAGAGTATTAAACCTTATTTGACTCTTGGGGTGTGAAGAGACGTGAGGGGCACATTATTCCACTGCCACACTCCAAACCAGTTTTTACCCTCTCCCCAGCAGCCCATGCCCAGAAGACAGAATCAGGTGGAATAGGTTTGCTTCCATTTCTCTCTGTCATTGTTTTTGCTAAATAGAGGAGTCCCATCATCAGTATATAAGGTAGCCTATTCCTTAGTTCCACTTAAATTTTAAGTCACTAAGACTAGAAAAGAAGTTAATAAAGATTCCAGGGACATAAAATCATTCAGTTCAACAAACTGCTCTGAATCAAATTAGTCTGAAACACTTTATCCTTAAAACTGCAAAAACATTGTGATACTAAATATTCAATATTATCAGTCAGGCAAATTGGCCCAGGTCAAATGAGCAAATCTAAAAAATGAGATTGCTAAATTTCTTGGCTTGATAGCTTCGTAATAAATAATGTGCTTCTATTCAATCTGTACATTACGTCTTTTATGTGGCCTTAAGGCACTCTCTGATGGCTATGCCCATTACAATGTAGCCATAGAAACTGACACATTTATTTCTTGGATTAGTGCGCCATTGAAAATATTAATATGATGCAGTAAATGGGGATTTAATCTAATCTACTGATGGTAGGATGAAGTTAGTAAAAGGTTCAGTGCCCTTATGGAGAAAGAAAGATTATATCTGCAGAGAGAAGCTTGTTATTGGTTACAAAGATCAACTAAACAGCCTATGACATATTATGCCCTTTCTACATTTAAACAGACTTTGTCAAACTCAGCAAGCCAGGCTTTCTGCAGTTGAAGAATGCTTTGAAAATGAAATATATATTTTTAAAGATTTCTATATCTAAGCTGAGACACCATTTTTCTAAAAGCATAAACAGTCGAGCACATATCTTACAATACACTTTGTGAAACATGGCACCCAGGGAGAAGCTGCCATGACCAAAACCGTTTTCATGAATTTTGTCTTCTGATTTAAAGGCATTTGCTTAGCCTTTCAGCTTTGCCAAAGGTTAAAAAAAAAAAAAAAATCAGACAAACTTCATCAAACAAAGCCAATTTTGTTTCACATGTTTGGAAAAAAATACAGCTAATAAATTTCACTGTTAATTTTGTTAATACCTCACTTGAAATCAGATACCGATAAATATTCTTTTTGTTGTGGAATAGATCACATTTGACTCTGGTGTCTCCTAATAATTCACAGGGCTCCAGGTCTGTCTCCCCTTTACTCTGCAGCAAACTACATAAATTTCAAAGATATATTCTGACAGATGAAGCATTGTTGAAAAGAAAAGTACAACACTTTGTCCTTGAAATGTTAACATGTAATGCCATAAAGTATTCAAATAATAATTTACTCAATCTTTCAGGGTAATTAATTAAAATGCTCAAGATGTTGGAGAAAATCACCTTGAGCTTATAAAACTGGAAAGCCCCCCCGCCACCTCTTCTCTGCATGCAAGCTGCCCCAGCAGACCTACCACATGCCTTCCCAGTTATGGGGTTTGATTTCAGAAGATAATAAATAGCCAGGATCTAATTTTGCCATGTCACAACCGATTATGTTTCACAAGAAAAGGTGGAGTGCTCACCTACCAGATGAAGGTGAAACATAAAACCACTTTTATTTATGTCATGTGTCCAAATTCAACTCAACCTGGCCCTGGGTCCTGTGAGTGTGTGGACTTTCACTGTCATGCGAATTTATGCATCTCAAGAAAGTGTCAAATATAAACATAAATTTAATCAAAGGGATGGAAACCTTTATTTTTAAAAAAACACATTTTTGGCAGCTAATATAAATTATTTTAATGCCATTGTTTTTTACTACTTTTCAGAAGGTCACAAAGAAAGAATAAGACATTAAGCAGATACAACCTATGGCTATATCTTAATTCGGGTGATGATTAGCAGTGTAATTTAGACTCAGGCTTATTTTTAAAGGTTTTTTTTTTTTTTCTTTCAAAAGTTCATTTCGGCTCACTATGTCAATCAATTGCACTATTATACTTTGTATACTTATGAAGGGATAGGTAACAATGTAAAGGAAAGTTTACTGTAGGAATTTATATTTCCAATGGGAATATAATCAGACGTACATTTTTGAACCTCCAAGTGAAATGAAAAACACTTGACATTTTCTGGATAACTTAGGTCAAATATATGTTTCTAGATCACGAGTATAACTGCTCCAGTGTTACATTTTGGGTACAGATTCCAAGGTAAAGTTCAGACATCATAGTCCCTGTTTCTGTTCATGTCAGGAGGATAAATCAGAAGGCTGATAACAATAGATTAACAAGCCCGGGTATTAGTCAGCCGTTCCCCTTAGTTGGATAGGCTTTGGACAGAATTTTAATGACTAAAAAAATTGCATATGATGAATAAGGATGTCATTTTCAATTAACATGAACAAAGGATCATTCCCATATTTGGCAAATGAGGAGGCTGTGGTGTAAGAAAAACTGGAGCATTCACAGACAATGCATCACTGCTTGCAAATCAAAACAAACTGATGACATTTGGATATCCTTGCACAATGACATGACTCACACATCTCTTAGCAGGTACTTATTAGCCACAAGTTATAGATCACATGAATGGCCTTCTATTCACTAAAAAGAATACTGATCTTCATATTATTAACGATTCGTGAAATGTAATATGTAAACAAACCTAAATAGAAAGTAAACTATGTCAGCATACAAGTTTAAGATGCAATAAGTATAGGCCAGAAAGAATTTATAACAGTAGTCCTGACAAATTAGAAATCGAGATCTTAATATACGTTAGCCCTCTGAAATCACTTTGTGAAAGGCACGCTAAGAGAGCTTCATGCTGCTGGTAGACTTGGCGTATGTGTTTAGGGCACAGCACATGTGCTTATGATGTACAAAACACTTTTAGTACACAGCTGTGTTTACAGGTATAAAACACACATGTATGTTTTATAAAACATGTATTTCCCACACTATGTGCTAAAAATATGTATGTTTTATAAAACATGTATATTTTTTATAAATATGTGGGAAATCCTGCTGTAGGTAACTGAATTTTCTTTAAGTCACTCTTGTTATGTATTTTCTCACTTTAGGGGTCATGTCTCTAGCTCAGTGGGTTGTGAGACCATCAAAGACCATCTTTCAGCTCTTCAGTAATCTGGAAGGTATATTGAGTTAAAAGTTCCTACAAGTCCCTCATACAGCCACTACATTACTTGACAGCGGCGCCTGCTGGAAGTGACTTCTCAGGTTAAGTGACAACTACGGGATTCCATTCACTCCTTGGTAGCATGGAAGAGCCTCAGGGAAGCAACACCAGGCTGACTTAATCCAAACCATTAAGCCATAAGTTTTGTTTTATTTTTTTTTGAGACAAGGTCTTGCTCTGTCACCCAGGTTAGACGGCAATAGTGTAATCACCATTCACTGCAGCCTCAATCTCCTGGGCTCAAGTCATCCTCCTCTTCAGCCTCCCCAGTAGCTGGGACCACAGGCATGTACCGCCATATCTGGCTAATTTTTTAATTTGTAGAGATGATAGTTTATTATGTTGCCCAGACGGGTCTCAAATTCCCAAGCTCAAGCGACCTCTTGTCTGAGCCTCTCAAAGTGCTGGGATTACAGGTGTGAGCCACCATGCCCAGCCAAAGCCAGAAGTCTGGGATGCTAACATTGCCATCCCTGCTTGGAATTTAAGGCTTGATGGCCAGCGTTCTCCAGTGATGGCCTGTCAGACTGAAGGCCCCATCATACTCAGAACGCTGGCTACTGATGTGGCCAGATGCTTTCAGTGCACTATGGCAAGATACAAAAACACTTGTTTCCCAACTGTATTCTACTGGATTACACAAAGTTAAAGAAGTGATGATATTGAAGGGCTTCTCAGAGGCTTTTAAAACTAATATGTAATGAGTTTCTAAGAGGAGAGTAATGAATGCAGTGATGTTTTATTTGACCTAGGAAAACTTTTCTCAAGGAACACCTATTAAAAATTTCACAAGACATACATTTTTTAGTACGTAGTGTGGAAAATCCTGCTGTAGGTAACTGAATTAAATTATTTGCATACCAGTTGCCCTGTGATTCTTTAAACTTGGCTTAAATCTAAGAGCCCTTTCATAGAACTCATCACGTTTCCAATGCAGGATATGACCAAGCATCTAATGTCAAGAGGTGGACGTGGTGTGTTTCATGTATCCTTCATGTATTTCTAATTAAATGTAGAAGGAAAAGACAAACCAGAGAATGCCACCTGTTTACTAGCACCTGATATTGTTAGAGCAAAATCAGCTCCCACAGGAAAAGGAGTCCAGGATGCTGGGAAGAGTTTGATGTAACTTTCCTAAGGCCACGAGCTCCTCAGAGAAGGAATCCAAGTATTCAGAGTCACTGCTCTCAGCTGGGTCCTCAGTGCTGCTCACAAATCCTTATTCTTGCTTTTGGTTAGCTCCTTTCCCCTCACCTTACAGCACCTGTTCCAGATCTTCACTCGTCTCTTTACTCATCATAGCCAGCCCCATCTCATCACTTCAGGCATAGGATTCCACCTTTCAGTTCACTAAGTAACCAGGGACATGGACTAGAGGAGCTTCCTCAAGGCCCATCATACAAATCAACCACCTTCCGCATGTGTCCTTACTTGCTACCCGCCAGCTGCAAGGCATAGGTGTCCTTTATTCTACTGAAGGCAGTCCCTCCCCAGCTTCAGTGGGTCCCCATGCCCTCTCCACCAGCTCGGACTCTAGCAGGTTTTCTCACGTGCTGCTTCTCCAGCAGCGATGTCCCCTCACATATAAATATACCCAAGCCTCTCCTATCCAGAAATAACCCTTCAGGCTCTGTAAGAGTTTGATGCAACTCCCTCAACTATTGCTCTCTCTCTTCCCTTCCCTTCTTAGGTAAGTGCAGTGAAAGAGCCCTCCAAACTGACAGCCTCAAAGCCTCAATTCCTCATTCCTCTGTCTGCCGCTGTCTAACCTCAGCCTCGGCACTCTATTCAAACCACCTTCACCAAGTTGCCAGTGATATCCATAGTGACAAATTCTATTGCTATGTTTTAGTCTTTCTCTTATAACAGTCACTGTTGAGATGACACTCTCCAGAACTCTTTACGAGACACTCCTTGGAACTCTCCATTCTCATGGCTTCCGTGACACATCACTCTATCCTGGTTCTGACTGTTCCTTCTTTCCAGGGGTCTCTTCCTCTATTCACCCCTTAAAACTTGGGTTATCTCATGATTCTTTTCCTTTTATTCCCAATATGCTCTTCTTGAACAATACAGACAGAGAGATCTAGTTGTTAGTCTTAGCTCAGTTTTGTTCTTAACTTCCTAAGCACAAAACTGTTTCCTCATCTGCAGAATGGGTTTCATAACAGCACATCTCTCATAAGGTTATTATAAGAATTAAATAACACACAGAGTCCTCAGCTCAGGGCCTCCATCAGTGCCTGGTAGGGTGGCATTGCATCAATAAATATTTTTATCATGTTATAAATGACTTTCTTTTTTAGTGACTAGCATCCAACCAAGCATCCACATCTGATTTTCCCTCCTACCTACATCTCAAATCTTCCCACTGATTTCACCATGCTAGGTCAGTGCTGTCACTCCATTCTCCGGTCACCTTCACCTGGATCAGTGCTTTTCAAACTTCTTCTTCTTTCTTCTTCTTCTTCTTTTTTTTTTGATGGGGTTTCTCCATGTTGGCCATGCTGGTCTTGAACTCCTGACCTCAGGTGATCCACCCACCTCGGCCTCCCAAAGTGCTAGGATTACAGGCGTGAGCTACCGTGCCTGGTACTCAAACTTCTTCTAAGAAGCTTTAGGACTCCTCTTTTTCTATCACCCTTATTTATTTATTTATTTATTTTGAGACGGAGTTTCACTCTTGTTACCCAGGCTGGAGTGCAATGGCGCGATCACAGCTCACCGCAACCTTCGCCTCCTGGGTTCGGGCAATTCTCCTGCCTCAGCCTCCTGAGTAGCTGGGATTACAGGCACACGCCACCATGCCCAGCTAATTTTTTGTATTTTTAGTAGAGACGGGGTTTCACCATATTGACAGGATGGTCTGGATCTCTTGACCTCGTGATCCACCCGCCTCGGCCTCCCAAAGTGCTGGGATTACAGGCGTGAGCCACCACGCCCAGCTATCACCCATATGTATTAAATTTCAGTGTAAGATTTGTTTTCAATAAAAAGCTTCTGCGACTGGGCACAGTGGTTCACGCCTGCAATCCCAGCATGTTGAAAGGCAGAGGTGTGTGGATTACCTGAGGTCAGGAATTCCAGACCAGCCTGATCAACATGGTGAAATCCTATCTCTACTAAAAATAAAAAAATTGGCCAGGTGTGGCGGCAGGCACCTGTAATCCCAGCTACTTGGAGGGCTGAAGCAGAAGAATCCCTTGAATCTGGGAGGCGGAGGTTGCAGTGAGCCGAGATCCCGCCACTGTACTCCAGCTTGGGCAACAGAGCAAGACTCTGTCTTAAAAATGTATACATAAAATAAAATAAAATAAAATAAAATAAATAAAAAGCTCTTGCTGCAATAAAAAAGTTGGAAAATTATCAGTCTGATAGATTCCTACTTGGCATTCCTGGTTTCCATCCTGTCCTCATAAATCCATTCACTGTACTGAAGCCAGAGTAATCTCTCTAAAATCTATATCTGATACCTCACGTCTGCAATAAAACCTTTAAATGCTTGTAAGATACAAGCATCAGCAAAAAAATGCCAAGGTCTTTAACATAACTCATGAGGAAAGAGTCTAGCCCCACACTTCACTCCCATTCTGTGCTGTTCTCTTCTGCTGGGAAACATTTCCCACCTTTGTCCTGGCTAATTCTTACTGATTCTTCCATTTCCACCATCCTCTCTTCCAGGAAGTCTTCTTTGAGATCCAGGCCAGGTTAGAGCCTCCATTTGTGCTTTCTGTACGTTGTTCCATCCTAGCTTCTTCCATGACATATTACAATGACATATTTGTGTGTCTGTTTCTGGACAGTACCTATATCCTAATCACCTTTACCTCCCCATGCCTAGAATGAAGTAAGTGCCCAATAAACATTTGCCACCCTGACATAAACTACTGTTTTCTTTAGAGCAGTTTGGTGTAGTGGAAAGAGCATTGGACAGGATTGGCAAACAGGCGGCAAGTGGGATCCCAACGCCAAGAAGTAAGTGAGCACTGTCCAGAAGTGGAATCTGAGGCTCTTTCTGAACTCAGCAAGAAAATGTCACAAGATGTATGAGCATTTTCTCCAGGGGCATTTACTGGTTGTGAGTTCTTTGTCATGCCCAAGTTTCGTCTCTCCATAACAGCATCCACTTTCCTAACAGCCGCTAAGAAATAATAAAGGTGAATGCATCTACAGAACTGTGAAGTCCTCAAGCAAACTGTGTCTTGTTCTTATTTTAATTCCCAGTAAAGCCAAGCACAGGTGGTGGAAGGTGCTCAGTGAACATCCACGTAATGATTATTAATGTACTGTGTTATGTGCTTTCTCTGACATGGCCTAGCTGCTGAGTACTGGAAAAGCTCTTGAATCAAGTCCTATGAATGTTGTTACTTCAACAAATATTTCCCTTAAGCCTGGTAAAATAAATATTTACAGCTATTGTTACAAGTTCACAATGGGGGAATACCTGTGTAGAAAATGTACCTGAAGTCCCTTCTTTCTCCTGCAAAGTGTAAGTTTTTCTGTTTGGATTCACCTGCAACTAGAACCTGTTAGCTTGAAAATACATTCTTGCTTCTACATATATGGCCTCAATGAAATACTAGAGTTATTTGATAACTTGGTCATTGAGCCAGAAATCCTAATTTTTTTCCCTAATAATCCAGCCTTTAAAAAATGACCGAGGAGGACTCAATTACAGACTTGATCAACTTTTACTGGCATGTTGGTAAGTGACAATAACAGTTTCCTATAGAAAATGTTACATCATTTGCATTTACCTGCCAGTTTGTCACACTAAATAAGACAAATATATTCTTACAACATCAAAATATCAAGAGTGATAGCTGTATTAATGTAAGCCAGCAAACTAAGGACTTTCAATTATTATTTACTGAAAATTATAATAAAATAAAAAGAATATGACAGAACATGATTCGAATTTAGTTAAAAATTATGTTTCACAGATTTTGTAATATTCATTATATATTATCAGTATCTTTAATAACAAATATTTATGCTTAAATAAAAACAGTAAAAAAATGGAAAGAGACACACTAACCTATTAGTGGATGTTATTACTAGAAGTGGTACTAGAGGGGAAACTAGGAATGTTTTGAATATTTATTTTATTCCTGTACAAGTGAAAATATAATAAATGTAAAAATTGGTATGAATATTATATAATTACAGTATTAATTTAGCATAAAGTGGATCCGGTGCAATGACTTATATATGTAGTCCCAGCAGTCTGGGAAGCTGAGCCAGGCAGATCACCTGAGGTCAGGAGTTTGAGACCAGCCTAGCCAACATGGTAAAACCACGTCTCCACTAAAAATACAAAAATTAGCCAGGCGTGGTGGTGAGCGCCTAAAGCTATTCCATAATTACTGGGTTTGAAAGATTTACAATAATATTTGGGGTTTTCATTATTATATTTAATTATTATATTACAATTATAAGTAATGATGATAATAGGGTTTGAAAGACTTCGTAATTAAAATATTTTTAAAATGTAAAGCATTAATTGTCCTGAGACACAGTGCAGAAGGACGTCTGAAGCGGGCCAGAGTTTGGAAGTAAACCTGTGGAACGTACTGTTAACAGGCTTGACGTTTCTGAAGAATGAGTAGTGTTCTTTAAAGTTATCTAATCCCCCAAGGAGGTTTACATTTAAGCTCTAAGAGAAACACATATTCTAGTCAACTTTTATCTTAGCTTCTAAAGAGAGGACACTCAAATAGCCTTTTGGTCTTACTGATGTCACTACATTTGGTAGTGGCACAGAAAGCCATTGCTACACTGGATCCAAAAATAATGATACAAAAATGAAGAACAGTATTGAATGCTGTTATTCAAAGTTCACTATCATTTGCATTCACTATCTTATATCATCATTTACAAATATCTTATACACCCTATTATGTTCTAAGCATTGGGGACAAAGACTATGATCATATTTGTATCTTTCATGATTTTGTTAATTTTTGTTGAATTAAGTGATTGAGGTCACTTGTTTTAGGATCTAACTTGACCTTGCAACTATATACATAGAGGTAATATTTGCTCTAAAAGAGTTTTGTTTTTTTTTTTTCCATAGAAATTTCAGAGATACATTCTGCCCATATTCTAACACATTAAAAGAATTTATGAATAAGACTTCTAACATTCATCTCAGGAAGCTTTCTTGTCAGGGTTGACTTTATGTGCATTCTTTTTCTCAAGAATACCCTGAAAGATAAATATTTTAAAATATATGTGTATATATATATATATATATAAATGTATGTAAAAAATATATATAAATGTATGTATATATATACAATTATATATATATATAATTTTGAGATGAAGTCTCCCTATGTCACCCAGGCTGGAGTGTAGTGGCACAATCTCGGCTCACTGCAACTTCCACCTCCTGGGTTCAAGCAATTCTCCTTTCTCAGCCTCCCAAGTAGCTGGGATTACAGGCGTGCACCACCGTGCCCAACTAAATTTTTTGTATTTTTGTAAACACAGGGTTTTACCATGTTGGCCAGGTTGGTCTCGAACTCCTAACCTCAAGTGATACACCTGACTCAACCTCCCAAAAGGTTAGAAGCATGAGCCACCGCACCCAGAAGATATAAAAAATAATTTTAAAAAGATGCAGATTCTTTCACATTCTTTAAAAATAAGGTGAAATAGGTTTGCATTTCTGTGAAGCTCTCACTGAACCAATGACTTAAGTGTTTAGATAGGCATGCTAGCACTCTAATGGTTTCCAGAATTCAGCAGAACTGATGGGGTGTAGAATAGATGTGTGGAGATGTATTTGAATCAGCTCTTTCATTTGGCACATCCCCATTCTGTCATTTACTCACCACAAAATTTAAATAATTCACGTAAGCCTTCTGAACTTCAGTTTCCTTAGCTGTAAAATGGAGATCCAAGTGTCCAACTCCCCACCTCTCCCCAACAGTGCTGTTATTCATTTCAACTATATGTGCAAATGCCCTGAAAACTACAAGGGGTAATACCAATTAAAGGATAATTGCTCCTTATCAAATCACTAATAAAAATATAAATGGAATGATAATGTCTCTTTTACACTTTTACTATCACCTGATGAAACAGACTAACATTGCTTCAAAAATGACTTTAATTAGTTTAATTTTCTAACACCCATTAACACTCCTAATAATACTAGTGGCCATTTAAAGAGCTTTTGCTGAATCCTTATTATGCAGAGAATCAGTAACCCATCTTAACTGCTTTGCACTGTGGCAATTTACTTTTCACTAACCTCAAACCAGTGCTAAAAATGGTAACCAATACAGACGGTGCATACCTCCAAACTGGAAATGAATTCCTCTCCCCTTTTATGGGATACATGGTAATGAAACTGTATTTAATAAAATCCAGATTGTTCTGTAGTATCTTAAAAGTAATTCTTAAAACTTGGTGACACACACACAAATTATGAGTTTATAATTTAGTTAAAAGACTAAAACTCGACCCAGAAATCCACAACAAAGATAATTTGGCTCCTGCCTAACAGATAATGATCATAATATCATTTCTGGCAGTTTTAGAGAAGATGAAAAAGATCACTAGAAGCACAGAGTTGCACAGGAGAGACTCACCTAGGCCTCCTCTAGATTTGTGAACACGTCCAGGAGCAACTGTGGGGGAAGCACAGTTAAGAACCAGGTAAAGAGTGTTGTTGGCATCCTCACATCATCTATTTCTGTGAAAAATCTCCTGTTCTTTCCAACTCCATGACCAAATGGTGTGACCTACATACACAACTCTAGAGGCATCTTGGGTTGAGACTTCTTTATCCGACATCTCAACCAAAGATGCCTCTAGATTTGTGTATGTAGGTCACACATTTTGGTCATAGAGTCGGAAAGAACAGGGTGTAGTTTATTAATGTGATAAATTAATCTAAGTGCATTGCTGGAAACAGGATGGAGGTCAATCCCAAGTGAGATGCATATTTTACTGGAGCCAACTATAAACAATGCTCTGCTTTTGTTTTGGAACTCATAGGTGATTGGAGCACCCATAGCCCCATGTGGGGGAGCACATGATCAGGATGTAGTCTACTAGCACCTTCAGGTCAGATATCCCTGAAGTGACACCATCCCTGGGAAGGTTCTGACCAGAGGTCCAAGATGACAACCTTAACAAGTTTGTGACTGAGCTGTTGTGAGCTTACAAAAATGCCACCAGCTTCCATATCTGTCTGAGAAACTCCAAGGAACACAACTTAAGGAGTTTCAGAAGTGTTGGAGTTTACAGACAGCATGAGTTTCTCTGGCAGGGCTTACATCACCAGAGTGAGGTTTTCAGCAGCAGCAACAGCAGCTAATGTTTGCTGAACGCTTCTTATCCAGGAAGTATAGGTAGTATTTTACACAATTTTTATCATTTAATCCTCCTTATAAATTCTACCAATAAAATACTGTCATTATTTTTACTTTGCAGATGGGAAACTGAGGCACAGAAAAGAAATAAAACCCACATAAAGTTTTCCATGATGCCTCCATTTCCTTCACACCTAGGATCCTTTCTCACCTGTGACACATTCTACGCCAGAGTTGGTGGAAACATCCATCTGTATAACTCAAATAACTCAATAGTTAATACTCAAGTGATTTCTGCCATGGCCTTGACTGATAGTTGTACAGGATGGTATAGAAAGTCTCCATGGTTTCTTCAGGAATTAAAGATAATTTAAGAGTTTTATGATATGTAAACATTATGTTTTATGAACATATGATTTTAATACCTTGTTTTCATGCATCTTATAAGCATAAAGGTTATCTCTGGCACTACTTAAACAGATGGTTGTCAACTAGTGTGTCAAAGCATATTTTTGTTTTTCAATTTTTCATGGTGGGTCCCTATATTTTGATCAAAGCATAACATTTGTCTTTGCCTTAAATGAGATAAATTACTTACGGCCCTATTGGTCGTGGGATCACTGAGGGAAATCCATCATTTAGAACAGCCAGCACAAACATGATCTTGTTGAAAAAAAAAAAAAAAAAAAATCCAAGAGTGACAAGGGGCTAGAGTCAAAGAAAAGCGGCAGCTACAGGAACATCCAGAAAGGTGTCCTTACAGGTACCCACCGGAGCACCAGCAGCCAGGTTCAACAGGACAGAGAGTGAACACCAGAACAGTAAGAGAGCTGTGGAGGACTCCTTTTTCAGTTTTCTGAAACTTTGTTTTTAAAGCATTGACCTATTATTTCCTTTTAAGTACAGTATCAGAAATTTTAGATTATTCACTTCTATGTGTGAACCAAGAAGGTTAAGAACAACTGACCATCTAGCACTAAGAATATATTTTGTCTTTCATGCTATCCTCTCTGCATTTTTTATTTTTCAAGCATAAACTTTTTTTTCCCCAAACCAAAAACTTTTGGAAGTCAGTAACTCTGCCTCCTTGAATCCTACTGGTATTATATGTGTGAAAGATGGAGCTGGCTGACAGAAGGCAGGTCCATTTTTGAAAGCCTGCACACTCTCCACTTAAAATAGGACCTTTCAAATTGCCTGAATCAGAAAGGCTAGGATTTGTTATAGCTGTGAAAGAATCCTAATAATGATGATATATCTGCGAATGGGACAGGAAACTGCTTTAATCAAGATGCCTGGATACAACTGTTTGGCTTGCTCCTTCAGGACTTGCTAAATCCCTGCATTCTTCCCAGCTCTCCGAGACCTGTTCTTCTGCAGCAACCTCCTTGGCTTCTGATTCCCAAATTCTTTCTCTGACTTATGATCCATGACTTGCCCTGTGAGTACAGGGAAACACTGGAGAAATGCTTTATCTTTTGCTGCCTTTAATATGCTCCAGTTGCCCTTTAGCCAAAAATGGTTCCTATGTGAATTAAAAAGAGTGAAGTTTTCTGCTAACATGTTATGATGGAACTAGCTACAACCATGTTCGATGTCTAGTCTCAATTAAATTTCACTCTTTGGAAACCTACCTTGCTCTGTTTTTTAGTCGTTATGACAGATGCCATGGTGCCTTTCCTCTTGATATGTAATAAATGACAACAGCATTAGCTTTTGAATTTGGTGTCTCTAATAGAGATGACACTCTGCTTGCTTTTAGTCTCAGAACCTCTTGATATTGTAGAGTTTACTATTTAACAAGACAATGGATTTCTCTGACTTCTTGGGCTGGAAAATATCTTAGAGGTGATCGAGTCCCTCTTTTCAGAGAAGAGAAAGATGAGAATTAAGTAACTTGCCCCACATCATTTGGTTAGTTCTATAATTAATATCCAGGGCCTGAGATTCCATCTCCATCTTCTTTCTACCACACCAAGTTATAAACAGGACCATTTCATGAATTGATTTCATTGCTATCATTAATCATCAGCAAAGTAAGAGATTACCTGAAAGACAGACACTAAATGGCTTAATACCAAATAAATTAATAATTATGTTGTTTCAAAAAATACACTGATATATTTAAGCACTGTGAGAAAAGAAATGAGGTATGCAATCAATTATCTGGAAATTTCTGAACATTTGACATTATAGACTTGTAGGAGTACAGGACCTGTAGGGTACTAGCACTTGGCTCGAATCTCTCTAATATTTCAAAAAAGAAGCAATCACTTGATATTGGCATTTGACAGCAGGAAACACCTAAGGTGATTATATTTTAACGATGTCTTATTATTTATATTTCAAATGTCATTACTTTATAAGAGATGGGCAAATATGTAAGTTGTTGCAAGGTAACTACAGTTTGGGAGTGAAATAAAATGATAAAAAAAAATGTATTAAAGAGACTGCCTGACTGTACCATATGGCTCTCAAAGTCAACCAAATCTCTTTTTGGAAGACTCTCAAAGACCCTAAGAACTGGCTATTTTAAAAGAATATTTCTCTTTGTAATGTAAAAGAAAGGTTCTTGATTTTGTCATTAAATGTAAATGTATTCCATATTTGAATATAAGGCATTCCAGTTTCCATTTAAAGACATGGAGTAGAGTTGCATCTTTTTTTCCCATAAAATGCAATTATGGAGAAAAGAAGAGCTTCTGAGTGAATTATCTGAAGTAGAAAATCTTAACCTCTTTCAGAGAAAAGGAGCTCTACACTGGGCAACATCATAATTCTCGGGTTGCTACCGACACAAACACACTATTAATATTGTGCTCTTTTCATTTTTTTTCTCTTTGACAAAGATCACAAATAAATATCCAACATTCTAAAACACACGGCCTAATTCCGCAAGCTGTTACAACAAAGTCCTTTGAATTATTATAAATGCTTGAACATTAAAAATTCATCAGCAAGGAGAGAGAGGTGCTTTCTATTTGTGGTGTTCTGAATTTAAACACAACCCGCTAAGAATGGCTGATTGTCCCAAGGAAGCACTGCTGACAGCCATCAGCAGGCCTGTGTAAATGGCGTATGGAAAAGGTAATAAGAGCTTCAGGAGTATATTTCAGCTCATATAATAAAGTAATTGTGAAAGTATAATTGCAGTCTGGTTCCATACCATATTAGGAGAAGAAATGAGATGTTAAGAAAATATGAGATTCACAGAATTATTTTGTAAGCCATTTCTGCAATGACTGTTTCCCAGAATAAGTAGAATTTGTCAGAAAAACAATTTTAAAATGCACAATAATGTTTACCTTTTGAAACCCATTATGATGAACCTGAACAAAATGAACACTGATTATTTGACTATTCTAAAAGTATCCTGAACTTATGAACACTTCATACATAAAAAATAGTATTGAGTAATATTAAACAAATGATTTCAGCCCATTAAAGCATTTTAAAAAAAGAGTTGCACATGAACCCCATTGTTTATTTTTGAATGATACCTAGTTCAAATTTCCAAAGATTTAAATATTTGCACGATTAGAATTTCAATTTTTAAAAATTCATTCCTTTGGCTACTTCATAAACAATCACTATTGGCTTAAGTTACCAAGTGACTGCCTCCCACAGGCTCTCAGTTGCTGTCACAGCGAGACTGGAGACAGGACAAGGAATGCTGGTTCTACTCTCAGCCATATCATCTGCACTAAAGGAGAGGAAAAGCAGCAGAGAAGATACATGCACGAGTGAACAGCGGGGTACTCAGAGCTCAACAGTAATAGTATTTAGGTCAAATATTAAAGTTGTCCATTTAATTCTCAGTTGGCTCATCGTCTGTTAATAGGGTATATGTACCATATCTAAGATTATTACCTCTGTAAGTGCACAGATTTTTTTTTTCTTTTTCTATCCTTACCATTTTGGCACACTTCCTGGCACAAAGTAACCATTCAGAAAATATTTAATGAATAAGTTAACCAATATCACAAATATCATGGGCCTGGAAGCCTTCTCTATAACTACCCTATGGCACATGTTCCAAAACCCCTAGAAAATTGGGATACGGGATCAGATACAAGGAATCTACATCTCTTAGTCACTAATTTTTCATTTTAATGGGACCTTGAGAATAAATGTACATAAACTGCAGTCATGTAGCATTCATTCTCCTAGACTGCTGTTTCAGATGAAACTCCGAAATGTGTTAAATACGAGGAAATTACCTTGATTTGGATAAAGGCAAAATCTAAAATGCTTATTTTTTGTATGCCTAAAATGAGTTTTTAGAAGAAACAACATACTCTTGTCACTAAGAGCAAATATCCATTATTTACACATGCCTGTTTAACAAGAACTACCAAAAACAGGTTAAAGCTAAAATGAGGAAAAGAGGGAAAAAAATCCAGAACACAAACAAACAAAACCTCTGATTTTTATGGTGTTCTATGGACATTGTGTAGTTAGACATTTATTGAGAAGTCTTCTATGCACACACCTAAAATCTATGCATGCCACCTGCCTAATCAGAGCTGCTGGGTCCCCTGCATTGTTCCCTAACAATAATGGGGAAGATGGGAGAGCCTGGATGCCCAGAAACAGCAGCCCACTGTGGGCAGGTGAGGATGCCAGTGGGAGAGTGCTAGTGAAAGGGCATCTGTGTCAGTTTGTTTTCATGCTGCTGATAAAGACATGCTCGAGACTGGGCAATGTGCAAAAGAAAGAGGTTTACAGGCCTTACAGTTTCACATGGCCGGGGAGGCCTCACAATCATGGCAGAAGGCACGGAGGAGCAAGTGACATCTTAAGTGGATGGCCGTAGGCAAAGAAAGAGACCTTGTGCAGAGAAACTTTCCCTTTTGGCTTTTTGTTTGTTTGGTTTTTTGTTTTTTTGAGATGGAGTTTCGCTCTGTCCCCCAAGCTAAAGTAAATGGGGTGATCTCGGCTCACCGCAACTTCCGCCTCCTAATTTCAAACAATTCTCCCACAACAGCCTCCTGAGTAGCTGGGATTACAGGCACATGCCACCACACCTGGCTGATTTTTGTATTTTTCGTAGAGATGAGTTTCACCATGTTGGCCAGGCTGGTCTTGAACTACTGACCTCAGGTGATCCACCCGCCTCGGCCTCCCCAAATGTTGTGATTACAGGCATGAGCCGCCCAGCCAGGCCGTAACTCCCATTTTTAAAACCATCAGATCTTATGAGACCCGTTCACTATCACGAGAACAGCACGGGAGAGACCCACCCCCATGTTTCAATCATCTCCCACCAGGTCTCTCCCACAACACATGGGAATTATGGGAGCTATAAAATGAGATTTGGGTGGAGATACAGAGCCAAACCACATTAGCATCTGAGAAAGTAATTCAGAAGAATCTTGAGAATAATATCAATCATCTTACAAATTATGTCTGCCTGTGGTGGAAGGAAGAGAAGGAGGGAAGAAAGAAGGAAGTTTGGGAAGAAGGAATCCATGCCTCAGTCCGTTTATTATGTTACAGGCCTCTCTCAGTCCTATACCTGCCCCTACTTCACCCCTAAATTATCAACATAATTGTTCAATTTCTTGCTGATCCTTTTTCTGAATTTTCCAAATTCGCTTCACGATAGGTTTTCTACTAATGCCTGAAAATATAATATCACACTTGACCGTCTCCTGCCATCACTACACATCATCAGTTTCTGCAAGTAATGACGGAATTTTTCTCTTCCATCTGCACATAGGATATCTGACTTCCTCCGTCTTTGCCACTGTCTCCCTACAAAGCATAACGTCGGTCCGCCTAGGGCACCAGCAACTATTGAGCCCTAACCAAAGTCTTCCAGTTTAGACTAAGATGAAATACTTTGTTAAGCTTTCTTATCAAAAGTAGAGAATTAGTGAAAGTCAGGCAAAGAATTAGGGGAAACATATCATTCCATTCTCTGTAGTAAAGATGACTTAATAAAAGGCACTTTTTCAAGGCCTCAACTCTGTATTTTTAAAGAGTATTATGTTGTTTCATGCATCTCCTAGGAGCAAAGAACTACATATATGCCAAGGCAGTAGAACCACAGAACAGCAAAGACTATCTTCTTAGAATAGAGTTGATTCAATTCTAAGTGCTTCAAAGTATCATACTCACATTAAAATAGACATGGGTGTGTTGTAGAATATAAGAGCCACATATTGGTTAAAGATGCCTTCTAAGACCTATCTAGAATGCAGAGGTACTTCCAGGCATCTTCCTCTAGCCCCTTGGAATACAAATTCCCTCCCATTCATTAGGGCACTACAGTGGAAAAATTGGAGAGCTTTGCTATGTGGATACTGGAAGATTATGAGATACCTTCAAAAATGCTGATAGAGATTTCTGAATATGTTTGGACACTTTAATATATTCCCCAAATTTACTAATAATATGTGTATTTGTCACTAAGCAAGCTATTTCAAGGAAGCATTTACTAATAACTTCGGTAAATATTACACCACAATTAGAACAGATTGGAAGTTAACTCAGCAGGTGTGCTTCTAAGACTATACATAAAGCATTAATATTCATGCTAATGTCTGGGCTTATCAATTAAAAAATTAATCTGCATGTAGACTACAACCTCATGTGTGCTTTAAGAAGTTAGATTTTAATGTAACTCAAACTTTTGGCTAAAGTATAAAACCTCTAAAAGGTTATCTTTCATTGAAAATGCATCAAAAGATAGATCAAAACCTGATCATTCATTTCAACACATAAGTCCCACCGGGGAAGTCCTCTCTGGCACATTCATACTAGAAATGAACATTAGCCCACTGACAGCAGCAATTCGAATTCCACCTCAATGACCCCCAGCACATTCTCTCTACATTGGCAGCATTATCTTCCTCAAACACAGTTCTAGTCTTTTCACACCTCTTAATCTTAAACTGTCCCTGGCTCTTCGTATTGCTAATTCCACCGGGCTCCTCCCGGTTTGCCGTGCCCCATCTCCCACTATAGAAACTCCAGGCATCACCCAGCTGACTCCCCTCAGAGAGCCCAGAATGTCACCCGTCCATGCATTTCCTCATTTTCTCTCTTTTGAAGCCTTTCACTCGAGTTTTTGCAACTTTTCACTAGAGGAAAACTTACTACACGTGACTAATTAGTGTTGATACTCTCTCCGATAATCAGAACTCTGCCACTTGTGTGTTTCCATTTTAGTTCAGATTGAGGGAGCAAGAGCCCAATTTAAATGTTGAATTATAGCTTAATATGTAGTTCAAGAAGTATGCTTGCATCTCCACTTCCAGGGGATAATGTTCTATGTTAATGCAAATAGCCCTATTGTATATGAGGCTTTTATTTTGAGTTGTCACAGGTTATTTTATAAAAGGTGGGAATTCTAAAAAATAATTCAAAAAATTAGGAGTAACTTTCCCTTTTTTTCACTGCTGGATATTTAGGCCAGTTGAAATTCCATCTCTCCCAGAAAGCCACAGGGATTTCTCGAACTTCAACTTTTCCTTTTGCATCACGAGCACTTTGACCACCGACTTCATATCATGTCAGTTATACTGTGGCTCCATGATAGTTATCCGTATTCCTCTCTGTTACCTACATGGAGGCAGGGCTCATGACTTGCTCATCTCTAAGTCCTTCTCTGACCCCCTTAACTCTCAGAGTAAAGCTCTGCACTCAGTTGGTGTTCAGAACATGCTTGTCAATTTCTAAAAATGAATTAAGTGTCCCTTATTAACAACCTCAAAGCTTTTCAAAAAGTGCATTCCAAATTTTTTTTTAAATCGACTTCTTAGGCTAAAATATTCTCATTTCATCCCTATGCAAATATTTGTATGGGAACCGCATTAGAGCTACCTGAAAATAAGAAGTTATAATGGAAACAGCTACATAGCCTTAAGTGAGGCAACCGAAATAGGAACTACTTTAATACTTTTACTGAAATGTTCTCTGCTTGATAAAGTTCATTACCAGAATATCATCTTTAAAAGTGAAATGCATTCAGCTGAGCACTTTTTCTCATTTTGTAAATAGATTTTTTTCCTTGCCTGAGCTCTCAGTATAAAGTACAAAATAGTCTTCCATAACATTAGAAAAATGTCACCCCGTACATACAGCTGAATTTTTAAAATAAAATAAATTTTTCTTCTTTAGCATTTTAAAGGTACAGTAGTACCTTCATATAGTGCTCATCTGTACTGCATACCATATGCAGGCTGGATCATCAGCTTGCAAGATGGTATGTTCTGAAATGAGTTGAGCCAATATATGAGAGTCTAGAACAAAGTTAATTCCCTATGGGATAGCATAAGGCCATAAAGTCACCAACCTTTCAACATTACCCTACTTACTGCTCTAGTTATATTTAAAATGACCCTGGCGCTAATCTTTTTCTCACCTATTCAAAATGACATTAACAAGTAATTATGTACTGAATTTACAGCCCAACCCCCAAAGTTTCACGTTACATAAAATGAAAACTTATGTATGCCATATTTGTTTTTATTTTTTTCCTGTTTTTATGTTATTGGGTTCTTGACTGTCTGGGGTATTGTAGCCAAAGTTACCTTACAAAGAAATTTTCACTCCACATTAAAATCTCACATGCACTGTATTGGATTTTAGGCATTTCAATAAGATAAATGACGTATCACCACCACTGTATCTTGACCAAGCAGTGAGAGCAGAAATGAATCTTCAACCAAGGAGACATTTTCTAAGAAATGAACATTCATAAGTTTAATAATGTCATTTTACAATAAACATTATATTCTTGCTGTTTTCTCCAAAACTCAGAAACAACTGTATGAATCTTCCACTTCTGAGAAATATGTCCTTTCTTCCCTCCCCCATCCCAGGCCAGATCTTTTCTAAAGATTACAAGTTATAGAAAGGCAACTGATCTCAGGTAAATTTTTCCACTGGCTTACATTTTTTCTTTCTTTTCAAAGTACTCTTTGGGGGGGAAAAAAAAAGAAAGATAAACAAACTTCGTATTGTAAGTGCCATAAGAAAAATATGTTCTGGCAGAATTTTCCCAACTTGTAACCGAAAAGAATTTACATCATCCAAGTATAAGTACAGAGAGTAAAAGAAAGAAATCTCAAAATAGATTTTTGTTCTACTTTCAAACTCCAAGGCTCAGGGAACACAAGTGTTTCACTTCAGAAATGAGTAACAAATGACTTCAGTACACATACACCTTTCTCTTTTTGGAAAAACTGCACATAAAAGAGCATTTTTTGGCACGGCTGACCTGCAGAGATATGGAGCTAAGCAGAGTCATGAATTCACTCACTCTGATATGCACACATGATACGCAATTAAAATCTCCATTCACATTCCTGCCGGGTTGTCAATCATGAGGAAAGCCTTTTTGACAACATTCAGCGAAGCGTACCAACTAACCGCTCAACAGGAACTTAAACAGTAACAGCTTTTGTTACTAGCAAGAACGAATTTTTCACCAAGATTGGGTTCAGTTTCTAAGAAATCATTATGCTCTGAATTTTAGGGCCTTTCATTAAAAATGAAAATGTGTCAAAAAGATTTTGTATGGCAAGCTATGTGATGTCATAACTAGAAAATATGAGATATGTAAAAAATCCTAACCTTTTCAACTGCGGGAATCTTTTAAACATTTTTTTCCCCATTTAGAACAATGAACAATGATCTTATAAAAGTTTGCTGAAGTGGGGGGAAATGTGACATTTCTAATTCATTCTGAAGTTTTTCATTAGAATTTTTAAACTTTTAAAACAGGTCGAGGCTTTAAACTCACTTGAAAAGTGACCAACCAATCTATAAACCAATGGGAAAGTGACTTTTTTAATCATGAAAGAATATGTAGCATGTTAGAAATATTGCATACATCAAATCTTTCAATTTTTGAAGCTCTGCAGAAAATATTATGCACATAAATTCTTTCCAGATGAACCCAGAAGGTACTCTGCTCATAACTTAGTTTCTGTTGAACATCTAATCAAAGACTGTGCCCTTCATAATAGCATATTAGTGTGCTTTAAAGCCATAAATCCATAAAAACAGGACCCAGTAAAATTGAATACAGGACGCTTGTTAATCTGCTGCTGTATCTGCTTTAAGCAACTAACCTTGGATTACAAATTTGAAACAAGTTAATACTATCAGATATTGAAATATTTGTCTTCTTACTTATCATGCTCTGTAACTGAGAGAGCAGATGCATCCTGACCATTAACAGTCATGACAAATTGCCTTGCTAATGAACGTTACACACTGAAAGTGCCATAACTGATTAAACTACAATTTCCCACTACCAGATAGAGAGATAGTTGGGGACTCCAGCAGTGGGTGACTCTGATATTCTGCCAACAGGCCTTCGGGGCACAGTGCGATATTCAGAAAAACACTCTAAATGCCATATGAACATATTCTGAAAGCCTATGTGTATACAACAGGTTTTTAAAGCACATTAGCTAAAACAGCTTAGGTTGTAGCTGATGAGCCATGAAAAATAGATGTGTTTAACAATTTGGTATCCTTGCAAGTATGTGTTAAAGAATATTCTCTGATGCGGGTTTCTCTCTCTCTCTCTCTCTCTCTCTCTCCTTCCCTTTCCCCGCCCCCAAAACATTGCGTGTGCTTTGCATTTCACATAAAATCTTTCTTTTGTCAGTTCTTTTGTTGGTGCAAAATTGGCAGCAGTTCAAATTCAAAGTACTCCTATTCATTTACTGACCAATGTCATTCTAGTTCACATCAGCCAGAGAGCTAAGCTCTAAAAAACATAAAAGACTTGCTTCACCACTGACGAATAATGTGTACACTTTTACAGAGCTTAAACCTTAATGCTTTCCCTGAAACTAACAATACAGTATATCTTATCATTCCTTTTTCACAAGCAGGCAGCTGCTGAAACGCTTGCCACTTCAAAATATCAATTGCTTGCCAGAGTTGTCCTCAACACACCCTGTCAAATTCATGTATATTGTGCAACGAAAATGGTGCAGGGCTGAAAGCTAGAAATTGTGTCAAATTCTGCTGTAAGGGTATGATGTGCAAAGAACAATGTATGACAACCGTAGAGACTACAAACAATGGCACTGGAGCCAGGGACTTCATAGATCACAACTGCGCCTGTACATATTTTATTGTAGGCATTATATATTTAAAGCATGACAAATGTACCATTGTACATTATGTGCTGCACAAATAGAAGCTCCTCCCACTCATTCGCCTTTTGCATTTCTCTTGATGATGGAAACATAGTTGAGTTTCATTTTTTTTCTCTTCTCTTAAAACACTGAAGGTTCCTAAATCATAAAGGAAACACACACACACACACACACACACACACACACACACACACACAAGGTTATCATAGAATAATAGAAAACAGAAGGCAATAATACAAGATGAGAAAATGAGACCTTGTTCACTTAACATTTTGGATTCTCTCTGAGGACACAAAAGCAAGGATTATTTTCAACATGAACTGAGGGTATGAAGAGAACTACACTATCACTATGCCTATAAACTGTTGTCTACCTAATTTTAATGCAGATAAGTGCTGGCTTATTGATTTGCACGATTTTCCAGCAAAATGGAAATCCCACGTGAATATGTTCTTTGTGTGCAGAAAATATGGCTTAAGAAGCTTTTACTATTATTGCTTTCCCATGCCAAAAGAACAATTAAAGAAAATAGTATCTCACTACCGAATCAGGTCTACAAACTAACGCTGATTAATTTCTGTTTAGATTTTAAATATTCCTTCCCATTTCCCGATTTGCTCTGTTGACTTTAAATGAGTCTCCGATTATTGAAAAGTTGTTTTTCTTCTAAGCATCTCTTTAAATAACATGTAAAATCTGAAAAGATTCTCATTTCGGTACACACCTACTTAATTATAAAGGAGCTCATGGCTATAACAACCTGACACTAATTCAGTCAATGACTGTGGAAATGGAAACATGTTTGTGTGAGACAATTACTCTGAATATATATTAATCTCTTCTATGACCTAGCTTAGGTTGCAAAACCTTTATCAGATGAGTAGCTTGGAGTGGAATTAACTGACTGAAGGAAAAGGAAAATGAACAGATATGTTTTTAAAGTGTTAATAAATATTTTGGAAAGAGAATAGGTGGTTTAGGTGCTTAGGGGTGCTGACCTTTGCTATGTTGATTAGTGGGACAATGATGCATTATTAACACACAGCAGCTGTACCTGAACTGCTGCCATGAATATAATAGCCTTTTATAGCCATCAGGGGAGTGAGGTAGGAGGCCTTTATTAACCACTAGACATGATTAGCACATTACGTGAACTTTAGTAGGCAAATTACCTCTTATTGAAATATAATGTTGGTTATAACTAATTGTAAACATGATTTTTAAAACTTCCCAGTGAAAAATTCAAATGTTTTACTACCATTCAGCTCATTATTGGCTGGTAATCGCCGACGAAACATGGTCTATTTTGTGGGAAGTACTTACAGGAGCTGAATCTCAAAAGGCAGATTGTGTCACAGAAGGCTGCCTTTAAAATTATTTAGCATTACAAGTTCAGGATATTAGCATACATGCAAACTTTCTCTCCCTAATTAAGTAAAAGTGTTCATGAACTAGAAAAGCTGCTTTGGGATTTTTCTTCCTTTTCATTTCTTTAAGTAGTTCTTAAAAGATTAGTTTTGCAGTAAATTTTTGAGAGTTACCTTGAAAAATAACAGCATAATTTATTTCAAAAAGCTTAATTTTGGGAGAGGAAAGATTATCCCATTAGCCTTAGTAACTGAACATAGCTCTGAGAGTCCATTATGAACAGTCTTTTATGCCCTGGCAGGAAGTCATTAACATAAAATAAATCATTAGCTTTGATATTAAGCTTCTACTATCTGCAGGTTTCTACGATTAATGTTCATGACTGCATCTGCCAAATGATAAAATATACTTTTTGTTGAAAGGTTATCCTGCCTCTTTGTTATTAACATTTCTCTTTATACAATTGTTACTGGCATTTTAGGCTGAGGCGTATTGGTATAGAAAGGAAGCACTGGTTTTTTTCAATGATATGAAAACGCCAATGCGTATAACGCTTTACCCATCATTTTTTAAATTAACCATTTAATCGAGTTAAAAGACTTAAGGAAATCAGGTAGTGCTCAGATACTCTTTCAATGTAATCACACTGTCTTTAGACCCAGTTGGCCCATTCAGTAACTAACCTGGTACATTATATTTCACATCTCTGACCCATATATCAGAGGAAGGTGCAGAGAGGTAAACTTGCTTCCCTGAAGTCGAGCACTACAAAAGGACATTTTCCTCTTTTGCAGTTATTCTCCACTTTTATCTTATCTTTTTACAGTGCAAAACAGGCAACAGCCCTCATCAACAGCATCTCTCCTTAGGTGCATTGACGCTTAACGTGGAGAGGGGAAAACAGGCCCCCTGGGGGGGGAGGCTATGAATATCTGATGGAAGGAGATTACACACTGTACCTACAGAGGCCCCATTTTCCCAATTCACCTTTGACTCTCCAGAAGGGTTATCTCTTTGACTCTCTTCCTGAAAGAACCACTAGTCTACAACTTTTCAAAACACTTTTAGTCTACTAGGGTAGCAGAAATTGAAGAAATGGGCTGAGAATGCAGTATTTTGCTAAATTCTTTACATTTTTCACCACAGGATTTTAAATAATCTACCTCCTTTGACTCCTTAATTCTCGTAAGGCCTCTCTGATACAAATATAAATTATTTTCTCTACTGGATATATGGAAGACTGGATACAGATGGATTAAAGGTTTTAGAGTCAAAACTTTTACCGGACACAGAACAAAGCCAGGCTTCTCAAGAGAATAGGAAACAGAAGGAGGGAATCACATCCTCTTATGGTTAGGTTTATTTTGCCTAGGGAATAAGTCAACATAGACTTAACGGCACTTGGTTTTTATATCAAATATTCAACATAAAGGACTCTTCGCCTGAGAAGGCCTATCATTTTCCTCAAAAAGACCTGGTGCTTTAGTCTTATTAGGTTATAACATGTCTGTTTAAAGCCCTAAGATTCTGAACAGCATCTTCTCCTGTGAAATATTGTTGACTATCTTAAAAGGGAGTGGTAACCAGGCATTCCTAGGAGTTATGATGATTTTCCTTTTCCTTTGTTGCTGTTGTTTGTTACACACATTGAGGGAGTCTGCCATTTAGGATAAATTTTCATGTATTTATGACCAGAAATAGTCCAGAACCACGAGAAACACAAACATACACACATGCAAATACACACTTAGATGCAAATCCACCCACATACATCCATACACATGCACATACCCATACACACACCAATTTTTCTAGCTCGGTAACCCCACCCCCAAAGTGGCATCAAAGACTTCAATCAAAAGGCATTTGAGGCAAAAGGAGTATCATCACTACTGTGTATCAGACAAATAACCTGTAAGGCCACATGGCACCCAAATACATTCTATTTTCTTGGCCACTGACAAAGCTTCTTATCAATCAACCATAGCCTTCCTTTAATTAGGAGTCCTTTCCAGGCAGTTTCATAAAAGCACATAATTTAGGAAAGAAAAACAATAAATACTTGGCTAAAGTAGAACCATTTAAATCTCCCAAGTGAAAAATGAACAAACAGAAAAAAGCATTAATAGTGACCCTGGTTTCATGAGCTTTGATACTATAAATATATATTGGTGATGACTTTTTCATGAGTAACATGGAAATCTGAAAATAGCTTTTAAAAGTTAACTTTAAAATTTTTATCAAGTAAGGCAAACTTGCCATAGATCAAACTAAAGAAGTGTGGGAAATATTGATACCTCCCGTCGGAAAAGAGCAAGGAGTTTCTGGAATTGCCCTCCCTTCTCATCTTTTCTGCTGCACCATCAACATCCAAGCACAGAGCAATATAATGTTCCCATTTTCAAAATGAATGCTGTAGGGAGAAACATGTTATAGCCAGGAAAAGCTCATTCAGGTTAATGTGAATTCCATGTCTCAAAGTATTATGGAAGAACTGCTATAATTAACAGTCTGTTGGCACTTCCATTATAAACCACATTTCTAAGCAGTTTATAACTCAACTCTTTTTAATGAGAAATTGCTCTTTGGGATGAAACTTGGCAGGCATGGTTTAAAACAAAAAATTCTCAAATTCATTAGGGCAGATGTAAGCGGTATCATCTTGGCAGTCTAGTTTCCTAGCGGACAGTCCATTTAACACAATTCGCTATCAATCAGGAAGACCAGCCTATCTGGTTCTGAAAAGTGTGTGTTCAAAGAAAAAGATCAGTTGAAAACATATCAATAACTCCGAGGTAAAAGTAAATGAAAAGGGAAAAAAGCATTTCTAAAATTGGTAAAATTAACACCTTGGATAAACATGCAATTTAAACAAATAAGGGAACATTCCAGCTTCTAAGATGACTGGAACAGAAGCTTCCTGCAGGCAAGAGCTACAGTTAAGGTCATGAGAACCACAGTGTTAGATAACTACGATGTGCTACATTTTGTTTTCTGACAAAAGTAAGAATTTTAGATTCTTGGATTTGGATGCACACAATATAAGCTTTATTCTAAACAAAACTGATAGTATTTTAAAAATGTAATTGTTAATAGCATTCAATCAACTCATGATAATTACATTTCAATTTTATTGACACGTAAGATAAATATCCCATCTATGACTTCTCAGAAATATTGAGACTCACACTCAGATAGCTAAAATGTAGGGTGGTAAGTGACCTAAATTTGATTAATACATTCAGTTATACATGGACAACCATTCCTGTTCTACTTATCTATGTATATTCTGATGAGAATACATCGCATGCTAACCCCTGTTACCGCAAGTATAACCCAACCTAACTTACTGTATTCCAACTGAAGATCACAGTCCCATCTTCATACGATTTTGAAATCTAAACATAGCTTTCTCACTGAGGAAGGATGTTTAAAGGGGCTTATCTCTGAGCTCTAAATACACTGCATAAAATGGGAGAGGGCATGGAAGGGAGACTATGATAGCTTAGAAATACCAGCCGTGTTTATTTTCCTCTCAGTATCGTATGGAGGTTGTCTTACTCTTATAATATTGTATGACTCTACATCATCCATTCAGGTGGGGGGAGGGATGGAGAAAGGAAAACAGCATAATTTGGGATTTCAAAAAGCAGATATGGGCATGAGGGCTGGTAGATTCCAAATAGAAAATAGAATCAGGTTACCGCAAGAATGGATATGTTTGCATGATGATGACGGTGATGAAGGAAGACGAGCTGAGGAGGGAGCCAGGCAACCTGGGCAACCACAATGGTGATTAGTATCCAGTGGAGAAGAGAGTTCAGATTGGAAGTACAGACCTCCTAGGTTCAAATGAAGATTGGGAAGGAGAGTAGCAAATGCAAGCCTGGTCCCAGGAGCTGAAGTGGCTGGGAAATGGGTGACTGGGATGGAGGTGGAGAGGCAGCAGGTAAGAGGCGCTGTGCACACTGATAGACCTGAGACTGAAGGCTGGCTTTAAACAGAAAAGGAAGGATCATCAGTATTTGAGAAACATTCCCAGGGTCTTTCCAAGTTTCTAAAGTCTTAGCAAAAGTTTAGAAAGCATTAGAATAAGTCACCCTTCAGAGCTAAATAAAATCACCGCGCTCCCACTACCTTCGTCATTTTCTAGGCTAACCCTCTTGAATGGAGCCCATTACAAAAAAACAGATGACCACTAGAAACAGTCTCACACCAAAACCAGCATTTGAGCTCCAGATTTGTACCCAGAAAGTCACCCCTAAAATTGGAAATTTCCCTACTTCTTCCTGTTTCAAGTACCTTACTCCTTTCCATTGTTCTTAATTCCCTTGCCATCACATCATTTAAACAAAATCTACAGTAATCATTCAATTAGATATTTACGTATTAGTTTTTGTAACTAAGCAAAATATCAAATTCTCCTTAATATCATTTACTAACTTTTGAAATCTATGATAAACTGTGAGAATGCTAAACTATATATGCAATGTTAAAAATAACATCAGATCCCTCCAAAGCTCATAACCATAATTTTGTTTGCATAGACATTTAAAACTGAATTTGTAATACTGAAATAACCCACAAAGTCAAGATAGCTACATTTGAGGCTTTTGTATAATATCTGATTTAGTGGCCAAAAACCATGATTGCTTGGTTTATGCTCTTTCTTACCTATATATTTATTTAAAACATATTTAACAACCTCAAAACTTCTGAAAAGTGCCAGCTGATAAAACTCCCAGGGGAATTTTAATTATATATATATATATATATATATATAGTATGAAGAATCAAGTGTGATTTTCCCAAAGTCCTAGAAGTTACAGAGGTGGACAGAGAACTAATCAAGTACGGTGCTCTATATTGCTTATAACCCTCTCTCTCCCCCTCCTCCACCCCATACTCCTCCTTCATCTACTCCCCCTCCCATCCTCTTCCTTTTTCTTACATTTACTATTCAAAATAGGAATAATGACTCCTTCTTAATGTGCTTACAAATCCTGTATTTATGATGTGATAAGTTTTGCCACATTAAAGCACAATACATAATACATTCTAAATAGGAAAATAAGCTCAAAGGAGATGTTGCAGAGAATGTAATGAATCTTGTTATTCTTAAAAGTTATCAAATGTCTAATGTTTGCCTGACATTTTCAAGCAGAGTTCATCACAAATGGGTCCTTTCTTGTGCATTTTTATGGAAAGAGCATTTACACTGTCCTTCCTCATTTCAATGATAAAACCTGAATATTCCAAATGTCCATTATTCTTCACTCTGTATATCGCTAGCATGAAGCATGGGTTTGTGTTTTGGACTTCCCTGTTTCTAAATCAACCAAAGAAAGATTCAGGACATGATTCCATAAAGGCAACCACTGAGAACAGTGAAGCCCATTATTTCTCCTCCCACTGCAGGCCGAGGTCACCATCCCTGTCATTAGCCATGTCATAACATAATTGTATTACTACTCCTTATGTGAGCAGATACTGAGCAATAACTGAACACAACACATCATTGTAAAAATGAAAAAGTACCACTTCTTTGTCCTGTATTAGCATAAAACCAGTGAAAACAATCTTTGGAAATGACGCTGCACTAAGAAACTGGAAAGAACTGTTATTACTCTGTAGGTATGTATTTAAACTGATGATCTGACATCTTCAACTAGAACAGAAAATAAGACTATATCACTACAGAACTCCAGTTGTAAGCTCATTTAATCCAATTTATTTTGGTAGCATTCAGCTCAATTAAGGGATGCAATGTTACTTAAAATAGTCTAATTAGATGAAACTCCACTATGGTACTCATCTTTCAATGTCTGAAATACAACCATGCTTTAGGCTGCAAGAAGTGAATACTGTTAACTCCAGCCTCCATGTGTCTGTCCAGTCTATGAGCTACACTGCTATTTCCAACATTGACCTATATACAACAACATGGCATCCGTTCTGGCTGTTTGTATAAGAGATGCCTCACACACTTGCCTTAACCAACATCATTCGCATTGTTCCCACAATGGGCTACATTAAAATGGAGGCCACTTTGCATAGGGATATGTTCATAATGCATATTAGTCTTATAATAGAGCAATACTAGATTAAGCTGTTTCCAAAAATGCCTCCTCAAGAGTTTATTAACTGAAAAATGTAAGTAGTGTCTTAGCAACCTATAGAGCAGCAGTGCCGGAAAGTGTCAGCAGAGTAAAACAATCACATTTTAGTTTAGAAAGCTTCAGGAAGAGAATATTCGTTTTCTCCATTAGAGCCTCTTCTGACATTGAAAAAAAAAAATGTCACTGGGAAAGTGTAGCTACAGTTGTAGGATTCTAAAGCACAGACAGATACTGGTTCCGCTGGGATTTGGCACACCAACTTTAAAGGCAAAGTGTTGACAGGTTTAAAATAAAGATAATTAGTAATTTATGATCTTATCACACTATTAAAAACAAATCACCTGACAAACTGACTATTTGTAATAAACTACATATTCATTACGCCTCCAAAGGAAAGCAAGATTTACTTTGCAGTATTGTTCTTTGGGGATGTCTGACCCAACTTGTTTTACTAAATGTTGATACAGATTTCTTACTTCACCTTTTCCAAACTTCTGTCCTTCTTCCATTTCCCTGCAAAGCTACTCGTGTCATTGCAAAAACAAATGCTAGTTGACTGCATTCTGAACAACTACAATTGTGGAGCTGGACAGAAATTTTGTACCAACGCTAATCATGGTGGAGTGAAAAAACTCAAGTGCCTGGGCTTTGTGGGGCCTAGAAAACCACCCTGTACATTTAATATAATCAGGGACCAGTGACAAATATATTTGATGGACTGCTGCACAGAGATGGGCTAGAGGTGTCCCTGGAGAAACATTTCCACGAAGTCTTCTCCTACTATTAGAAACATGTCTTATGACTTTGCATTTTAAAAAATCTATTATTCCCTGGATAAGTTAAATAGAAGACTCGCTACTAATCTATAGAAAGGGTGCCTAATTTGCATTTAAAAAGAACAGTTTGCTTCTTATACACGGGGTGACTTAAAAGGAACTTCAATGAGCTAGTAAAGAAATTCTGAAGACTTTCTAAATTAATTTATTCAATTCACAGCACAACCCACTAAAATTATTTAAAGCACTTAATTGGAAAATGATTTAATATATGAAGTAATTCCTGATTTTCCAAAGCATTTAACTTTTAAATTAAATCTGACCCTGCTTATCACACGAACGAGGAGTGAAATGTGTATCCAAGTCATTACCTTCTTTTTGGGGCCTAAAATCACTGATAAACTTAATAAGATTTGTCCGGTTTCATTGCCAAAATGCTTCTGAGCTTTTGGTTCCGGTAACTACAGTGGAATATGCCTTTACTCTCCAAGATAGAACTGCAACTTTATTATTTTTTATTAGCAATAGTACCGGTGTCATAAGCAAAATAAAACGTAACGCAATACTTGAGTGTACCAGCAAAACAGATTTTAGACTAAAAGAACTATGTCACCTGCAAATAATGAAACTCCATCACACAAACTCCTCTGCGCTTGCCAAAGTTCCCGGTACCTTTAACTTGCACCTAGCTAAAGGTCTCCCTGTACAATGGAAGCCGTTCTGCCTCGCTCAAGACTGGATGTCCATCTTTTCTAACTTGCTTAAACACCATCGGCACACAGCACAGTCCTTTGAGTGGGTCTCACACTGCACACAGCATCGAGGAGTTTCTCTGCGAAGAAGTGTGTGTGTGAGAGAGCCTCCCTGCGTGTCAACACTGTCCAAGACTCGGAGCTGCGAGCCGGTCGCGTGGTGGGGAGCCCAGGGGCTGAGAAGGCAGCCCACTAAATCCCTCCGTACCACGTAGAAAACTGGTGATGACTCGCCACCATCGCCACCAGGCAAATGTTGGGAGTCCCAAAGATTTCTACCGTGGAATACACCGAGGGGTCGCCATGGACGTGCCTGCAGGGGCTGTGAGTATCTGGCGGATTTATCACCGTGAGAGAGCTGGGGGTCTAAAAGGCCCGCCCCGCGTTTTAGAGAACTCAATTCTCCCTGCTAGCGTTCATCCAGCGGGACTGCTTAGACTCGTCCAACGAGCCCGAGGCAGGGGCAGTCGCGGCCCTGCGACCACTCTGGGGGATCGGTCCCTGCGTATCCTCCCTCTTGGGGATGAGAGTTCAAGAAGCCAGGAGAGTAACCCGCTCCCTCGTACCCCCTGACTGTCCCATAGGCGGACCCAGTCGAACTTCGCAGCAGCCCCGGGCCAGCGCCCCACCTCCGGGTCACCGGCAGGATCCGCCTCGCCCCGGCCCCCCCCGCGGCCCTGGCACCGGAGGTCAGCGAGCCGTGGGTACAGCTCAGCCGGGGATCCTGCTCTAGCCCCGTGCCGAACGCGAGAGCTTTGGACTTGAACGCGACGTGCTCGCCCGGCTCCCAACAAACTTGCAATTTCCGCGCGCACCCCTAAAACAGGAGCTGTTCCCCAGACCGTGACCCAGCTACCCCGCCGTGCTCTGGGCCTCCGACCGGTGTTCGAACTCGGGTTCGGCTGCCGGAACCGGTTTGGGAAAACAAAAGAGTTGTGGAGCAGTTTTTCCTGCGGGGGGTAGGGGCGCCCCTCGGGTCCCTGAACCCCGACACCCGGCTGCTCCCCTGGCAACTAATCCGGAGAAGGGAAGTGGTGCCACGAGCCCCCACTGCCCGGGAGAGGGAGGGAGAGAGAAGGGGGAACTGGGAAATAAACTGGATTCTCTCACTCTGTCTCCGTTCCTGGACCCCAGACACACCCCCAAAGTATTCCACGGTTTTCTCTTATTATTTTTTTAAACGCCCCCCGGCAAACCTAGGCAGGGATCCTTAGTCGCGAACAGCAGGAAGGAAAGAATCCGAGCGAATAGTGTCACTTTCCGCACAATCGCGGTGTTTGGCAAGCCCCCGGAGCTACTCCACAATATTTACTACCCAAGCGCACGCAGGCTGCAGCGGGCTACGAGCAGAGCGCGCCCGGGACCGGCCTCTGCCGAGCCGGCCCTGCTGCGGCCCGGCCGCCGCCGCCCCCCTCCCGGGATCAAGCAGCAAGAACACGGTGGAAACAAAAGCAGAGCGTTCACCTTGTTGCAATAGTAGGGGTCCAGGCAGGGAGAAGGTCCCAGACAGGGAGCGTCGGGCGCAGCGGCGGGCTGGGCTGGAGGTGGATAAAATCTTACGTCCATTTCACTCTCACATCAAGCAACTCCTTTTCTTTTCCTTTTTTGAAAAAAGTGTTCAGCAAAACAAGCTTAGACGGAACAGAGTGAGGTGTCTAGGCTCAGGAGTAAAAGAAACACCTTCCTTCCCTCACATCCGTTTGTGGTTTGTTTAAGAAGAAGAGGAGGAAAAAAAAAAAGAGGGGGGAAAAGCGCTCAACTCTCCCCCAAGCCGCGGCGCGCACCCGTCGGCGCCGAGCGCGCAGCCTGCTCCGCCGCCGCCTCTCGGTCCCGCCGCCGCCGCCGCCGCCGCCGGGCAGGTAACTTCATGCGCTCATTGTCCCCCCGCCCGCCCCCCCATCCCCGCCTCCCGCGCCCCTCGCCGCCCGGCACACGCGCTCGGGCTCTAGGTACTGGGCGTTTTATTGGAGACTCTGAGTTGCTCTGTTTGTAGTTTATTTTCTCCACCTTGGAGGCCTGGGATTGGGGGGATCAAGAGGGGACAGGGCGGGAGGGGGGCGAGCGCCCCGGGCCGGGAGGGGTAGGAAGCGTGGCCGGACGCGGGCTCCTCGCGGCCCAATGGCTGCTGCTTGGAGCCGGGGGCCGGGACGGAGAAGGGAGGAGCGGCGAAGGAGAAGGAGGAGAACACGGCCCGGTCGGGACAGAAGCGGCGGGACCCCGGGGGCCTCCGCTGTGCCCGTGCCGCGCTCCTCGGGGCCAGCGCGTCGCACACAAAGGGGCTGGCGAGCCAGAGCCACCGGCGGCTTCGAGGCACCGTGGGGAGCGCGCAGCGAGGGGGCGCTGTGGCGCACTCCGCCCCGCAGTCCCGCCCCCGGCCCGCCCCGGCCCCACCCCGCTCCCACCGCCCCCTCCGCGGCCGTCCCCACCCCTATCTCTGCGACCCCCACGCCCCGCCTCGGCTAGTTCCCATCCCTGTCACTGTGCTCCCCTCCCTACTCCGGGCCCGTAGCAGAGGTGACTTTTCTGCACAGCGCCGGTCCCGAGGGCCGAGAACCCACAAGAAGTGCGAGCCCTCTGCACGCTGTGAGTGGGCGACTGTCCGAGGGGCCCGAGCCGCTCGAAGGGTGGGGAGCCGCCCGCCTGGGGCTGGACGGACTGGAAGAGCCGCCCCTCTTTGGTTTCTTTCTCCGGCCTCCAGCCAGCACCCCTCCGCGATCCGTGCCCCATTGGACGGTTTGCGAAGGCTGACGCTGCCTTGGGGACTCACAAAAGACCACAGGAGTGACTCGAAGTGTAAATAGGGAAACAATTATCAGCACACAATCCGGCTAGAGGGAAAACATATGAGTTTGCTTGTTGCACCTCATGGGATTAGTGTCTTTTTATAGCTGGACGCCCTAGAGTGCTCTTGGCTGTCCACGAAAGACCTGGAGTCCGCCTCCCCATTTCTCCGGTGGGTGAGTGGGATGAGGAAATCGCCAATCGTATTTTCCTGTTTTGCCTCCCCAACTCGGAAACTTGCAACTTGGCGTCTCCTGGAGCTTGGGATAGTTTGGGGTCTCCTGGCTGCTGTCCAACAGATTAATCTCTGGGGGCAGGGTCCTCCGTGGGAAGTCCAAGTAGGAGTGGGTGACATTTACCTCCCTCTCAGGAGGGAGCAGCCTGCACACTAGGGCCCAAAACTCCGCAAAGTAGCGTGAAAGTTCTTCATCCGTTTCGCTTGTTTTGCTACTCCACACACCCTTCTAGGACGTGTTGATTGCCAACTGCTCGGCGCAACTTTCCCATAACTGTCTCTTCCCGTGCATTTCAGAGCACCAGTGAAATATAACCAGAGAGATCTGGGAAAAAAATTTACAAAGACAATATTAATGATAAAATTAACACTGCTGAGTGAATTGTCAATGCAAGTTCCTTTATGAACTCTTTGTTAAGTTTTGCTTCCTACTCCTTACATCCTCTTTCTCTTAAGCCATTGTTTTTCTTTCTTGTTGTTATCATTTTAAAAAGTAACAGAAATACAACTTTCTTCCTACCTTCAACATTGACATGGTGGAGGTTGGGTTGCAAAGAAGAAGCAGGAAGAAAAAAGAATTCTTCTATACATTCACAAGTCCTTCAAGGCACAAAATAAAAGAAATAGAGTATGTGTCCTTTCTCCTAATAAAGGTCTTTACAATAAAATTTAAATGAAGTTTTGTGTTTCATAACGTCAGCTTTCCAAATACTATTGTAGAGGCTAAAATGTGCCTATATGTATGCCTTCCACAATAATAATAACAAACTTTTTAGGTTCAAATTAAACATTTCTCCGCTTAAACTTCTATCCTCAATCCAATATTTATTATATCATTTCAAAACTTGATTTTAAAAAAAAAAACTTTCTTCGAGTTCATCTTTTTTGTTTGTTTGATGACCTTGTGAACATCAGAAAGATGAAATGAAATGGTTCAAGGCTGGAACAATACCATTATCTGCATCTTGACACTGGGGAGATAATGATACCTCTTGCTTTGGTCTACAGACCTACCACCTTTCTCTACTTTGAGGGAAAATCCAAATACATGGGACCTGTGCATTCCTCTACATAATCAGGAGCCTGCTTTCTCCCATAGGAGTGTATGGAGTCAAGTGGTATTCTGTACATGGCATGGTGTGATACGTGGGAATATGAGGTATTGGGAGAAAAGTTCTTACTTCCAGCCACTTATACGAAGAGAGGCCACCTCAGCGTCATCTGAAAAAATGCTTGCTTTGTAATACTCTATAAGACCCATCGTAAACTAAATGGATGTATTTCTGCTAAAAGTTGGGGAAAGTTGAATATCTAAACCTCTGAGTTAATCTTCTTAATTTGGAAAATAAAATAGTAGAGCAGCATTGTAATACTTTTCAGTTTCCTGGACTATCAACTCCACATCATAGCTAAATAAAATACTTATTTGTCCATTCATTCATTCATTTGTACATGAATCAACAGACAGAGTGGTGAAAAACACTAATGCTATGTATTATTTATAGGTTTAAAATACAAAAACAAATTATATAAAGTGGTTCCTGCTCTAGATGTGATCTTTCGGAGCAGTGTTTTCCAATCTAGTGTGGTCAGTGAAGCCATCTTAGCAGTTTAAAAAAATACTCAAGCCAGAGCCCCACCCACATAGATTCTGATTCAGTTTTTTGGAGAGGGCCTGGGCATAGGAATTTTTAAAAGCTCTCCTGTGGCTTTAGGCTGGGCGCGGTGGTTCATGCCTGTAATCCCAGCACTTTAGGAGGCCAAGATGGGCAGATCACAAGGTCAGAAGCTTGAGACCATCCTGGCTAACACAGTGAAACCCCATCTCTAGTAAAAATACAAAAATTAGCCAGGTGTAGTAGCACATGCCTGTAGTC